>NW_021604597.1:19476780-19532180 GCF_004785775.1 Grammomys surdaster | reverse complement strand
GTGTGTGTGTGTGTGTGTGTGTGTGTGTGTGTGTGTGTGTGTGTGTGAAATTAGGCCCTATTAGCACATTGCCTCCTGCTCTCAGATGGTGCTGAAGAGTATATGCTGGAAACGGATTACTTGAAAGGGGCTCTATCTAAGTGGCTACAACAAGTCGTCATGTATGTGGAATCGAAACATTAGTTTTAATCATGCTCCTGTGCATAAATCTCTCATCTACACTCTGAAAACAAGTACTAAACTCCTTTCTTACACATGTTGAACTTTGGGGGAACATATGGCTTGTCTTTGTAACTCTATCATGAAAAGATTAGAGACATTGTTCATATTTCCAAGAGAGAAAACCTTTTTAGAATATTATAAATAGTTTTCTTCTTAGGATTTAAGTGAAGATTTTACAATCCATAGTCCATAGAATCACCAACTGACTTAATGTAGGCATACCTAGGATTTTGCTGAAGACACTCCAATTTTGCCTTGATAAAATAATATGCTGCTTCTGTAGTTCACATAATTCATTGAATATATATCACATACATGCACAATTTATCAAGCAAAGCAAAAAATAGTTCCCAGAGTTACCAAGTTGTTTTTCAGTTTCTATGAAAAGAGAAGAAAAATCAAAAAGATTTAGAACCTATAAGAATGATGAATGGATACAAGCAATTGAGGATTATGAGACAGAAAAGTGTGAAGCTAAACAGTGAAGAACAGCTTTGGAAACTCAACACCACAATTTTAGACAGATTAAAAATTGTCCCAGTTAGGGAAAGCAAACATATACCTCATACACTTAAGCCAGATAATTGCATTCAAATGAATTCTACTCAATTACTTGTACTGTGTTTTGTTTAGAAATGAACTACATTCTGAATTGTGACATTTGGAATAAGTCGAAAGAGTAGTATAGAAAATATCTAGTTCCTAGATGATGATGAAACCCAGAATAATTTTAATTACTTCACTTATTAATCTATCAATGAATTATGATGACTACAGTGAATGAAAATCTTTTCTGAATTTTTTTGCATTTGTCATGTTTTGAGGGAACATAAACAGAAAAAGTCACTAAGATACTACATACAATAAAATGCAATAATCTACAACAGAAGCCGAGCAATGATACTGAGACAGAGGACAAATTGGGGAAATAGAGTATATGAGGTCATCTTCATCGAAGCAAAAGCATACACATCTTTATGAAACCATCACTATATGAAAATAATTTCAATCAATGCACAAAAAATTTTAAAAGACTCTAGTCTTGCCTACTGGTAAGGGTTCTACATTCAAAAACATTTATATTTATTGGAGGTATAAAAGGGAGTTAGAGGTAAATACATGGATAAGAGACATACAGAAAATGGATGGTATGGCAAGAGATGTATAATATGCACAATAAAATAACAAAGGTATGCCAGTGATGACTGGGAGAATACACATGTCCCAAGAATCAGTATGCTTTTACAATGAAATAGTAGACAGTTTCTAGTCCCAAAATAATCATCAATGAATTCAAGAGCTTAGTATGGTGTTAATAACAGAGTTTGCCTATTTAACTACATTCTAAATAACCAGAAATAAAAAACTCTATTTCCTCATCTTCCAGTCTCTGTCCCCTTCTAGTACTCCATATGTTTAATTTTAAAATCCTTATTTCCAAATATTATTACTTATGTTATAAATTATTAAACAAAGCTCAATATACCCATTTTAACTGCTCAATTTCACAAAAATTCTAAAAGCAAAAATAAGAATTATTATAGGTAGTCTTGGTACCATTTTACATGTTTTATTATTTTCATAAATATGCTTCAATAAAGCAATGAGAATGTTAAATGCCAGTGTGTACAATATGTTCATAGGAATGTGCCCAACATACTCTGATTGATTCTATCCTTTGAGAGATTACATAGTTTAAAGTTTTGAGAGTCTGATGCATCAAAAAATATTAAACTTTCAACAAAAGATCACTCAAATATATCTTACAATGGACTGTAAAATTATTGAAAAAATAATATTATGAACTTTAGTATTCTTTTAATTGTAAGTTATTCCTCAGCTTTATGTTCCATACCAGAGTATTAATGGTATGTGCTATCTCACACTATGCAATGAATAATGTTTTTGTAACTATTAACATATGTATACTTTTAACAATTCTTTAGCATTAACAATTCCTTTCATGTGCCTTTCAAAGGCAGCTTTTGATATTCACTGTTTTAGGTACTGTTAAATATACCTGTACAAATACAATCATTACCTTTCATAGTGCAATTTTTAAAATAGTTATTTTTATAATTGGAATAGCATATGTTTTTCTTTTCATTTTTATTGAATATTTTGTTTATTTACATTTCACATGTTATCTCTGTCCCCCATTGTCCCCCTATAACATCCCTCCTCATCCCTTTTGTTTTTATACAATTTCAATTACATGCACGTATTAAGGTCAGTTCTAGGTTGAGGAATGAACAATACAATAGATGCAAATAGTCAAGGAACAAGCAAGACAATTAACACAAATAGTTAAAGAACAGACAAGGCAATAAACAAAGTCCCATGGTCACTTCTGTGATCACTATTTCTAAAGGATTACCAGGATGACTAAAATATATGAGCCTACTTTCCTGTCCTAGCCCAAAGTCATTTTCATGCCTGAAGCTAACTTCTTTGATCTAGCCTAAGATTTATATTTCTGTCTGAAATTATTTCTTTGTTCTAGCCTAAGATTTAGATTACTGTCTGAAATTACTTCTTTTTTCTAGCCTAAGATTTAGATTCCTACCTCAAATCACTTCATTGATGTCAGATTAATGCCTAATGTCAGATTCTTATCTGAAGCCCATTTCCTTCTCCTTGGCCAATGTCAAATTCCTGCCAAGCAGACCCAAAAGCTCTCCACATCTCCCACTATTTTATTTCATTAACAAGACTGAGTCTGTCTTAGGTCATTCTGACAAGAATGTCTTCCTTACCTGTGATAGAATATGCATTATCAAAAGCAATGTATTTCTGTCTTTGGTTGGTAAGTTTCTGTACAAAATCTTACTCATCCTTGGCATGCCAGCCTATTAAATTAATAAATATGTCTGGGGATCCATTTTCAGTTTCAAGTCATGTACTTTGGCAGCCAACATGTTGATGTTCTTAAAGACAAGGTTTAACATGATGGGAGGAATAAAAGTAGATCCAGGACAAAAAGGGCTAGCAAGATCAAGCTATATATGCCATTCTTAATACTTGACCAAAATATAAATATTGACATCAAGCCATGTATGATTTTATCAGTATCATCTGCAGCATCAAAGATCAGCAGAGCAGCATTCTTTAGATTCATAATCTGAGTATGCAAAGTTAAAACATCCAGAGAGGTGTTAGAATTAGGCCAAATATCCTGCAAATGTCTACACTTTTTCCTAATCATAATTAATATCATTGTAAATTTTATAAGTAGCACAACTCCATTTGTAATTGGAATGACAGATGGGTCCTTACTCTTAAACCCTTCCAATAATTTAAATAGGATGAAAAGCATCAATCCAGTGTTCAAAATGCCTATCTAAATCCTCCTGTATATTCAACACATTAGAAACTTTTTTTTTTGCTAAATGGTTAACAAAAGTAGCTTTCTTAACTTCTTGTGTCATAGCAATTGCAGAAGCAGTGGTGCTAGCAATTAATATAATTAAAGGTGTTATATCAGCAATAAGCAAGCCCACTAACCTCTTGCTTCTGCTTAAAGCCTAACTCACTTCTTCCAGTATTTGCAAGCTTTTTTCTGAAAACCAAGGTTCTCTACTATTCATGACAATAAGACAAATGCTGGTTGATAGATCCTTGTAACACATATGACAGGTTTTAACACTACCACAATTAGAAGCTGTATGATCAATGCAACTTACAATAAATACTGTAGAAGAAACAAAAATAATTTTAACTTGACGATAAAAGAGCCTTAGCACATGAACTAACACTTGTTTGAAATCCAGATCCTGTCCCAACTTTATCTCTTGCTTATATAACATTATAGAGAGCTGCAGCTAACTGCCAAATATGTCTCTGAATATGTCCGGATTCAGACTTGCAAATGAAAACTGTTATTTCCAATACTGGATTGATTTCTAGACCAGTCCATGATTGAGTCTAAGTAACTGGTCACATTTAACAACAATACAAGAGGCACTATAACTTCTGTTTTTGATTCTCAGTCCCACAAGGTCTAAAATCTTGAGGCAAGGCAGCTTGGCCCACCTGGGATATAGGAAAGCAAAGGTGGGTCAGGAACATACGTCCAATACAGCTTCCCAGTCACCATTGTCAGGGCACTTAGCAAGCTCACAGGTCAGCATCATTTTTGTCAAAGCATCAGCATGTCTCACCTATCACAATGGCAGCCATCATGCTTCTTCAACACTCAGCAGAAAAACACAAGCATGTCCTCTTCTGCATATTAGATTCCTGATCAGAAACACGCCATATGGTAGTAAATGGATACTTCCTTTTCACTTAGGCATAAGTATGCCACTCCGCAGAAAGTCCTTAGCATCTAAGTTTTCTAAAAATTTAAAATCAAAGGACCACGATTTAAATAAATTTGTTTTGTATGGGTATATACCACCCCCTTTTTTATTTTATGAAGATATTGATTTAAAATTCCATGGGCCCCTTCTACAATACCTTGTCCTTGAGGATTATAAGGAAGACCATTAATGTGGTTAATATTAAATTGTTGACAAGAAGTTTCAAATACTCGAGCGCAATAGTCAGTTCCATTATCTGTTATTATTACTATTATTATTATTATTATCATTATTATTATATATTTTATTTATTTACTTTTCAGATGTTGTCTCCTTTCCCCATTCCCTGCTTGAAACTTCTTATTCCAACCCCTTCTCTGCCTACTTTTATGAGGGTGTGCCATCACCGATCCACCCATTTCATCCTTCCTGCCTTCAAATTGCCCCACACTGGGGCATCTAACCTTCACAGGACCAAGGTGCTCCTCTCCTATGATGACTGACAAGGCCATTCTCAACTACATATACAGCTGGAAGGGCCCTCCATGTGTGTTCCCAGGCTGGCGGTTTAGACCCTGGGAGCTCTGGTTGGTTAGTAATGTCTCTCTTCCCATGGGACTATCAGCCTCTTCAGCTCTATCAGTCTTCTCTCTAACTTCTCCATTGGAGACCCAATGATCAATTCAATGGATAGCTGTGAACATCCACTTCTGTATATGTCAGAATCTGGCAGAGCCTATCAGGAGACAGCTATATTAGCCTCCTGTCAACATACACTTCCTGACATGACAACAGTGTCTGCATTTGGTGATTGCACATGGGATGGATTCCCAGGTTGGGCAGTCTCCATTTGGTGCCTTCTTCAGTCTCTGTTCCACACTTTGTCTGTTTACTTGCTCCCATGAGTATTTTGTTACTTGTTCTAAGAAGGACCAAAGCACCCACACTTTGGTCTTCCTTCTTCTTGAGTTTCATTTAGTCTGTGAGTTGTACCTTAGGTATTGTGAGATTTTGGTCTAATATACATTTATCAGTGACTGCACACCAAGGGTGTTCTTTTGTGATTGGCTTACCTCACTCAGGATGCTATTTTCCAGTTCCATCCATTTGCCTAAAAGTTTCATGAATTCATTGTTTTTAATAGCTGAGTAATACTCCATTGTGTAAATATACCACATTGTTTGTATTCATTCCCCTGTTGAAGAACAGCTGGATTCTTTCCAGCCTATTATAAATAAGGATGCTATGAACATAGTAGACCATGTGTTCTTGTTATATGTTAGAGCATCTTTTGGATATGTGCCTAGGAGTGGTATTGCTGGGTTCTCAATTAACACTACACCCAATTTTCTGAGGTACCACCAGACTGATTTCCAGAGTGGTTGTGCCAGTTTGCAATCCCAGCAACAATGTACAAGTTTTCTTTTATCCACATCCTCGACAGCAGCTGTTATCACCTGCATTTTTTATCTAATCCATTCTGACTGGTGTGAGGTGGAAACTCACCTTGGAATCTTGAGGTTTTTGTATACATTTGATATTAATCCTCTTTTGGATGTAGGATTTGCAAAGATTTTTTTCCGAATCTGTTGGTTGCAGTTTTGTCCTACAGACAGAGTACTTTGACTTACAGAATCTTTGCAATTTAATGAGGTACCATTTGTTGATTCTTTTATTTTTCAATTTTTTTATTGGATGTTTTATTTACATTTCATATGTTGTCCCCTTACCCCATCCCCCACCCAACCAGGAACGCCCTATCCCCTCACCCCTCCTCCTTCTTCTAGGCAGATTTAATACCTGCCTACCCCCCCACTCCTACCTCCCCACCCTCAAAATTCCCACCACCTGGGGCGTCCAGCCTTCATGAAGTCAAGGATCTCTTCTTCCACCTATGCCCAGCAGGGCCCTCCACTCACACCTATACAGCTGAAGCCCTGGATCTCTCCCTAAGTGCTCCCAGGCTGGTGGTTTAGACCCTGGGAGCTGTGGTTGGTTGGTATTGTTGCTCTCCTCATGGGGCCCCAAACCCTTTCAGCTCCAATGGCCTTCACTCTAACTCCTCCATTGGGAACCCCATTATCAGTTCAATGGCTAGTTGTGAGCATCTGCCTCTGAATATGTCAGACTCTTGAAGACCTCTGAGGAGACATCCATATCAGGCTCTTATCAGCATGTACTTCCTGACTTCCATATCAGCATCTACCTTTGGTGACTGCACATGGGATGGATACTCAGGTGGAATGGTCTTCAGATGGCCCCTTCTTCAGTTTCTGTCCCTCATTTTGTCTCCATATTTGCTCCCTTGAGTATTTTGTTGCTCCTTCTAAGAAGGACTGAATCACTCCCACTTGGTCTTCCTTCTTTATGAGCTTCATATGGCCTGTGAGTTGCATCTTGGACATTTCAAGGTTCTAGACTAATATCCAATAATCAGTGAGTGAATACCATGTGTGTTCTTTTGTGATTGGCTTGCTTCACTCAGGATGATAATTTCAAGTTCCATCTATTTACCTAGGAAACTCTCGAATTCATTGTTTTTAATAGCTGAGTAATACTCCATTGTGTAAATATACCACATTTTTTGAATCTATTCCTCAGTTGAAGGACATCTGGGTTCTTTCCAGCTCCTGGCTATTATAAATAAGGCTGCTATGAACATAGTTGAGCATACGTCCTTGTTATATGTTTGAGCATCTTCTGGATATATGCCTAGGAGTGGTATAGCTGGATCCTCAGGTAATGCTATGTCCAATTTTCTGAGGAACCGCCAGACTGATTTCCAAAGTGGTTGCACCATCTTGCAGTCCCACCAACAATGGAGTCCACACCCTCGCCAGCATCTACTATCACCTGAGTTTTTAATCTTAGCCATTCTGACTGATGTGAGATGGAATCTCAGGGTTGTTTTGATTTGCATTTCCCTGATGACTAAGGATACTGAACACTTCTTTATGTGCTTCTCGACCATTCAAGTTTCCTCAGTTGAAAATTCTTTGTTAAGCTCTATACCCCATTTTTTAATAGGGTTATTTGGTTGTCTGGAGTCTAATTTCTTGAGTTCTTTGTATATATTGGATATTAGCCCTCTATCAGATGTAGGATTGGTAAAGATCTTTTCCCAATTTGTTGGTTGTCATTTTGTCCTATTGACAGTGTCCTTTGCCTTACAGAAACTTTGCAATTTTATGAAGTCCCATTTGTCAATTCTTGATCTTAGAGCATATGCCATTGGTGTTCTGTTCAGGAACTTTTCCCCTGTGCCCATGTATTCGAAGCTCTTCTCCACCTTCTCTTCTATTAGTTTCAGTGTATCCGATTTTATGTGAAGGTCCTTTATCCACTTAGACTTGAGCTTTGTACAAGGAGATAAGAATGGATCAATTTTCATTCTTCTACATGTTGTCCTCCAGTTGAACCAGCACCATTTGTTGAAAATGCTGTCCTTTTTCCACTGGATAGTTTTAGCTCCTTTGTCAAAGATCAAGTGACCATAGGTGTGTGAGTTCATTTCTGGGTCTTCAATTCTATTCCATTGATCTTCCTGCCTGTCTCTGTACCAATACTAAGTAGTTTTTATCACCATTGCTCTGTAGTACAGCTTGAGGTCAGGGATGGTGATTCCTCCAGAAGTTCTTTTACTGTTGAGAATAGTTTTCGCTATCCTGGGTTTTTTGTTATTCCATATGAATTTGAGAATTTCCTTTTCTAACTCTGTGAAGAATTCAGTTGGGATTTTAATGGGGATTGCATTGAATCTGTAGATTGCTTTTGCCAAGATGGCCGTAAGTGAAAATCTCACTATTTGCAGATGATATGATAGTATACTTAAGTGACCCCAAAACTTCCACCAGAGAACTCCTAAACCTGATAAACAACTTCAACAAAGTGGCTGGTTATAAAATCAACTCAAATAAATCAGTAGCCTTCCTCTATATGAAAGATAAACAGACTGTAAAAGAAATTAGGGGCCCCTTTGGCCCCTGCCTGGTCCCTTGGACTGGAGCAGACACAGAGTCGGTCTGCTCCTGTCCTGTGGAGAAACTGAATCCTGAGTCATCCAGGAGCCACTGCACTCTGAGCAGCTGGTAAGAACTCCATCTCACTCCCTAAGCCCCAGAGATACATCTGGGAGCCAGGGACATCCAGGGCACAGCAGCTACCCAAACCCCGCCCCTCCGGAATTCCACTTCCCTTCGGCCCCTGCCTGGTCCCTGGGACTGGAGCAGACACAGAGTAGGTCTGCTCCTGTCCTGTGGAGAAACTGAATCCTGAGTCATCGAGAAGCCACTACACTCAGAGCAGCTGAAACTGAATTCTGAGTCATCAGGGACCCACTGCACTCAGAGCAGCAGGAGCCACTGCACTCAGAGCAGCTGACACAGAGTTGGTCTGCTCCAGTCCTGTGGAGAAACTGAATCCTGAGTCATCTAGGAGCCACTGCACTCAGAGCAGCTGAAACTGAATCCTGAGTCATCGAGAACCCACTGCACTCAGAGCAGCCGAGGAGCCACTGCACTCAGAACAGAAGGATTACCAGATCCAAGAGGTGGCCTGAGTCCCAGGAGTTCTTCCACCCGGGAGATTAGGGGCATAAGACCACAGAGACCTCTGGACTCCGAGGAGCTCTGCAATAAGCAAGATAACTGGAAATACATATTCCAATCTTACACAGAGAGGGCAGGTACCACTAGAGTTACCCAGATGGCGAAAGGCAAGCGCAAGAACATAAGCAACAGAAACCAAAGTTTCTTGGCATCATCAGTGCCCAGTTCTCCCAATATAGCAAGCCCTGAACACCCCTTCACACCTGAAAAGCAGGATTCAGAATTAAAATCACTTCTCATGATGATGATAGAGGATTATAAGAAGGAATTAAGTAACTCCCTTAAAGAAATACAGGAGAGTACAAGTAAACAGATAGAAGCCCTTAAAGAGGAATCACAGAAATCCCTTAAAGAAATGCAAGAAAACACAAAGAAGGAATTAAACAAAAACATTCAGGATCTGAAACTGGAAATAGAAACAATATAGAAAGTTCAAAGGGAGACAACCATGGAGATAGAAAACCTAAGAAAGAGATCAGGAGTCACAGACGCAAGCATCACCAAATTGGACATAGCATTACCCGAGGATCCAGCTATACCACTCCTAGGCATATACCCAGAAGGTGCTCGAACATATAATAAGGACATATGCTCAACTATGTTCATAGCAGCCTTATTTATAATAGCCAGGAGCTGGAAAGAACCCAGATGTCCTTCAACTGAGGAATGGATTAAAAAAATGTGGTATATTTACACAATGGAGTATTACTCAGCTATTAAAAACAATGAATTTGAGAGGTTCCTAGGTAAATGGATGGAACTAGAAATTATCATACTGAGTGAGGTAAGCAAATCACAAAAGAACACACATGGTATTCACTCACTGATTATTGGATATTAGCCCTGAACCTTAAAATGCCCAAGATGCAACTCACAGGCCACATGAAGTCCATAAAGAATGAAGACCAAGTGGGGGTGATTCGGTCCTTCTTAGAAGGAGCAACAAAATACTCAAGGGAGCAAATATGGAGACAAAGCGAGGGACAAAAACTGAAGGAGGGGCCGTCTGAAGACCTTTCCACCTGAGTATCCATCCCATGTGCAGTCACCAAAGGTAGATGCTGATGTGGAAGTCAGGAAGTGCATGCTGATAAGAGCCTGATATGGATGTCTCCTCAGAGGTCTTCAAGAGTCTGACATATTCAGAGGCAGATGCTCACAACTAGCCATTGAAGTGATCATGGGGTTCTCAATGGAGGAGTTAGAGTGAAGACTGAAGGAGCTGAAAGGATTTGTGGCCCCATGAGGAGAGCAACAATACCAACCAACCACAGCTCCCAGGGTCTAAACCACCAGCCTGGGAGCACTTATGGAGGGATCCAGGGCCTTAGCTGAATATATAAGAGTGGAGGGCCCTGCTGGGCACAGGTGGAAGATGAGATCCTTGACCTCATGAAGGCTGGACGCCCCAGGGGGTGGGAGTTTTGAGGGTGGGGAGGTGGGAGTGGGGGGGTAGATAGAGGTTACATCCACAAAGAAGAAGGAGGAGGTGTGAGGGGATTGGGGGTTCCTGGGTGGGTGGGGGATGGGGTAAGTGGACAACATATGAAATGTAAATAAAACATCCAATAAAAAAAAAAAACAAAAAAAAAAAAAAGAAATTAGGGAAATGACACCCTTCACAATAGTCTCAAATGATATAAAATACCTTGGTATGAATCTAACCAAGCAAGTGAAAGACCTGTATGACAACAACTTCAAGTCCCTGAAGAAAGAAATCAAAGAAGATCCCATTTGTTGATTCTTGATCTTAAAGCACAAGCTACTGGTGTTCTGTTCAGGAACTTTCCCCTGTGTCCATGTAATTGAGGCTATTCTGTACTTTCTCTTCTATTAGTTTCAGTGTGTCTGGTTTTATGTGAAGTTCTTTATCCCCTTAGATTTCAGCTTTGTACAGGGAGATGAGAATGGATCAATTTGCATTCTTCTACATGCTAACCTTCAGTTGAACCAGAATCATTTGTTGAAAATGCTGTCATTTTTGCACTGGATGATTTTTAGCTCCTTGGTCAAAGATCAAGCAACCATGAATGTGTGGGTTAGTTTTTGTGCCATCAATTCTATTCCATTGATCTTTCTGTCTATCTCTTTACAAATACCATGCAGTTTTTAACACTATTGCTCTATAGTGATAAAACCTTGTAGTTTGAGATTTGGTATAGTGCTTCTCCCCAGAAGTTCTTTTACTGTTGAGAACAGTTTTCACTATCCTTGGTTTTTTGTTATTCCAAGTGAATTTGAGAATTTCTCTTTCTAAATCTATGAATAATTGAGTTGGAAATTTGATGGGCATTGCATTGAATCTGTAGATTGCTTTTGGTGAAGTGGCCATTTTTGCTATATTAATCCTGGATGATTGTTTAATGTGTTCTTGGATTTAATTTGCTAGAATTTTATTGAGTATTTTTGCATCAATGCTCATAAAGAAGATTGGTCTGAAGTTCCCTTTCTTTGTTGGGCCTTTGTATGGTTTAGGTATGAGTATAATTGTGGCTTCATAGAACAAATTGAGTAGTGTTACTTCCTTTTCTATTTTGTGGATTAGAGTATTGTTAAGAGAGGTGTTAAGTTTTCTTTGATGGTCTGATACATTTCTTTGCTAAAATCATCTGGTCCCAGGCTTTTTTGGTGGGAAGACTTTTTATGACTGCTATTATTTCTGTACACGTAATGCTACTGTTTAGATGGTTTATAGATCCTGATTTAACTTTGGTACCTGGTATCTGTCTAGAAAATTGTCCATTTTATCCAGATTTTCCAGTATTTCTGAGTATTCACTTTTGTAGTAAGATCTGATGATTTTTGAATTTCCTCGGTTTCTGTTATGTCTACCTTTTCAGTTCTGACTGTATTAATTTGGATATTGACTCTGTGCCCTCTAGTTAATCTGCCTAAGGGTTTATCTATCTTGCTGATTTTCTCAAAGAACTAGATCCTAGTGTTATTGATTCTTTACATAGTTCTTTTTGTTTCTATTTGGTTTGTTTTAGCCCTGAGTTTCATTATTTTCTACCATCTGCTCCTCTTGGCTGTATTTGCTTCTTTTTGTTGTTGTTGTTGTTCTTGTTGTTGTTGTTGTTGTTCTAGAGCTTTCAGGTTGTTTTGTCAACCTGTCGTTCAGTTTCTACATGTATATGGGCTTTCCATTGTTTTTGTCTTGATTGAAGATCAGTCTTAGTCAGTGGTGATCTGATAGGATGCAAGTGATTGCTTGAATCTTCTTGTATCTGTTGAGGCCTATTTTGTGACCAATTATATGGTTTATTTTGAAGAAGGCACAGTGAAGTATTGAAAAGGAGGTATATTCTATGGTTTTAGGATAAAATGTTCTATAGATATCTGTTAAATCTTTTTGGTTCATAACTTCTCTTAGTTTCACTGTGTCTCTCTCTTCTGTTTCCATGATCTATCCATTGCTGAGAGTGGGGTGTGAAATCTCCCACTATTACTGTGTGAGGTCCAGTGTGTGGTTTGAGATTTAGTAAAGTTTCCTCTATGAATGTGGGTGTCCATGCATTTGGAGCATAGATGCTCAGAATTGAGAGTTCATCTTGGTTGATTTTTCCTTTAACAAGTATTAAGTGTCCTTCCTTATCTTTTTTGATAACTTTTGATTGAAAGTCAATTTTATTTGATATTAGAATGGCTACTCCAGCTTGTTTCTCAGAACCATTTGGTTGGAAAATTGTTTTCCATCCTTTTACTCTGAGGTAGTGTCTGTCATTGTCACTTAGGTGTGTTTTATGTATGCAACAAAATGTTGGGTTCTGTTTACTTATCCCATCCGTTAGTCTATGTCTTTTTATTGAGGAATTGAGTCCATTGACCTTAAGAGATATTAAGGAGAAGTGATTGTTGATCCCTGTTACTTTTATTATTAGAGTTATGATTGCCTGGCTATCTTCTTCTGGGTTTGCTGGAAGAAGTTTACTTTCTTGCTTTTTCTAGGGTATAATTTCTCTCCTTGTGTTCACATTTTCCCTCTATTAACTTTTATAGGACTGGATTTGTGGAAAGATATTATGTAAATTTCATTTTGTCATGGAAGATCTTGGTTTCTCTGTCTATGGTAATTGAGAGTTTGCTGGATATAGTAGCCTAGGTTGGCATTTGTGTTCTCTTAGGGTCTGTATGACATCTGTCTAGGATCTTCTGGCTTTAATAGTCTCTAGTAAGAAGTATGGTGTAATTATTTGGGTCTGCCTTTATAAGTTTCTTGAATTTTTCCCTTACTTCTTTTAATATTCTTTCTTTCTTTTGTGCATTTGGGGTTTTGATTATTATGTGATGGGAGAAATTTCTTTTCTGGTCTCATCTGTTTGGAGTTCTGTAGGCTTCTTCTATGTTCATAGTCATCTCTTTCTTTAGGTTAGGGAAGTTTTCTTCTATAATTTTATTGAAGATATGTACTGGCCCTTAATTTGGGAATCTTGACTTTTTTCTGTACCTTAGGTTTGGTCTTCTCATTATGTCCTGAATTTCCTGCATGTTTTGGGTTTGGAGCTTTTTGCATTTTGTATTTTCTTTGACAGTTGTGTCAATATTTTCTATGGTATCATCTGCACCTGAGATTCTCTATTTATTTATTTATTTATTTATTTATTTATTTATTTTTCTCTTTTTTTATTGAATGTTTTATTTACATTTAATATGTTGTCACCTTATCCTATCCCCCACCCACCCAGGAATCCCCTATCCCCTCACCCCTCCTCCTTCTTCTCTGTGTATGTAACCCCTACCTACCCCCCCATCTATTGTATTCTGTTGGTGAGTGATGCTTGCATCTATGACTCCTGATCTCTCTCCTAGGTTTTCTATCTCCAGGTTATTCTCCCTTTGTGATATCTTAATTGCTTCTACTTCCATTTTTATGTCCTGGATTTTTTTTTTCAATTCTTTTACCTGTTTGGTTGTGTTTTCTTGTAATTCTTTTAGGACTTTTTGTGATTCCTCTTTAAGGGCCTCTACTTGTTTACCTGTGTTCTCCTGTACTTCTTTAAGTGAGTTACATATGGCTGTCTTAAGACCCCTATCATCATCATGTAAAGTAATTTTAATCTTTTTCAGGGCTGATGGAGTATTCAGGACTTGCTATAGTGGGAGAACTAGTTTCTGATGATGCCCAGTATCCTTGGTTGCTGTTGCTTATGTTCTTGTGTTTGCCTTTCACCATCTGATTATCTCTAGTGCTTCCTGTACTCACTGACTGTGACTGGAGCCTGTCTCTCCTGTTATCTTGGTTGTGTCAAACTCCTCAGAATCCTGCTGAGATCCTGAGACCCAGGTTATAAGAGCTCCTGGGAGTCAGACTGCCTCTGGGATCTTGAAATCCTGGTGTGACCCATCACGTGAGATCCAGGGATCCTATGAACCTATGCTGTTGTATGTGTTAAAACTCTTGAGAGTCCTGCTTCCTCTTGGTTTTGTGGGTATTGGTGCAGAGATGACACTCAAGGTTTGCTCAGGGCACTGGCACACATTAGAAAGAACCAATGCCACTGGCTGGTAGTGATTTCCCTGGTCCCAGTGTGTTCCAGTTACTCCCTGTTTGGGGCAGGTCTCACTGCCTTCTCACCTAAGATCCTGGGTGTGTTATACCTCCTGTGAGTCCCGCCTCCTCTGGGTGTTTGGGGATTGCATGCAGAGCTGACTCTCCAGGTCTGGTCAGGGCACCATGAGAGAGGGGATGTGCATATGCTGTTTTTAATTGCCACTTGAATTGCCTTCCTAATGATAAGGTAATATTTTAAAAAGTTAAAAACACTTGAAAAATTATCCCCAGTCATCTTCTTTTAAAGCAAATCTTGGTTAATTTGTTAAATGCAGCAAAGCAAATGCTCCCTTGACAAGTCTTTGTACTGACCCTGTAGGAAAACTAGAAGCAGAATCCATACGGTTTTGAAGAGCATGAACTGCCAAAGCGTGTTTTAATTCAGAGGACTTCTGACCAGTGTGAATACACTTGTGGGACATTTGTCTCATTGACATTTTTTAAATAAAAATAAAAACCAACAATGACAAGAAAACTCTTGAAATCTGATGAGTTCCTTTATACCTTTATAGTTATACTTCTATGAAATGAACAACAAAATGTCAGAATACAAGTTCTTTCAGTGTTTCAATTTGTTTTTCATAGATTATGTTTACCATGGGTAAATTTAGTTTAAAGTGTGTGCATATATCACACTGATTGGATATCAGTATGAAGACATCTTTTTTTGTTGTTGTTAAAAAGAAAGAGCAAAACCTTGTAAATACCTGCTACTTGTTTCACAGTTACCAACATTACCTGCTGTATACACAAACTTGGGAAATCCTGACTCTTCAGTTCCTATCCCAACACTAGTACAACCAAACCTTCACTTTAACAAGACTTGTGTTACTCATATGCACATATTAAGAAATACTGCTGCAAGGTTTTATGTATATAAAACATTGCAGGAGATGAAGATTTGTTATTTTTTGTTTCCAAATTGTTTACAACAGACTAAACTATCAAATATCAAATACTTCAAATGGAGAAATGAGAGATTGGCCAGTGCTTCACTACCATGGAATTAAATTCAAAGAAAGTAAGTAAGTATGATGCTTTCTTCTGACAGGAACTCCTGTTCTTAAATTATTTGTAGTCAACTTATCAGGTAATATGCAATTTCACCATCATGACAGTCTATGGAACAAATACTAAAGCCAGAAAGGCCTATCATCCAAATATAAAGTGTTAGTTGTTTGGAAGAATAACCCTGAGTTGACAACTACCACTTTAAAAAGTTGTTGTCCTGTAACAAATAGTCTTCTCACTTCTGCACAAAATTAAAGAAGCTGTACATTTAGGAAAAAGAATCACTTGATACATGAGTTCAACTTATGATGTATGAAGAGATCAACACCCATTAATCTGTATAATTGATACATATTAATAAAACATTTTACAGAGATTAACATTTAGCAGTAAGGTGTGTGTTACATTGAAGATAAAAGTAAAACCTTTGTTTAAATGCCAGTGGTATGGCCCAGGAGTAAAAAAACTTGACACTGAGTCTGATAACTTAAGTTCAATAGCCTGGACCCAGGACATGGAAAAAGAAACCAACCACTAAAAGTTATTATCTCAAAGAACAATCAAGGCATCAAACCCAGTTATGTGAACACTCCCATGATCACTGTTTCTGAGGGATATCAGGATGATCAAAATATCTGAGCCCACTTCCCAATCCTAGCCCAAAATCATTTTCATGTCTCAAGCCTACTTCCTTGTTCTAGCCTAAAATTTAGATTCCTGTCTGAAATTACTTCTTTTATCTAGCCTAAGATTTAGATTCCTACCTAAACTTATTTCTTTGTTCTAGACTAATGTCTGATTCCTGCCTGAAGCCTACTTCCTTGTCCTTGGCACATGTCAGATTTTTGCCAAACAGCCCCAAAGGTACTGTATTTATTGTCTTGTTTGTTCCTTGACTATTTGCATCTATTGAATTGCTAGACACTCAGCCTAGAAAGGACCTTAATACATGCATGTAGTTAAAATAGTATAAAAGCAAAAAGGAGCGGGGGATGGGATAGAGGGTTCTAGAGAGGGGAAAAGGGGAAAAGGGATGACATCTGAAATGTAAATAAATAAAATATTCAATAAAAAAGAAATGTAAATACATAGAATATCCAATATAATAAAAGTAAAAAAAAATATTATCTCACAGCCATTGATCCACCACTCCCCACAAAATAGCAGATATCAAACCAAATAAATCCTTCAGTTGGTGACAGATATACATCTGTACATGTCTAATCTGTGGGTAATAGTGGATGGAATTATATCATATGAGTTTTATTAATCATGTGTAGCCACAGAGCAACTGTTTTAATCAGTCAGAATTACTTCCAAATCTTTTTTGCTACTTATTGAAACATACTCATTTTGTGATGTTATGAAATGTCTGTCATTATGTATACCATAGGTAGCATTATGATCCTTTATTGTTTTATCAACCCTTAATTCCCCAGAGAAAATCACAGAGGAAATATATAAATTATATATGCTGCATCTTTGTTAGAGAATTCCGTACTTCAGATAAATGAACCACAACAGTGTTTCACAAATATCTCCTATTAGTTCACCCAGGATGTCACTAATGAAGCCTCAATAAGTGAAGAATAATAAAAAGTGAAACATAATAGTAAAGTTTGTATATTATAGAAGCATAAATATGGAGTCTACATCTAAGAATACATGATAATTTATAAAGATGTTTATTAAAAAGGAGCTTGGTTACAAATATAGACATATGTATGAAGAAACGAAGAAGCAACTCAAAAACTATTTTCAAAGTGTACAATTTTGAGTTTGTTCAACACTATTGCTCTCTAGTACAGTTTGAGATCAGAGATTGTGATTTCTCTCAGAAGTTCTTTTATTGTTGAGAACTGCTTTAGTTATTCTGGGTTTTGGTTTTGTTTCCATGACATTGAGAATAGTTCTTTCTGTGTCTGTGAAAAATTATGTTGGATTTTGATGAAATTGCATTTAATCTGTAGATTGGTTTTAGTAAGATCACTATTTTTACTATGTTAATCTTACTAATCAATGAGCATTGGAGATTAATTTTATGAATTTCATAAATTAGGCTTTGAACAGGTTTAGTTCGGTGGTCAAGTCTGTGCTTAATTTATGTGTTGACATTTGTTCAATCACTCTTACTTAAAATCAAAACAAACAAAATAAAATTTAAAAAATCAGTGATGATTTCATTACTACTTATTTATGTAGTGTTTTTTATTTTTTCTTTCTTTCAAATTCTTTTTCAGTATCTGTTAATGGAAAATATGATAAAACACACATAGACACAAATAGAAGTAGGTCAAATCATTTAAAGATACTATCTGGTTGGAATTCCAGTATGAAAGATGCCAATTAGACTTCATGGAGAGAGTAATGATTTATTTATTTATATGAACCATGGTTCCAAGTATTAAGTCCCTGTGCTTAATATTAAATACTATTCTACTGTTATGAATATAATTCTTAGAAATGGAAACTAAACTTCTAATTTTGCTTAAATTAAAAGTGAAAAGTATTGAACACATGACAAATTTTAAAAGTCATCAAAAGCAGTAACTGTGTCTCTGAAACATATTCATATCTAAGGAAATGTTTGCTTTGAACTCAAGGCATTAGTCTCTCTTATGATATAATTGACTCTGACCTGAAGGACAAGGCTCATACAAGGAGAGATATAAAGTTTCTTATTTCATTCTTTATATACTTACTGCATTACACTTTATATAAACTTTTTACTTGGGTTTACTTGATTAATTTTCTCAATGCTATAATTTTATAGCTAATTCAAAAAAATGTTTTTCAAATCCACATATTATGTAAATAAAAGAGCTGACTTTGGGTGATGTAAAGAAAAAAGGTTTACCTCTGATTAAACTTCCATTCTGTAAGGAAAGACAGTATGTAAGATAATAATTTAAGGACAGGAATGTCTATAAACAGTAGAAGTGTTTCTAACTATATAGATAAAAAATAGAAGCAGATGTAAAATTTAGTGAATATAATGGTATTCTTTCCATCTGCTTTGTTACATTTGTTTTCCTGTTTCATTTTGATTTTATATAAGTTGATATTGAATGTTAATATAAACCATGTTAAATAAAGACAGGCCAGGGACATTGCTAAAGATGTTATGGTAAATAAGATAAAATGCCATAACAAAACTTGTTTGGTGAAAATAGTCAATAACTTTGAGACTGAGGAGCCCTTACTTAGAAACAGATTTGTTTGTGCTTTGCTTCCTGTGTGATGTATAACTCTAAAATTAAAATTACAAAATTATAAAAGTCCAGTGGAATGGGAAAACCAACCTGATTTTATTTTTTCCCTTGTAATTTCATTTATTATTCCCAGATGCTTACTTATCTAAAACATCAATAATATAGGATACATTTTTTCCTTGTTGATCAACATGAAAAACAAGAAGAAAAGAATGTAAGGCTATGTACAATCTTTTGCCATCGCAATTTTTATTAAATTTAATTGTTATGATTCAATGACCTTATTTTACTGGTGGCACTATTTTGCTACTATGTACTTGTCTTTTAGCAATAGACAGCAAGAAGATTGTTGGTTGATATTTTTCCTTGTTTCTATATACTTTTTGAAAATTTACAGTATAAGAAGATTTATTATACTGAAGAGTCAGTAAGTAACAATTCCTTTGGAATTTGGAGGGTATTTGTTTTGTTTTGTCATCATCATCATTGTTGGTGTTGTTGTTCAGACACATATTGAATTCTATTTCACAAGGGTTAGGGTTAGGGTTAGGGTTAGGGTTAGGGTTAGGGTTAGGGTTAGGGTTAGGGTTGTGAAAGACACATATTGAATTCTATTGCTGATGAAATTATTTTATTCGTTCATTACATCATGTAAAACATGTCTTAGACACACTGTTATGTCTCAAACCTTGGGACAAATTATTAAGGTTTCTATTGAATATATCAAAATGCATGTCACAGTCAGGTTCTCCCAGGATCTCTCAGCCCTTATCTGTTACAGGATTCTCCTGGCTAGCTACATTGCTGAATAAAATTATTTATTGAGAACTTTAAATGTTAAGATGTAAAATAGTAAGGCTTTCTAAGTAGTACAACAAATTAAAGGGAAAAAAATAAAATCAGGTTGGATTTCCCATTCCACTGGATTTTTATAATTTTATAATTTTAATTTTAGAGTTATACATCACACAGGAAGCAAAGCACAAACAAATCTGTTTCTAAGTAAGGGCTCCTCAGTCTCAAAATTATTGACTATTTTCACCAAACAAGTTTTGTTATGGCATTTTATCTTTACCATAACATCTTTAGCAATGTCCCTGGCCTGTCTTAAGTTCTGATGAGGAAATATCTTCATATAATATGAAACATCCTGTGTAGGTCAAAGCCACCCTGTTAAAAACTTTATTTTAGGTGCTGTAAGCAATGTTTAAGAGAAAACTGTGAGTATCTTCTCCAAACTAAGAATCTTTTTGTACTGCTTTACACTGGAAACAAATGACATCATTAGAACTGGAAGAGGGGAAATCTGAGAGTGGGAAATTGCTGCAGAGTGGAAAAGTAGATTAAGTGATTGTTTTTTAGTTATGGCATCATCCCTCCCTGAAACAACACCCAACCACCTATGCACACTGTTAAAAAGAAAATCATCCAAGGGCTGGAATAATTTACCTCAATTCAAACTAAGAAGATTTCTATAACATCTATTTCATTTTATCTCTTAAATTTAAATTTTTATTTATTTTCTGAAAATTTCATACATACATACATAATGTATCTTGATGTTCTTTATACTTAACTCTAATTTCTTCCTGGGTTCATTTTCAAAAACAAAACCCCTAAACCCAACAAAAAACAAAAAGAAAAAAATGTAACATTGAATTCCAATAGCAATATACTAATAAAGTCAAGGGCCTTCCCTGCAGCAGCTGTGTTCTGTCTCATTCAATAGTGTGTAAATATCTAGCTAAACAAGCCTTTAAATTGTATATGCTTGCCTATTTATTTTCAGTCTCTTTAATCTCCCTTCCTAATAAAATTAATTTCAACTACAGTTAAAAGGTCACTTTCTCAATTTTAACATAACACATAGAACATGGTTGGCATGCAATGTGTTGTTCTTGGATCAATGAATTTTGCATTTCATTAATTCTGGTTACAGAACAACCTGACAAAATATTTTATGCATGTTTTATTGCTCTGGTTCATATTAATGTCTTGATGTCAGTACAACAACCTTATCTATATTTTTAAATGCTAAATTTAAAGGTTTAAGTTGTATTGAGTCTCTACAAATATGTATGTATATTTAATCTCCATCATTATTTTAAAACACTATGATTGTATTAAGGTGCAGATTATGTATAAGCATTATTTACAGATTTATATTCTCTGTTTCTAATTATGAAGGTTCATGGAAACGGTTTGTATTAAAGAACATTACAATGTCAAATCACTGATGAACAACTGTTATATTTTGAATATTCATTGTTAATATGGACACCAATAACTGTTTCCTGTTTCATGTATATAATATGGTTTGCCCATATTTATTAACACCCCCAAGTGAAGTAGAAATATTTAGTCTTACTATCAACTCAGTATGTCATGTGAAGTATCTCTGGAAGCTGTCTTGTGAGAGGGAATATGATTGTTTGCTAAAAATAGATCCTTGAGAAGATGTATAAGAGTCAGAATATACATAGAACCCCACAAACCTAGGGATTGTGCTCTTCCATTGTTAGGATGTGCGATGTGTCATTTGTCTTTGCTGGTCGTCACTGGTCTTGGCTTTATAGAAAGAAACACACCAAAGAAATCCTCATGATATTTCAGATGATTCTGGCCACTTCTGCTGACTTGTCCTGATTTGACAGAGCCTTGCTTGTTTTACTGGATCATCCTCCTATTTGTTTGATGCTTGCTATTGAACAGAACTACTGGTATCCTGATAATGGAGAATAGAATTGTCTCTCCCACATAACTACTTCTAAACAGATCAACAACACCTTTTCCTATTAAACCTGAAGTTTGACTTAAAGTCTGAGTTTACCTATGCCTCATCATATTTCAGACTCCACAGTTAGCAGCTGCATTGGCTACCTCTTGTGGTGTAATAGGTGTAGTCCATTCTTTACCACATCATCAAAGCTTCAAGATCCATCTCTCTCAAGATCCAGCTCATAACCAGCTGTGTCACTACTGTTTAGGAACAAACAGTGCCTGAATTTCAACTACCACTAATCCTTAACCACCAGAAGAATAATGAATGGAGCCAACACTAGTTATTGGACATCTCACTTCAGTTTCTTACGTTTGTCTTCAGCTTTTCTCTTTGTCTTCCATTATACAAACTCTTATCCACTTCTTTGCCAGGTTTTAATCCACTATTTTACCTCAATTTTTCTAAACAATATTCTTTTCAGGTATATAAGAATCAATTGTAAAATAAAATACACAAGTATGTCTTATATTCTACAGCTGTCCTTGTTATCTCTTTTAAATTATTAGCTATTTTCTCTCTGTCTTTATAAAGTGAACTTTTATATATGTTTGCTTTTTGCCTATATTCCTTTAATTGTTTGGACAGTACTCAGATTCAATTTCTTTTTTAAAATTATTATTGGATATTTTGTTTATTTACAATATAAATGTCATCCCCTTGCCCCATCTCCCATCCCTAAAACCCCATACTCCATCCCCCTCCTTCTTTATGCATTTATACCATTTTGATTACATGCCTGTACTAAGGTAATCTAGGTTGAGGGTCTAGCCATAAAATAGATATAAATAGTGAAGAAACAAGCAGTACAATAAACACAAATAGTCAAAGAAAAAGCAAGGCATTAAACCCAATTACGTGAACATGCCCATAATCACTGTTTCTAAGGGCTTATCAGGATGACCAAAGTATCTGAGCATATTTCCCTGTCCTAGCCCAAGGTCATTTTCAAGTCTGAAGATTGCTTCATTATTCTAACCTAAAATTTATATTCCTGCCTAAAATCACTTCTTTGTTCTAGTCTAATATTTAGGTTCCTGCCTTAGATTACTTGTTTGCTCTAGTTTAAGATTTAGATTCCTACCTGAAATTACTTCTTTGTTCTAGTGTAATGTTAGATTCCTGCCTGAAGCCTAATTCCTTGTCCTTGGTCAATATCATATTCCTGCCAAGCAGCCCATTTCCTTGTGCTTGGCCCATGTCAGATTCTTGTCAAGAAGCCCCAAAGACTCTCTTTTGTATTTCATTAATAAGATAGAGCCTGTCTTAGGTTGTTCTGATAAGAATGCCTTCCTTACCCAACAAGGAATATGCATTATCAAAAGCAATGCACTTCTACTTAGGTAGGTAAGGCTCTGTGCAGAATCTTACCCATCATTGCCTTGCCATCCTATTAATTTAATAATTCTGTCTGAGAGTCCATTTTCAGGTTCAAGCCATGTACTTGGCTGCCAACATGTTAATGTTGCTGAAGAAAAGCTTTAACACAATGGGCAGGAATAAAAGTATATCCAAAACAAAAAGGACTAGCATGATCAAGTTATATATGCCATTTTTGAAGCTTGACCAAAATAGAAATACTGACCTCAGGCTATACATAATTTATCTGTAGTATCTACTGAATCAATGCTAAGAAAAGCAGTATTATTAAAATTTAT
Organism: Grammomys surdaster; assembly: GCF_004785775.1. Taxonomy (NCBI): domain Eukaryota; kingdom Metazoa; phylum Chordata; class Mammalia; order Rodentia; family Muridae; genus Grammomys; species Grammomys surdaster. Next base: position 19,508,839 of record NW_021604597.1, on the reverse strand, counting down.
AAGCTCCCTATGTATCGTTAAAACATCCCAAGAGGTGTTTGAATTATTCCAAATATACTGTATGTGTCATTAAATTTCTTCCTAATTATAATGACTACCACTATAAATTGTAGAACTAACATGAATCCAATGGTATTTGGCATGACATTCAAGATGGCTCCTTAGCCTTAAATTCTGAACTTTTTTCCAGTAATTTGAATATAATAAGAGTATCAATCCTTTCTTCCAAATGCCTATCTAAATCCTCTGATATATTCAACACATTAGTAACATTTTTTGCTAAATGATTAACAAAAGTAGCTGTCTTAACTTCTTGTGTCCCAGCAATTACAGAAGCAGTGGTGCTAGCAATCAATGTAATTAAAATTGTTATACCAGAAATAATCAATCCCACAACCCTCTTGCTACTGCTTAAAGCCTGATTCATTTCTTTTAGCACTTGCAAGTTATTTTTAGATTAAGATTCTGTGATACTCAGGGCACTAAAACTAAAGCTAGTTGATAGACCTCCATACCTGACATGGTGGATTTTAAAACACAATCACAATTAGAAGGTGTACAATGAATGCAACTTACATTAAGTACTGTAGAAGAACAAAAGTATTACTAACTTGACAACTAAAACAGCCTTAATACATGGGCTAACATCTGTTTAAAATCCAGATCCTGCCCCAACATTATCTCTTACTAACATAACATCATAGAGAACTTCAGTCAATATCCATATATGTCTCTGAAAATGAAGACTATTAGACTAGTCTATAAATGAATCTGAATAACTGGTCACATTTAATAACAATGCAAGGGGCTTTATAACTTCGTTTTTTGATTCTCTGTTCCACAATGTCTAAGAACTTATGGCAAGGCAGCTTGTTATATGGAGTATAAGTAAGCAATGGTGTGTCAGGATATTATGTACAATACAGCTTCCCAATCATCATTGTCAGGGCACTTAGCAAGCTCACAGGTCAGCATCATTCTTTGTCCTGGCATCAGCATGTCGCACCCATCACTCTGGCAGCCACAGTGCTCCTTCAGCATTCAGCAGAAAAAGCTCAAATGTACCCTCTACCACATATTTAATACCTGATCAGGATCATGACTTATGTCAGTAAGTGGATCCTTCCATTTCACCCATGCATAAGTATACCTAGTTGTAGAGTACCATAGACACTCAGCAGAAAGTTCCCTGGCATCCAAATTAAAAAACAAACAAACAAACAAAAAACCCTTTAAAATAAAAAATAAAAAGAATACAATTTAAATAAATTTGTGATATACAGGGATATATTTTTCCCATTTTCATTTTATAAAGATATTATTTTAAAGTTCCATGGGCATGTTACACAGTCTCTTTTCCTTGACAACAATAAGGAATATCCATAATATGGGTCATATTAAATTGCTGCTAAAGAGTATCAAATGTTCGACTGCCATAGCCAGTTCCATTATTTGTTTGTTTGATTGTTTGTTTTCTTTTTTTATTATTGGGTATTTTATTTATCTACATTTCAGATGTTATCCCTTTTCCTATTCTCCACCCCCCAAAACCCCTTAAACCATCCTCCTTTCTTCTATTTATATTAGAGTGTACACACACACACACACACACACACACACACACACTCCCATATCCCCTCCCTTGAATTTCCCCTCACTGGGGCATCCAGCCTTCAAGGGACCAAAGTCCTCCTCTTGCACTGATGCTTGACAAGTTTAACCTCCCATACAAATACAGCTGGAGACATGGGTTCCTCCATGTGTGTTCCCAGGCTAGCAGTTTAAACCCAGGGAGCTCTGGTTGGTTGGTATTGTCACTTTCCCCATGGGGCCACAAGCCCCTTCAACTCCTTCGGTCTTTTCTCTAATCCTCCACTGGGAACCCTGTGGTCAGTCTGATGGTTAGCTATGAGCATCCCACTTTGTAAATGTCAGGCTCTGGCAGTGTCTCTCAGGAGACAAGATATCAGGCTCCTGTCAGCATGTACTTCCATCCACAACAGTGTTTGCATACGGTGATTGCATCTGGAAGGGATCTCCAGGATGGACAGTCTCTGGATGGTCTCTCCTCCAGTTTCTGCCACACACATTGCCTCATATTTGCTCCTGTGAGTATTTTGTTACTCTTTCTAATAAGAACCAAAGCACCCATACTTTGGTCTTTCTTTTTGGGGGCTTCATGTGGTCTATGAGTTATGTCTTGAGTATTATGAGATTTTGGGCTAATATCCATTTATCAGTGAGTGCATACCATGTGTGATTGAGTTACTTCAATCAGTATGATATTTTCTAGTTCCCTCCATTTGCCTGGATCCACAGATAACATTATGTCCAATTTTCTGAGGAACCACCAGATTGATTTCCAGAGTGATTGTACAAGCTTACAATCTCACCAAAAATAGAGGTGTGTTCCTCTTTCTCCACGTCCTCGCCAGCATCTGCTATCATCTGAGTTTTTAATCTTAACCATTCTGACTGGTATGAGGTAGAATTTGAGGGTTGTTTTGATTTGGTTTTCCCTGATGACTAAAGATCTTGAACATTTCTTTAGGTACTTCATGGGCATTCGATATTCCTTAGTCGAAAATTCTTTGTTGAGCTCTGTTCTCCATTTTTTGATAAGGTTGTTTGATTGTCTGGAGTCTAATTTCTTGAGTTTTTTTTTTTTTTTTGTAAATTTTGGATATTAGCCCTCTTTCAAATGTAGGATTGATAAAGATCTTTTCAGAATCTATTGGTGGCCATTTTGCCCAATTGGTAGCATCCCTTGTCCTACAGAAGCTTTGCAATTTTATGGGTTCCTATTTGTCAATTCTTGATCTTAGAGCATAAGCCATTGGTGTCCTGTTCAGGAACTTTTCCCCAGTGCCCATGTGTTCGAGCCTCTTCTCCACTTTCTCTTCTGTTAGTTTCAATGTGTCTGGTTTTCTACGGAGGTCTTTGATCCACTTGGACTTGAGTTTTGTACAAGGAAATAAGAATGGATCCTTTAGAATTTTTATAATGCTGAGCTAAAATCCAACCAGAACCACATGTTGAAAATGCTGTCATTTTTCTACCGTATGGTTTTAGCTTCTTTGTCAAAGGAGCAGTGACTGTAGGTACATGGAGTCATTTTTGGGTCTTCTATTCTATTCCATTGATCTTCTTAACTATTTCTGTACCAGTACCATGCAGTTTTTATCACTACTGCTCTGTAGTACAGCTTGAGGTGAGGAATAGTGATTCCTTCAGATGTTCTTTTATTGTTGAGAATAGTTTTCACTATCCTGCGTTTTTTGTTATTCCAAATGAATTTGAGAATTGTTCTTTATATCTCTGTAAAGAATTGAGTTGGAATTTTGATGGGGATTGTATTAAATCTGTAGATTGCTCTTGGCAGATGGCCATTTTTACTATATTAATTCTGCCAATCCATGAGCATGGGAGATCTTTCCATATTCTGAGACCTTCAATTTCTTTCTTTGGGGACTTGAAGTTCTGGTCATACAGATCTGTACCTTGCTTAGTTAGATTCACATCAAGGTATTTTATAATATTGTGACTATTGTGAAGGTTGTCATTTTCCCTAATTTCTTTCTCAGGCTGATTATCCTTTGAGTAGATGAAATCTATTGATTTGTTTTCATTAGTTGTATATCCAGCCACTTTGCTGAAGTTGTTTTTCAGGGTTAGCTCTGTGGTAGAAGTTCTGTGGTCCCTTAAATATACTATTATATCTGCAAATAATGATATTTTGACTTCTTCCTTTCCAATTTTTATCCCTTTATTCTCCTTTTGATGTCTAATAGCTATGGCTAAGACTTCGAGTACTATATTGAATAAACAGGGAGAGAGTGGGCACCTTGTCTAGTCCCTGATTTTAGTGAGATTGCTTCAAGTTTCTCTCCATTTAGTTTGATGTCGGCTACCAGCTTGTTGTATATTGCTTTTACTATTCTTTCCAAGAATTTTACCATGATGGGGTGTTGATTTTTTTCAAATTCTTTCTCAGCATCTAGTGAGATGATCATGTGGTTTTTTTTTCTTTGAGTTTGTTTATATAGTGGATTATGTTGATGGATTTCCCTACATTCCTAGGATGAAGCCTACTTGATCACGGTGGATGATTGTTTTGATGTGTTCTTGGATTTGGTTTGTGAGAATTTTATTGAGTATTTTTGCATCAATATTCATAAGGGTGATTGGTCTGAAGTTCACTTTCATTGTTGGGTATTTGTGTGGTTTAGGTATGAGCATAACTGTCGGTTCATAAAACAAATTTGGTAGTGTTACTTCTGTTTCTATTTGGGGGATAGTTTATAGAGAATTGGTATTAGGTCTTCTTGGAAGGTCTGATAGAATTCTGCACTAAAATGATGTGGTCCGGGGCTTCTTTTGGTGGGGAGACTTTTAATAACTGCTGCTATTTCTTTAGTGGTGATAGGACTATTTAGATGGTATGTCTGATCCTGATTTAACTTTGTCTGGTATCTGTCTAGAGAATTGTCCATTTCATCCAGATTTTCCAGTTTTGTTGAGCATAGGCTTTTGTAGTAGGATCTGATGATTTTTTGAATTTTCTCAGTTTCTGTTGTTATGTTTCCCTTTTCAGTTCTGATTTTATTAATTTGGATACTGTTTCTGTGCCCTCTGGTTAGTCTGGCTAAGGGGTTATCTATCTTGTTGATTTTCTCAAAGAACCAGCTCTTGGTGTTTTTGATTCTTTGTATAGTTCTTTCTGTTTCTACTTGGTTGATTTCAGCCCTGAGTTGAATTATTTTTTGCCATCTACTCCTCTTGTGTGTACTTGCTTCTTTTTGTTCTAGAGCTTTCAGGTGAGCTGTCAACTGCTAGTGTGTGCTCTCTCCAGTTTCTTTTTGTAGGCACTTAGTGCTATGAGTTTTCCTCTTAGCACTGTACTCATTGTGTCCCACAAGTTTTGGTATGTTGTTTCCTCAATTTCATTAAATTCTAAAAAAAAAAGGTCTTTAATTTCTTTTTATTTTTTTCTTACCAAGTTATCATTGAGTAGACTGTTGTTCAGTTTCCATGTGTATGTGGGCTTTCCATTGATTTTATCATTATTGAAGATCACCCTTAGTCCTTGGTGATTTGATAGGATGCATGAGATTATTTCAGCCTTCTTGTATCTGTAGAGGCCTGTTTTGTGACCATTTATATGGTCTATTTTGGAGAAGGTACCATGAAGTGCTGAGAAGAAGGTATATTCTTTTGGTTTTGGATGAAATATTCTGTAAATATCTGCTAAATCCATTTGGTTTGTAACTTCTCTTAGTTTTACAGTGTTTCTGTTTAGTTTCTGTTAACATGATCTATCCATTGATTAGAGTGGAGTGTTGAAGTCTCCCACTATTATTCTGTAATGTGCAATGTGTGCTTTGAGCTTTATTGAAGTTTCTTCTATGAATGTGAGTTTTCTTGAATTTGGTGCATAGATGTTCAGAATTGAGATTTTGTCTTGGTTGATTCTTTCTTTGATGAATATGGAGTGTCCATTCTTATGTTTCTTGAAAACTTCTGGTTGAAAGTCAATTTTATTTTATATTAGAATGGCTACTCCAGCTTGTTTCTTGGGACTACTTGCTTGGAAAATTGTTTTCCAGCCTTTTATTCTGAGCTAGTGTCTGTCTTTGTCACTGAGGTGTGTTTCCTGTATGCAGCAAAATGTTGAGTCCCATTTACTTGTCCAGTCTCTTAGTCTATGTCTTTTTATTGGGGAATTGAGTCCATTGATGTTAAGAGATATTAAGGAGAAGTGATTGTTGCTTCCTGTTATTTTTGTTATTAGAGGTAGGTATGCCTTTTTCTAGGGCATATTTTCTCTCCTTGTGTTGAAGTTTTCCCACTATTAACTTTTATAGGACTGGATTTGTGGAAAGATATAGTGTAAATTTCTTTTTATCATGGAAGATCTTGGCTTCTCTGTCTAAGGACATTGAGAATTTCCTGGATATAGTAGCCTGGGCTGGCATTTGTGTTCTCTTAGGGTCTGTATCAAATCTGTCCAGGATTTTCTGGCTTTTATAGTCTCTCTTGAGGAGTCTGGTGTAATTCTAATGGGTCTGCCTTTATAAGTTAATCGATGTTTTCTCTTGCTGCTTTTAATATTCTTTCTTTATTTTGTGCACTTGGTGTTTTAATTATTATGTGAAGGGGCAAATTTCTTTTCTGATCTAGTCTATTTGAAGTTCTGTAGACTTCTTGTATGTTCATAGGCATCTCTTTCTATAGGTTAGGGAAGTTTTCTATAATTTTGTTGAAGACATGTACTAGCCCTTTAAGTTGAGAATCTTGACTTTCCTCTATACCTATTACCCTTAGGTTTGGTCTTCTCATTGTGTCCTGAATTTCCTGGATGTTTTGGGTTAGGAATTTTTTGCATTTTGTGTTTTCTTTGACAGTTGTGTCAATGTTTTCTATGGTATCTTCTGCACCTTCAGATTCTTCTATCTCTTGTATTCTGTTGATGATGCTTGCATCCATGACTCCTGATCTCTTTCCTAGGTTTTCTATCTCCATATTAGCCTCCCTTTTTGATTTCTTTATTGTTTCTACTTCTGTTTTATATCCTAACTTGTTTTGTTCAATTCCTTCACCTGTTTGGTTGTGTTTTCTTGTAATTCTTTATGGGATTTTTGTGTCTTTTCTTTAAGGGCTTCTACCTGTTCTCTTGTATTTCTTTGAGGGAGTTATTTATGTCCTTCTTAAAATCTTCTATCATCATCATGAGAAGTGATTTTAAATCTAAATCTTGCTTTTCTGGTGTCATCAGGTATTCAGGACTTGGGAGAACTAGGTTCTGATGATGCCAAGTAACCTTGGTTTCTGTTGCTTATGTTCTTGTGCTTAACTTTCACCATCTAGTTATTTCTTCTACTATCTTCACTCACTATCTCTGACTGGAGCCTGTCTGTCCTGTTATCTTGGCTGTGTTAGAACTCCTCAGAGGTTAGCTGTCTCTGTGATCCTGTGATCCCGAGTCCATGTCTTTGATAGCTCCTGGTATTTAAGCTGCATCTGGGCTCCTGAAATCCTGATGTGCCCAAGCTTCTCGGATCCTATAATCCTATTATCCTATGTTGCTAGGTGTTAGAGCTCCCACCAGTCAGGCCTCCTCTGGGTTTTAGGGAGTTGGGTCTGGAGTTGAAGCCTTAGGGTTGTTTCAGGCACAGGTGCAGATAGGAAGGGTCCTGTGCCACTGGTCTTGAGGGAGTTCATGTGTCCCAGTGGGTCCCAAATTACACCCAGTTTCTGTGGAGGGTGTTGCAGCTTACTCACCTACACTCCTGAACATGTTAGAACTCCTGGGAATCTAGCCTCCTCTGGGTTTTGGGCAGTTGCGTGGAAAGCTGAAGCCTTAGGGCTGCTCCAGGTGCAGGTGCAGACAGGAAGAGTCCTGTGCCACTGGCCTTGAGGGAGTTTGTGGGATCTCAGATTCACTTTCTTTGCTCAAGCATTATTATATATTAAATGGAGTTAACAGCTGTTTTTCAAAGAGAATTTTTTACATCAAATATACCATATAAAAATGGCTAGTAATGTCCAAATAAAAACACTAGACAGTTAAATAGTACTTGACACTGAAATATATATATATATGTGTGTGTGTGTGTGTGTGTATTATTTCATTAATGGGGAAAATATTTTATATAATCTAATTCAATTCGCATTGTATGGATGTGGCACCATAATTTAAATATGATTTTAAATGTTATATAGCTTAAATTTAAACAGTGCAGTTTTCAAGAAGACTGTACCTTGAGTATTTTCCCCTTTTCTAAGAGGTATAAATTACTCATTTCACTCTGCTTTTCTCTCTTATACTATCAGATGTAATTATGGTCTTGGAGCTGTGGTTTAACCTGTAGCTGTTCCATTTTGATACTCACTAGACAACATTTTGATGTCATATTTCACTATTTTTAATATCACAGGAAAACATGAACTTATTCCATGGATACATTAAATCTACAATTTTAGAATAAAAGAGAAATGGACAATGGTATTATGAAGAAAATTTTTCTCCTGTTCAAATGTTAACATGGCACTCAATTTTCACTGATTGCAGAAGAACCTAGGAAGAAAGGTAAGAAAGAAATGTCTAACCTACATGCTAGAGTTGCTGGAAGTATCACTGAAATCCATCATTAGCACTTAAGAATATGTTTTTTTTGAAGACACCATGTTGAAGAAGTTTGCCTTTTCCTGCTAATTTTAATTGCTGCTTTTGTGAATGCTGTTATAACTGCCAAATTTCTAAGTAATGATATGCTCTGTGATGGCCTTCATCAAGACATCATTCAGATTATGAAGCTAAAACTAATTGGCAATCCTTCCAAAAGCAGCTTGTGAATCTTCTTCTTTCCATATATGTTTACCATTGGGATATAAGCTTCAAACTGTCCAGAAACAGATGGTTCAATACAAATAAAAAGAAATTTCATGTTTGCCAAGCTGCATGCATTGATTTGTCATTTGACAAAACAAAACAAAAAAATGTTAAAAGACTCCTTTAAGAATTCAAAGCTTAAAATAAAAATTCCAAATCTAATGTTAGCATAAATGCCATAAATATGGGCTTTGTAAAAATAAAATAAATACATACAAATAATTTAATGTAAGAAAAGATAAGGTCTGTGATATCAGGAGTTCTGGAAGATTGTGCATTGCCAGTTTTTAAAACATTACTTATAAGTATTACTCAAATCTGATTTTGAATCTAATAGTGAAAAATAAATACCTTAAAAATAGGACACACTAAATCTTCAGTACTGGAAATCATCAACAAATAACACTGTATTATTTAGGGAACATAAATAAAAGTATAGGTTTCTTATTCCTAGGAAGGAACCAGGTTTCTGAGGAAGGAATGAATACTCCTGCTATGACTTTTCTCTTTCATGCTCCCACACTGATTAGATATTGTCCAATATTTTGAGGAAAAATACGCACACTACACAATCATTGATAATAAAAATGTTGACAGTTATAGAGGGCACTCTCTTGCTCTGCCTCCCATAAAAATTTACTTCTCCCCTCTATGTGGGTTTAAAGCACCCACACTTTGGCCTTTTTTCTTGTTAATCTTCATATGGTCTATGAGTTGTATCGTGGATATTCTGAGCTTTTGGACTGATATCCACTGATTAGTAAGTGCATATCATATATGTCCTTTTAGGACTGAGTTATCTCACTCAGGATAATATTTTCTAGTTATATCCATTTGCCTATAAAATTTGTGAACTTTTGTCATTTTTCATAGCTGAATAGTATTCCATTATGTAAATAAATGATCCACATTTTCTGTATCCATTCTTCCATTCAAGGACACCTGGGTTGTTTTCAGCTTCAGGATACTATAAATAAGGCTTCAATGCAGATAGTGTAGCATTTGTCCTTGTTATATGTTGGAGCTTTTTAGGTATATGCCCAAAAATGATATAGATGGGTCTCCAACTAGAACTATTTCCAATTTTCTGAGGAATGACTGGATTGATTTCCAGAGTGGTTGTAACAGTTTGCAATCCCACCAGCAATGAAGGAGCATTCCTCTTTTTCCACATTCTTGCCAGCATGTGCTGTCACTTGAGTTCTTTATCTTAGCCACTCTGATTTGTTTAATGCTGAATCTCAGAGACATTTGGATTTACATTTCCCTGATGACTAGGAATATTTAAGAGCATTAAGTACTTCTTTTCCATTTCAGCTCAGTTGAGAATTCATGGTTTAGCTCTGTACCCCATTTTTTTTGATTGAGTTATTTGTTTTTCTGGAGTCTAACTTTTTCAGTTCTTTGTATATTTTGGATATTAGTCCTCTATCAAATGTAGGATTGGTAAAGATCTTCTCCCAGTCTGTTGGTTGTCCTTTGGTCCTATTGACAGTATCCTTTGCCTTAGAGAAACTGTTCAGATTCATGAGGTCCCATTTGTCAATTGTTGATCTTAGTGTATAAACCAGTAGTATTCTATTAAGGTTATTTTCCCCTGTGCTGATGTGTTTGAGGCTCTTTCCCATTTTTTTTTATTAGACTCAGAATATCAGGTTTTATGTGAAGCTCCTTGATCCACATGGACTTGAGCTTTGTACAAGGAGATAAAAGTTAATTAATTTGCATTCTTCTCAATGCTGACTGCCAGTTAGACCAGGACCATTTGATGATGTTTTTTTTTTTTTTTTTCAACTGTACTGCTTTGGCATCTTTGTCAAAGATCAAGTCACCATAGGTATGTGGGTTCATTTCTGGGCCTTCAGTTCTATTCCACTGATTTACCTGTCTGTCTCTGCACCAATACCATGCAGGGTTTTTTTTTGTGTGTGTGTGTGTTTTGTTTTTGGTTTTTAGTTTGTTTGTTTGTTTGTTTTTATCACTGTTGCTCTGTGACACAGCTCAAGGTCAGAAATGGTGATTCCCCCAGAGTTCTTTTATTGTTGAGGATCATTTTTGGTTATCCTGTTTTTTCGTTATTCCAGATGAAGTTGAGAATTGCTCTTTCTATCTCTGTGAAAAATTGAGTTGGAATTTTGAGCACCCTCATACACACACACAGATATACACACATATATATATATATTAGATTTTCTTTATCTAATCACTGCCTCTCCATCTCCATCCCCTCCTTACACAGCCCCTTTTCCATACCCTCTCTTCTTCTCCTCTGATAAAGTAGAGGCCTCCATTGGGTATTCCCATCTTGGCACCTCAAGTACTCTGTGGGGCCAGAGAAGACACCTGAATTAGGGAAACAGATTCCACATACTGGGTAGGCCGTATTCCAGTTCATAGGACCAAACTGCACATCTGTTACATATGTCCAGGGGGTTCCCAGTCCAGCCCTTTATGTTCTTTGGTTGGTGATACAGTCTCTCAAAGCTTCCAAGAGTCCAAGACACTGTTGGTTTTTCTGTGGAGTTCCTATCCCCTTGGGAGTCCTCAATTCTTCCCCCAACTCTTCCAAAAAGTCTCCAAACTCTATTCAATATTTGGTGGTGGGTCTCTGCATGTGCCTATGTCAGCTCCTGGGTGGAGCCTCTAGAGGAATGTCATACTAGGCTTCTCTGAGCAAGAAAAATAGAGTATCAATAATAGTGTCAGGGAATTGTGCTTGCCCACTCCCTCTCCTATCACACTCCCTCCCTCCATCTGCCTCCTGGAACTATTGCATTGTCCCTTCTAAGTGAGACTGCAGTGTCCTTACTTGAGCCGTCTTTCTTGTATGTCTTCTTTAGGTCTGTGAAGTGTAGCATCAGTGTACTATGTTTTATGGCTAATATCATGTATAAATGAGTGAATAACATGTATTCGCTATTGGGACTGGGTTACCTCATTTAGGATAATATTTTCAAGTTCCATCCATTTGCCTGAAAAATTTAAGATGTCCTTATTTTCAATAGCTAAATAATATTCCATTGTGTAAACTAACCAAATTTTCTGAATCTATTTTTAAATTTAAGTCTTTATTTGCCTATTACAAACAAAGGGGCTATGAACATAGTGGAGCACATTTCCTTGTGCTATAGTGTCTTTCTGTTATGGTGTCTTTGGGGTATATGCCCAGGAGTGTTATATTTGGGCCTTGAGGTACAATTAATTCCAGTTTTTTGAGAAACCACCAAATTTATTTCTAAAGTGGTTGTACAAGTTTGCACTCCAACCAGGAACTAATCAGTGTTCCTCTTGCTCCATACACTCTCCAGCATGTGCTGTCTCTTGATTTTTTGATCTTAGCCATTCTAATTGGTGTGACATGAAATCTTGGAGTCATTTTGATTTGCATTTCCCTGATGATAAGGTCTTTGTAGTTTTCATCAAGTATTTCTCAGCCATTTGAGATACTCTGTTGAGAATCCTCTGTTTAGCTCTGTACACTATTTCTGTAATTGGGTTATTTAGATTAAAAGTGTCTAACTTCTTGAAGTCTTTATAAATTTTGGATATTATTCCTCTGTAAGATGTACATTTAGTAATGATCCTAAACTGTAGGCTGCCGTTTTGTATTCTTTGCTTTATAGAAGCTTTTAAGCTTTATGAGGTCCCATTTATCAATTGTTGATATTAAAGCCTGCCCCATTGCTGTTCTGTTCATGAAGTTTTCTCCTGTGTCAAGTTTAAGGATATTGTGCACATTCTGCTTTTTTATATTTAGTGTATCCAGTTTTACACTGAGGTCTTTGATTAGCTTGGAATTGAATTTTGTGCAGGTTGGCAGAACTGGATCAATATGCATTCTTCTACGTACAGATGTCCAGCTAGACCAGTACCATTTGTTGAAGATGCCTTCTTTTTCACTGTATGGTTTTGCCTTCTTGGTCAAAAATCAAATGTCCATAGTTATATGGGTTTATTTCAGTGCCTTTGAAGGGAATTGAGCAACCTGTATGTTTATTCCTATAACAATGCTATGCAGCTGTATTTCTCTGTAGTACAACTTCAGTTTAGAGATGATGAAATCTCCAGAAGTTCTTTTATTGGTCAGAGTTGCTTTAGCAATCCTGGAATATTTGTTTTTAATCCATATGAAATTGATAATTGCTCTGTCACTGTCTGTAAAGAGCTGAATTGGAGTTTTGGTGTAACTTGCATTGAACTTGTATATTGCCTTTTGTAAGATGGTCATTTTCACTGTTAATCCCATTGATAATTGAGCATGGAAGATTTTTCCATCTTCTGACAGCTTCATTAATTTCTTTCTTCAGTGACTTGAAGTTTGCATCATAAAGGTGTTTCACTTGTTTGATTAGAGACACAAGGATATTTTTTATTATTTTTGTCCATTGTAAAGGGTGTTGTTTTCCTAATTTCTTTCTCAGCCTGTTATGGTTTGTATAAAGTAAGGCTACCAATTTTTTTAAGTTAATTTTGTAACCAGCCACAATATGGAAGGCATTTATCAGTTGTAGGAGTTCTCTGGTTTGATTTTTTTGGTTTGCTTGCATATATTATCAAATAGAGATACTTTGACTTCTACCCTTCCAATTGTATCTTGACCTACTTTAGTTATCTTACCACTCTGGTTAGTACTTCAAGTACTATATTAAAGAGAGAGAGAGAGAGAGAGAGAGAGAGAGAGAGAGAGAGAGAGGAGAGAGAACAGGCTTGCCTTCTTCCTGATTTTAATAGAATTGTTTCTTTCCATTTAATTTGCTGTTGACTCTTGGCTTGCTGTATGTTGTTGTTTTGTTTTTGAGTATGCCCACTATATCCCTGATTTCTCTAAGGCTTTTAACATGAAAGGCTATTTGATTTTTTTCAAAGGTTTTTCAAGCATCTATTGAGATGATTATATGATTTTTTTCTTTCAGTTTGTTTAAATGGTAGAATACACTGATGGATTTTTGTGTATTAAATCATAGCTGATTCCCTGTAATAAGCCTACTTGATCTTGGTAAATGATGTTTTGAAGTATTCTTGTATTATCTTTACAAGTAATTTATTGACTATTTTACATGAATGTTCAGAAGAGAATTTGGTCTTAAATTGTCTTTCTTTATTAAGTCTTTGTGTGGTTTAGGTATCAAGGTGTCCACATAGAATGAGTTTGGCAATGTTCTTTCTGTTTCTGTTTAATGAATAGTTTGAAGAGTATTGGTATTAGCTTTTCTCAAAGATCTGGTAAAATTCTAAAATCATTTGGCCCTGTGCTTTTATTACGTGGGAGACACTTAATGACTTCTATTTCCTTAGGGGTTATAGTGCTGTTTAACCAGTTACCTAATCTTGCTTTAACTTTGGTGCATGGAACATGTCTATAAAAGCATCCGTTTCATTAAGAATTTCAAACTTTGTCAAGAGCAGGCCTTTGAAGTAAACCTAATGGTTCTTCACATTTCTTCATTATCTGATGTTATGTCTCCCTTTTTGTTTTTGACTTTGTGTATGTGGATACTGTCTTTCTATCTTTTGGTTAATTTAGCTAAGGGTTTGTCTGTCTTGTTGATTTTCTCCATGAACCTAGGACGGATTTTGATTATTTCCTGTCTTCTACTCCTCTTTAGTGGGTTTTGCTTTTCTTTTTTTTCCCTAAAGCTTTCAGATTGACTTTTAAGGTTGCTGGTATAAGAACTTTCTACTTTCTTTGTGGAGATGCTTAGTGCTATAAACTATCTTTTTAGCAATGTTTACATTGTGTGACATAAATTTGCATATGATGTGGATTCACTTTCATTGAATTCTTTGATTTTTTTTCTTTATTTCTTCCTTGAAGCAGAAACCATTGAATAGAGCATTGTTAATTTTCAGGAGATCTGATGAATATGGGCTGAGAGGTGGTGGGAGAATGTGGATATATTCGGATAGCAGGATAGCAGGTTGCTCAAAGCAGCTGGGGGTTACCTAGAGGACTCAGTGGGCAGGGAATATGATGTAGGAAAGGAGACTAATCTGTATGCTTCTGGATCCACAGGTTTAATCTATATTAGATATTTTTATTTAAACTCACTTTAGAGAATATATAACACTATAATGAAAACATAATTATTATTTATGCCACATGATAATTATTATCTATTCTCACATTGAAATGTTTGAGTCAGGTTATATATTTAAACTACATTTGTTGAATCTTTAAATCAAAGTATAAACTTGCTACTAAGAATTTTTTATTTTTCTGTGAGTTATTTGCTAGTATTTGAAATTTTGTCTAATATAAATTCTGCCAATGTTATCAGTGAATCTAAAAGTAATTTCACATAGTTATAGAAGAGAATTATACTTGATACTTATGAGTTAATATATTTGCATGAAGTATACATAATTTAATACATAATTTTAATGCAAACAATATTTGTATGTAGTATCCATAATTATAGTTTTGGTTACATTTTAAAATAAAACTATGAATATATGTAGAGAAATTTTTATTAAGCAACATGGCTACTCTGGGTGGAATATAGACATGTCCTTAGTAAATAACTAATGTAGGTAAGGTTAATTTGTAGAAGTAAGCAACCATATTAAAATGTTACATCTATTTGAGCAATTGACAACATGACAAATCAGAGAAATATTTGACAAAATGAGTCAGGAATAGGATACACCCAGTCAGAAAAGGAAGAATATTTAAGAATAATACTAGGAGAGAGTCAGTCAGTTTTGAGTTCCCTTCTGTCAGTCAGCACAGAAGGCAGTACAGTAGAGTTAATCTCAGTTTGTGAATTCATGCAAAATAGTGCAGGTCAGCAATAACAATTGAAACCAGAGAACAAAAAGGAGCCATAAGATTAGAACAAATTGTTAGGGTTAGTTTGAAGTCAATCAGAGCAATTCAGTGAGATGCTGAAAGTAGGCAGATTGAATCTGTCAGCATGGAGAAAAGTTTGAGCCAGAACAGCTGATTTCAATCAGGCAGCCAGAATTCAAAAAGAGCTAGAAAGGGTGAGCTTATTTAGCAGTAAGCCTCTGAGACAACAATTACAACAGGTGAAAAATGTTACACACACACACACACACACACACACACGCACACACACATACACACACACACACACCATGTGAACTTTTAGGAAGAGGTGTTCCATTGGGTTCAGAATTTGTAGTGTCCAAAGCTAATGCCAGATACATCTTTCTTCCTTCTGTTTGTGGCATGAGAATTGACCTCTCTTCTACTGTTCCAGATCCATGCCTGCCTGCTCATTCACCACTGAAATCACCACCATATAATCACAGAGTCTCTCTGGAACTGTAAATACTAAATTAAATGTGTTCTTTTATAAGTTAACTTGACTGGGAATTTATTATAGTGATAGAAATGTAAGAGATATGTGTACTTTTATATTTTTGTATATATGCATAATATTCTCTCTAAACCTAAATGTTGGCATTGATTTTGTGAATATTCCATCATTTAGATAGAACTGGTTATAAAATATGTTGTCACTGTATGAACAGTTCATTCATAACAAAATTGCCTCATGGTTAATGGCATTAACCTTATGTATTATCTTCTTCACATTGATGATCACAAATCTCTGAGCAATTTTCCCACACAATTGATAGGAATCTTATACACACCACAGATGGTCGTAATAGCACTATCAATGACAATGGAGTCACTTGTCATTACTGAATATTATGTCTAAACCACCAAGCAAATTCATAATGACATCCTGTCAATTTTACATCATATATATATGTGATCAACAATTGGCTATTTAAGCAATCATGAAGCAATAATTTATTACTGAAATGAGGTTGCTATTAAATCAAGACAGCAAGACAGTATAATAGTGCAAGCATATAAAACTCATAGTCTTTGATTACATGAGGACATATATTTTAAGATCTGATGTAATGTCTCCAGCTCATTTATAATGTCAAATGCTCTACAAAAATTTGAGTATCACACACCATTGGTTCACAATTTTTTTTTCATATTTTTTGTTGGATATTTTATTTATTTACATTTCAAATGTTATCTCCTTTCTCAGTTTCCCTCTGCAAACCCCTAATCCCATCCTACCTCCTCCTGCTTCTATGATGGGTTTCCCCACTCACCCACTCATTCTCCCCTCATCAAAATAGCATTCCCCTACACTGGGGCGTCGAGCCTTCAAAGGCCTCCCCTCCCATTGATGCCAGATAAAGCCATTCTCTGCTATAAATGCATCTAGAGCCATGGGTCCTCTTTGGTTGGTGGTGTAGTTCCTGGGAGCTCTGGGGGTCTGGTTGGTTAATATTGGTGTTCTTCCAATAGCCCCTCCAATTCTTGTCTTAAGTCTTCCATTAGGGTTCCAGTGCTCAGTTCAATGGTTGGCTGCAAGCATCCACATCTTTATTAATCAGCTTCTGGCATAGCCTCTCAGGAGACAGCTATATCAGGCTCCTGTCATCAAGTACTTCTTGGTATCAGCAATAGTTTGGTGTCTGCAAATGGAATGGATTTTAATATATATTATGCAAATATTTTTGCCAATGGATGTTTCAGTAAATTTTGTATTTATATATAGAAAGTAAATTAGATTTAAAGTCTTTTGAACTAACTATAATGGGGACTCAATTATTACTTTTATTGATATCCTAGTATATCCTTTTCAGTTTAGTGACTTAGAAACCATATTAAATTAGACAGGACAGCCATATATATTTGAAGACCTTTATTATTTAAAGGAAACAGGTGATAAACCAGGAGCTCGGTATGGAGTAGTGAAAGGAGATACACTTTGCAATTCAGGCAGAGACATCATCCTTTACCAGTGGATGAAACATGGACCCCTAGTGGAGAATAACCTAGATGGTGGATGACAATGCATAGTCAACACAACTTAATGGATTTGTCTGAAAATGGGATGCCCCAGGGTCTGCATCAGAAATATGCTGCCAAAGTAACTATAATATTCCGGGAATAGTATAGCAATATATACTGTAAAAAAGCATTAGTTTTCTTCATTTTATTTTCATGTGGTGTTTTGCTTGTATGTGTATATGCAAAGCGATATTGTTTGAGGAAAAAAATGAATCGCAAAAAGAATTGAAAGCTGAAACCTGATTCTCTGTCAGTGCCTTCTGAGGCTGAAATTACAAATGATTACCACACCTACTCAGATTCTGGGATCATACCTCAGCTCTTCATATTTGTTTAAGTGTTTTAATTAACTGTTGAGGCATCTCTACAGATCAGAAGACTTTTCTCTAAATCAAATTCTTGATACTTCATCAACAGGATTTATTAAATGACTAAAATCTAACCAACATCATTATAATTATCATCATCACAATGATAATCAATTTTATAATCAGAAACATAATTTTGTTAAGCTTTTTCACTTCATATTGTAGTACTAATTGCTTTTCATAGGGGAGATTATTAAATGTTTCCTATATTGATTATTCCTTCATTGTCTTTTGTTCTTGGCAATTAGTTTTGATACAAAGGTAAAAACAAACATGAAATAATACCCCTTGACAAATAATGTCTCAAAGAATTTCAAATTTATTGTATAATTTTTACGTAATGGATTCATTTCCATCCAATTTTATGAATTATTCAAGACTAACTTCATACATTTGCGTATGGATACCCGGCTTTCTCTGTACTGACAGCTGAAAGAGTGTATATGTGTATATATTTTTGTTACTGTGATTTGTGTATACATATGAGTGTGAGTATTTCTGTGTGGGTGGGTAGGTGTTGGAGAGAGGCAGGGTTTGTGTTTCCTCATCAGATCATCTTAGCATTGTGTTGGAAGTCATCTGACCCAAATATAAGATTCTATATTCAGCCTTCATTCTATTTTGTTGCTCTGTATGTTAGTGCCATAGTCAATTGATTATAATAGCATCACAATGGATTTTCAAATCAGAAATTGATCATTTTCATCCTTTTTTATTTCAAAATAATTATTACAATGAAATGTCCTAATGAAGTTGGATTATATATTTAGTATTTTTATTTTTATTCGAATAATATCATCAGAATTTGTGTAAGGAATATATTAAATCTAAACATAGCTTTAATACTGACTCTTTATTGATATTGAATTTATTATTAATATAAGCTGTATTTGTGGTTTTTTGTATCTTCAGTGATTTTTATGATAAAAATTACTTGATCAGTTTTATTTTATACTTATTTTTAGCTTTTAGAATAAATTTATTCCTAAATGTCATGCTTGAGCATGCTATAGTAAGAAAAAGAATAACTTTTTTCTGAGTTGTTGATTATTACTCTATAACATTAAAATTTCTTGATGTTGAACCTGGTTCTTTAAAGATTTTATTAGTTCCAAAAATTTATAGCATGTAATTGTATATATGAGCTTTTATATATTAATATATATGATTTTATTATCTATAAGCAGTGATAATTGTGTTTTATTTTAAATTTGAATTTTTAAATTATTTTAATACTTTCAGGCTGGTCTTTCTAAGAATTTTAATACTACATTGAGTGTACATAATGAAAATAACTTTTAATATCCTCTCTGTCATTACAAAAGAAAAGCTTTCAGATTCTTAGCACCAAATATCATGCTTTCTGAGTATTTAATTTGGTTTTTGTCTGTATATTAAAGACAAAACTTTAATAGTTTCATAGATATACAGAATATAATATTTTCATATCCACTCCTTGGTCCTCTACCCAGTTCTTTTGGGCTTCCACTCTGAAAAGTCACCATCCCAAATTCATGTGAAATTTCAATTCACTGAGTCCAATTAATGTTTGTCTAATTGTCTACTGGGAATAGGGTATGGGCACATGGTCATCGTGCCAGGAGTCATATTCCTGATGTGGCTATCATGTGCCAACCAATCCTCAGTGCGCGTCGAGTGCTCTTAATCTCCATCCTACCAATGCTAGAATATTAACTGACTTAGTCTTTGGCAATTCTTTTTGGTTTAATATAATATTTTCTCAATATTAACACCTTCATATATTACATACATTATGATTTAGTCATATTCACATACCGCTTATGTTAGTTAACTCTCCCCAGCTCCCTCTTCTACCCTACAATCAAATCTCCTACCCCACTTAATCTTTTTTCCCATTATATCTTTTCCCTTTCATACAGTATTTTCATGCTGTCTCATTTGCCTCTAGGTAATTTCTCACTACAATTACCCCTTCCTATATTTCTAAGTTTTTTTCAATTTATTAACCATTTTATTTGTTTACAATAAACAATTTTTCCTGGTCTCTCTTCTACGAATCCGGCATTCCATCCTCCTCCCATTTGACTCTAAGGTTTCTCCCCCACCCATCTACCCACTCCTGCTTCACCCTGGTAGCATCACCCTTCTCTGGGGCATCAAGACACCACCTGACCAAGCCCATCCCCTCCCACTTAGGCCATATAGGTCAGTCCTCTGCTTCATATGCAGCTGGAGCCATGGACAAGTCAATGTATACCCTTTGGTTGGTGGCTTTGACCATGGAAAAATCTCATGAGTCCCATTAATTGATACTGTTTCTTTCCTATAAAGTTACAATCCCCTTGAGCTCCTTTACTCCTTTATTCTTCCATTGGGGTCCCTGGGTTCAGTCCAATGACTGCCTGTATCGGCATCTGTTTTGATTAGGTGCTGGCTGAGCCAATTATAGGACAGTAATGCCAGGCTGCTTTATGTAAGCACATCTTCACATCAGCAATAGTGTTGGGGTTTGTTGTCTGTGGAAGTAATGAATCACACAGTGGGGCAGTCTCTGGATGACCTTTCCTTCAGCATCTGCTCTAATTTTGTCTCTGCGTTTCCTTTAGACAGGGTCAATTGTGAATTAAAAATTTTGAGATTTGTAGGTGTTCTCACCTCTCCACTCAGGACCATATCTATCGACTGGAGGTGGTCTTTTGTATACAATACTTAGCTTTTATTATAGGGTTGGTTGAATATCATTCCCTAACATTTCATGTTATAGGAATTACTATCAGCTTGTAGATTTTTGGTTTTTTAGATTATCAGAATTCTAACCTGATAGATTAGATAGTGTTGAACTCATAATTTGGGAAATGATGAAAGCTACAATACAGTGACTGGTTGGAAGAAACAGACCACTGAGGTCAAAGCTTTGACTAATGTATATATTTCACCATTTTTTTATCTTTCTGCTTCGTGTTTGTCATATAAAGAGAAGCTTCAGCTAACCAAAGGATAGCAGTATAATTTTTAAAGTATCTGGTATTATACTTTCCCTTTTAACAATATGCATCAGATACCAAGAGATTAATAAACTATACAAACTAGGCAGTGAACATGGTATAATTATTACAGAAATTTGGAGCTACATTGCTAAAGGTTACAACACTCTGGAGAAAAGAAAAATTTACAGAAACCCAAAAGGAATGATTATATAATAATAAATGTTCCAAAATCAAATTATATTAGTAGTGGAAGATTTATGCTATCCATTTTTAAAAAGTCAATAAAATGTTCTTCTTTCAGCTTAGTATCCTATTATTTGCAACAACCATCTGCTATTTGAGCGTATTTCATATTCTATTCTTTTCAGAGGAATAATTATTTGATTGTATTTCTACTCTGGAGTCATTTTAATGCTTAGTTAAATCTGAGGAGGATTCCAATAAGCAATTGAAATTAACCTGCTCATGGCAGCTAATCACATTTTATTTGAATTTGGAGAGAGTTTTCATAAATAACAGATCGAATTAAGTTTGTCTCTTAGAAAGTTACGTTTTAAATATCTGAAGCTTGTAATACAAATTCAAGCACTGTCACAGTTACATTTAAATCAAGTTTGTTCATGTTATAAAAGATAAGTTAAAGTGAATGAAAATAGCATGAATTTTGATACCTTCGAATTTTGAGTGTCTTCTGTTGATTAATTGTTTATTTAAAGCTATATACAGACATATATGTATTTATTTCATTACAACTTCTAAATATATTTTATTTCATATATATATATGTATATATATACATATATATGTATATATATATACATATATATATACATATATATGCATGTTTAACCTTCCCAGTTGTCTCTTCACCACTAGTATGCTTGATGCCCAAGGACACCAGAAGAGGGAACTAGATCCTTTGTTATTGGAGATACACATAATTGTGAGTCCGTCTGTGAGAGCTGTGAATTCAACCCTGGTCCTCTGGAGAAGCAGCCAGTGTTCTTAATCTTAAAGCTGATCTATCCCTCCAGTTCCCACTAGAGCATTTAAAGTATAAATAATATGCACTTATAAATAAGAAACTTACAATAAAATTAAGAATTAATGTATTATGACATGTATAAAGTTTTAAGATGCACTTTATATAGCAGCACCATGTTTTGTGGGTTTTTTTGTTTTTTTTTTTTTTTGGTACGTTTTATTTTCACATAAGGTGAAGATATTGGAAGATTAAACCAAGTTCTCAAATTATGTCATCTTCTTGTTACAAGAATAAGTATAGTAGATTAAAAGTAAGGCCAAGGATGTCCAAAATGTGAATCATTTATTTCGTAAAAACAACCTAGGCTAAATAATAGATGCAAGGATCAAAAGTACTGTAGAAATTTGAGAGCATTTATTGTATTTAACTAGACTATTAGGACTCAAAATTGAAAAAATAACATTTTGTTAGCTTCTTAAATAAAAATATTGTTGACATAATAATTGAAGTAGTTACATATTATTGAAAATGCTGTAAATATTTCTTAGCTCAATAATCAGAATAAAAAGATTCAGACAACAATACTAAGTTGCAACACTGTATGTAAATAGACTCTTTTTGTGTCCAGGAAACAATGACTATTCCAAGCATTAAGCACATTTATGCTGAAGTGGAATCTCTCAGAGCTCTAAAATGTTATTGTTGCTAAAGAGAATGTTACTTCTAAAATTTGCATGGTTTTGTGTGTGTGTGTGTGTGTGTGTGTGCTAAAATTTGCATGGTTGTGTGTGTGTGTGTATGTGCATGTATGTGCATATGTATGCATGTGTGCGCATGTGTGTGCATGTGTGTGCATGTGTTTGTGTATGAGTGTACATATATCTGTCAGTCTGTCCGTTTATCTGTTTGTACATGTGGTGGGTATTCATGTTCAAAGGGGCCGAATATCTGGTTGCAGTGTACATATGCATCTATGGACTTCAGAAGACAAGCTTCTTTTGTGATGTTTCTTCCTGTCCTCCACCTTGATTTCTGATACTAACTCTCATTAACCTACTACTCACCAAGTAAATCAGTATGGTTGACCAGGAAGCCACAGTGGTCTGCCTGTCTCAATATCTTTACCAATGCTAGGACTATAATTATGCACAACGGCATACAACTGTTATAGTGTATATTCTGGGATTGATTATGTCTGGATTCTCTGACTTGCAAGACAGATATTTTACCAGCCTTGAAAATATCAAGAGGGTGTCTTACTTTTGGGGAGTAAAGTGAAATTTTTATTACAGTTTATAATTAAATCATAAGGCATATATATACACTTTAAAAAGTAAAACAGTGGACTGAAGTTTGAAGAATTAAATGCAATACTAGACTAAAATCAAAACAAGAAACCTTGTTATTAAACATGTCAATATAAAGCCAGCTGCAAAACTGCAGATTTTTTTCTCACACTGTTTTGTGATATATGTAAAATGCCACAATCATTTCCAAAAAAGTACCATTAAGTTTATAAGTCTAACTAATGGTGAACAGGTGGGGATAGACTTCTGAAAAAGTCTCATACTGAACTTCCATTTCTAGTCTCTTCAAACAATCTAATCTGCCATCTATGAATGATCCATAAGTATAACTTATATCTTGCTCAAAATTCTTCATCCATATTCTCAGTCCTTAAGAGTGCCTGCCCTTTTCTCTGAGTTAGTTCTATAGTCACAGTATATTCATAATTCAGATCATAGTCGATGGAAGGGTAACTCTACAGTTAAGTCTTTTAATTGTTTCTTACTTATTTAATAGACAAGAATGGTATTATTCAGTAATTTTTGTATCTTTCCACAAAACTATAATTGTGTAGAGTGATCATTTTAATTCTTTGGCAGAGAAGAATCCTTCCTGACCCATTTTGATCTATAGTACATTTCAGAACCTGTGCTCAGAAAGTTTGAGTAGAACAAATTGAGTGCTCAACTATGACATACTCAGCAAGTCATGTATTTTGCAGTACAACATAATTTCTCTACACATGGAAAATATAAATGCTGAAATTTTATTATAAAAGCAAAGGCTTACTCTTATAAAAGACTATAGTTATATTCTGGATAATATTTTTGAAATAAATCAAAAGAAAATTTTAATGATTTCTTTCATAGCTTTTACAAACTACAAAAGAGGTGAACTCACACAATGGCATAAAGTTTTAAAAATGATTTGGATAGAAACTTAAATCCTTGTTACATACACAAGTGCAATTGAAACTGTAAACAATGATAATGAAAAAGAAAGCACATTGTGTAAACAGAACATGTTTAAGTCAAATGACCACTCATAAACTAGACTAATATCAAAATTTTGTAGGAAGCAAATACACAATTATATTATTTAATTGCTGAACAATAGTTGTGAAAAATATAAAAAGGCCATAAACATTATTATTTATTTTGAATATTATAATATCATATCCAGATATAGATAGATAGTAGATAGAGATACATATATAGATATAATATATAAATATGGCTTTCAGTTTCAGAGGTTCAGTCCATTTTTATCATGGCTTGATGTATGAGAGTTGCCAGGCAAATATAATGCTAGAAAAGGAACTGAGTTCACTCCCTGACCCCCATAGACTTCAATGATGCAGGTCGCTTCTTAATCACCATTAATTTCTTAGGTCCAGCTTACCTGTATCAGGTATTCCAGCAGCCCCTTCTATTCTTGACTATACAGCTAGAGCTACATGGCTGAAGCTACCAAGTACTGCTGAGGAAAGAACATGGTCCTCCCATGTTCTTCACCACCACCAGTTTTCTGTTTTCATTCCCTTTACTTTGTTGTACTGTGACTTACCCTGTAGGCTTACCTTGAACTCAGAAATCTGCGTGCCCCTGTCTCATGAGTGCTGTGATCAAAGGAATATAACACCTTGCCTGAATCTAAAATTTTCTTTATAGATTTTAGTCAAGTTGACAACCTAGACCCCATCCCTTGTCAACTTAAGACATAATTATATCTCCTTATGTTCAAATAAAAACAATAATCAGGTCATAACAATGCCTAATACTATAAATTCTCCCTTGTAAAACTACAAATACATAATTTTAGCTAGGTGGGATCTTGTCCTGAGGTCACCATACCCTTAACTCCATTTAATATCCTTGAACGCAGGATTTAGTTCCACTGCACTTCCTGGTGCCCCTTTAATACTTGAACCATACATCTTGTATTTTTGCTTTCAAAGCTAGCTTAGTTTGATCAAAATGCTCCTCATAAGAGTGAATAATAGCACAGAGTATAAAATGGTTGTTTTGAGTCCTTCTTTATCAATTAAATTAATCTTAATCTCTTCAACTTAGACTCAGATTCTTTAGACAAGGGCAAAAAAAATGAGTCATATCCTTCACCAAAATATCACAAGAACAGGCTCTAGACCACATGTAAAAATTCTTCTTTGAAACTGCTAGCACCAGGCCCCAACAGTTCAAATCTTCCTCAGTCCAAACTGTTTTCCATATTCCTACTAGGATGGCTAATTAAGCACCACTTAAATCATCCCACTGCTTTCTAAATCCAAAAATTCCAAATCTATATTTCTCCAAACAAAAGCATGGTCAGGCCTAACACAGCCTGACTTCTATCCATGGTACCAACTTCTGTCTTTGTTAAAGTTTCCATTGCTGTGAAGAGAAACCAAGACCCAGGCAACTCTTATAAAGGAAAACATTTAACTGGGGATAGCCTACAGTTTCAGAGGTTCAGTCAATCTTTATCACAGGAGGAAGCATGACAAAGTCCAGGCAAACATAGTACTGGAGAAGGATATGAAAGTTCTACATCTTGATCTGAAGGCATCCAGGAGAGAATGTCATCTATAGACCAGAGGAAGCTCTCATTCCGCATTGCCCAGAATATGTGCACAGAAGCCTCAAAGCTCACCCACAGAGTGACACACTTCCTCCAACAAGCCACATCTCCTACAAGTGATGCTCCATGGGCCAAGCATATTTAAATCACCACAGTTTCCAACCCTACATAGAGATCTACAGGTAACAAAGGAATGCTGAGAACAGGAGAAATAGTCATTGTCAGGTTTAAAAAAAAACATACAAATAAAATTATACAGACTGACAAAATTATATTTCTTTACTTAAGAATATGTGTGTGTGTGTGTTTCTGTGTGAGCACATACAGACATATAAATAAGAGCAACTAATGAAGAATAGATACTGTAATTTTGAAAGAGAGCAAAGACGGATATGTGAAAGGTTAATTAAAAACCCAAAAGTAAAAATAAAATAAAATTTATAATGAAAGAAAAATAAAATGGTTATATAGTGAGGGTAGGAAAGAGAAGCAGAAGCACTTGTAACCTAATGTAGAATAGCCAAGCAGATCAGATATAAGGCAGACAGAAGATGCAGGCTTATTGGGTAGACACTGTGCAATCCTCTGGGACACATTTTCTAGTTTCTATTTTTATCACATTCTTGCTTATTTTACAGATATTTGCATTAGAGTGAATAGAAACCATAGATAGCTACTAATAGTCTAAACCCACACCAGGAAAGGAGATCTGGAACATCCATAGAAAAAAAAGTTTGTAAACAGAAATTCAAAAATATCTGGATACCTGTGTTTTCAAAGAAACTTCAACACTATTAATAGTACTTACAAGACTTGCAAGGCTGAAGATACTAAAGTTAGTAAAGTTATGATCAGCTTCTTGACAATCAAGGTCAAAAACTGGACAGAGAGGGTCCCTTCAATCACCTCTAAATGATTTGGCAGAAAATGAATGTCATATATGGTTATCTAACTGGTTAGGACAACAGGATATTCATAGAGCATGCGAACCTTCCTTTGCTTGGCCTTGAAGACCTAGTAAATTAACCAATTGCAACACAGATTACCTTTGCCATTGTGTAACTTCTACCATGACCTTATATTAACCAACAGAAAACATACTTGACATCATTTTTCTCTCTTAGAAATTCATCCATCTTTCAGGAGTTTCTTTCTTTTTTCCTTAATCTCCAACATTTACTTAAATTTAAACATCTGTGTAATTCTTGATAAAGTTTGCTCCATTTTTACATACAGTGTTTCATACTTCTATAAGGGTCAGAACTTTTATTCTTCATTCTCATGAGAAAATAAAGAGCTCTGTCCAGGATGTCTTTGGAAACAGTGAGTGTGACATTCTCATGTCCTTTGGTAAAGAACAACTGGCACCTGACAGACACCATTGCACTCAAATCTGTCTCTGTTATTTACTTTTATATATCCAGAGAAACAAAGATTCCTGTTTCAAGTAAATTTCTTTCACATTAACTTAATTCAATTGGGTAGATACGAAATGCTTAAGCTCAATACAGAGAGAGAACAAAATTATTCTAAATGAACTGGAATAGTGAGCTATACATTAATTAGCTATAATCTGATTGCTTGAAATTATATTGCAAAATGTTACTGTGAGAATAATGACTCTTTGAAATATGGTTTCAATATTTTCAACTCAACAAAATGTGTTGCTAAAACTAGTTGTTTCCATAATGAAAAATGAATAAAATCTAATATGCTTTCAGTATGAAACTTTCTATAATTTCCCCTAAAATAAAAGTATTAGAGAAATATGCATAGCACTTTAATCAAACACTAGGATCAGAGTTCTTATTTCTAAAACCCACAAGGAATTCAGGAAGCCAGGAGAGTTGTCAGACATAGAGAAAAGCGATTCATCAGGCAAGCTAGATACTCTTGGCAAATAGCATGATCAAGTCGATTTTAAGGGGCCATAATGAGGAAGGAACATTCAGGAAAGGGGAGATTAAGTCCAGACAGTGTTAAGGGAGCGAACAAGAATAATAGAATATGAAAGTTTGGGTAAGATGCTCTTGTGAACACTACAGAACTTGATGGTGGAATTCTATTGCTCAAGGTATGCACATATTTGACTCTTAGAACATGACTAATCAAGGTCAGTTTTACCTGGAACTGTGTTTGATCAAAACCCATTTTGTGTATATAAAAATGTCTCAAACATTAAAGAAAAGTAATACTTTACTCTTAATTACCCATTTAGTGCCATTTTGTTTTCTACTCAATTAGGAAGACATTCAGTATATTAACCTCAAATTATGGAATAACATTAATAATAATAGTATTAACAATGGAGAAAAATGTTTTTCTTCAAGAAATCGTTTATAAAATGTAGGAATAAATAATGATGAAAGTGACTTTTTTTGGAATGAACTTTTAACAATGTAATTAATATCACTAATTTTAAAAGCTGTTAAGAAACATAAGATGCAAAAACAATAACTTTTTAAAATAACATATATGCTTATGCATTATCTGTTTAAGCAGCAAACTTTTTCCAATGGTAAAATATTTTTGTTTTCTTAAATAGTAAAATTAAATAGTACATTCATTTTTATAATTTAGTTATTTTAAAAACTTCTGTTTTCATTGCTCATTTATATATAATAATCATTAAAGTAGGTGAAATTTGTACCAAGATTTTGGCATATTTCAATGACCAAAATTTGAAGAATCTCAGAATGTCTTGTGAAATCTTGGATTTATACACTCTTTATTTTTGCCAACTATGTCTAGCACTCATTAAAATATCTATGTATGTCATATCCTTTTTCATCAGTTTCATGGTGTGAGTTACCATGTCATGAATGTCCTTCTAAACATGTTCTAATTTCTTCTGTACATATTCAATATGACATAAAATTTCTAAATAAAATCTGAACTTCTCTCCCTGTTATATGTAAAGACAAAGAAACACAGTCCCAGAGGTGTATAAATTATACATAAAATGTAATTCATTTTCACTGAAAACATACAAAACTAAATAATAGCATTTACTCTCACAATTAGATTTAAATGCAGAAAGAGAACATTATGGAAAGGCATTTAATGTTCAAAATAGTGGGATTTGAGTTAATTCATCACCCTGATATTATGTAATATATCCAAATAAGTCCTAAAAAGACTCTACATAAATAAAGATATCTGAAATACAAGTATTAAGAAAGATTAGAGAATGTGTCACCAAACAAGGATCTGCAAGTGGCCTGTACAGATACAGATATTACAGTGGTGAAAGAAACAGGGACCTCTCTCTACAGCACAAGATGATGTTAAGGTTTATATATGCTCAGCCCAGGGAGTAGCACTATTAGAAGGTATGACCCTGTTGGAGTAGTTGTGGTCTTGTTGGAGTTGGTGTGTCATTGTAGGTGTAGCCTTTAAGAATCTCATCCTAGCTTCCTGGAAGCCAGTATTCTGCTGGCTGCTTTCATATTTAAATGTAGAACTCTCAGCTCCTCCTGCATCATGGCTGTTTGGATGCTGTCCCACCTTGATGATAATGGACTGAAAATCTGAACCTGTAAGCCAGCCCCAATTATGTTATCTTTTATAAGACTAGCCTTGCCCTGCCTGGTCCTGTGGGCTAGGGCAGACACAGAGTTGGTCTGCTCCTGTCCTGTGGAGATACGGACTCCTGAGTCATCCTAGAGGAGTCACTGCACTCAGAGCAGCCGAGGAGCCACTGCACTCAGAGCAGCTGACACTGAGTTGATATAATCCTGTCCTGTGGAGATACTGACTCCTGAGTCATCCTAGAGGAGCCACTGCACTCAGACCAGCGGACACCAAGATTAGGATCATAAGACTACAGAGACATCTGGACTCTCAGGAGCTCTGCAACAAGCAAGATAACTGGAAATACAGACTCCAGTCTTACACAGTGAGGGCAGGCAACACTAGAGTTAATCAGATGGCGAAAGGCAAGCACAAGAACATAAGCAACAGAAACCAAAGTTTCTTGGCATCATCAGTACACAGTTCTCCCAATATAGCAAGCCCTGAACACCCCATCACACCTGAAAAGCAGGATTCAGAATTAAAATCACTTCTCATGATGATGATAGAGGATTATAAGAAGAAATTAAGTAACTCCCTTAAAGAAATACAGTAGAGTACAAGTGAACAGATAGAAGCCCTTAAAGAGGAATCACAGAAATCCCTTAAGGAAATGCAAGAAAACACAAAGAAGGAATTAAACAAAAACATTCAGGATCTGAAAATGGAAATAGAAACAATAAAGAAAGCTCAAAGGGAGACAACCATGGAAATAGAAAACTTAAGAAAGTGATCAGAAGTCATAGAAGCAAGCATCACCAACCGAATACAAGAGATAGAAGAGAGAATCTCAAATGCAGAAGATACGGTAGAAAATATTGACACAGTTGTCAAAGAAAATACAAAATGCAAAAAACTCCTAACTCAAAACATCCAGGAAATCCAGGACAGAATGAGAAGACCAAACCTAAGGATAATAAGTATAGACGAGAATGAAGATTCCCACTTAAAGGGCCAGTAAATATCTTCAACAAAATTATTGAGGCGAACTTCCCTAACCTAAAGAACAAGATGCTCATAAACATACAAGAAGCCTACAGAACACCAAATAGAATAGACCAGAAATAAATACCTCCCGTCACATAATAATCAAAACATCAGATGCACAAAACAAAGAAAAAATACTAAAAGCAGTAAGGGAAAAAGGTCAAGTAACATACAAAGGCAGACCTATAAGAATTACACCAGACTTCTCACCAGAGACTATAAAAGCCAGAAGAGCCTGGACTGACATCATACAGACCCTAAGAGAACACAATTGCCAGCCCAGATTACTATACCCAGCAAAACTCTCAATCACTACAGATGGTGAAACCAAGATATTCCATGACAAAACAAAATTTGCACAATATCTTCCCACAAACCCAGCACTTCAAAGGATAATTGATGGAAAACGCCAACACAAGGAGGGAAACTACAACCTAGAAAAAGCAAGGAAGTAATCTTCCAACAACCCCAAATGAAGATAACTATACAAACATAACTTTACCTCTAATAGCAAAAATAACAGGAAGCCACAATCATTTTTCTTTAATATCTCTTAACATCAATCGTCTCAATTCCCCAATAAAAAGACGCAGACTATCAGACTGGATACACAAACAAGATCCAGAATTTTGTTGCATACAAGAAACTCACCTCAGGACAAAGACAGACACTACCTCAGAATAAAAGGGTGGAAAACAATTTTCCAAGCCAATGGTCCCAAGAAACAATATGGAGTAGCCATTCTAACATCAAATAAAATCGACTATCATCCAAAATTAATCAAAAAAGATAAAGAAGAACACTTCATGCTCATCAAAGGAAAAATGTACCAAGGTGAACTCTCAATTCTAAACATCTATGCTGCAAATGCAAGGGCACCTACATACATAAAAGAAACTTTACTAAGGCTCAAAACACACATTACACCTCATACAATAATAGTGGGGGATTTCAACACCCCACTCTCAGCAATGGACAGATCATGGAAACAGAAACTAAACGGAGACACTTTGACATTAACAGAAGTTATGAACCAAATGGACTTAACAGACATCTATAGAACATTTCATCCTAAAACAAAAGATTATAGCTTTTTCTCAGAACCTCATGGTACCTTCTCCAAAATAGACCATATAATTGGTCACAAAGCAGGCATCTACAGATACAAAAAGATTGAAATAATCCCTTGCATCTTATCAGATCACCACAGAATAAGACTGGTCTTTAATAATGACAAAACCAATGGAAAACCCATGTGCACATGGAAACTGAATAACTCTCTACTCAATGATGACTTGCTCAAGGAAGAAATAAAGAAAGAAATTAAGGACTTTTTAGAATTCAATGAAAATGAGGACACATCATACCAAAATTTGTGGGACTCCATGAAGGCAGTGCTAAGAGGAAAACTCATAGCTCTAAGTGCATACAAAAAGAAACTGGAAAGAGCACACACTAACAAATTGACTGCACAACTAAAAGCTCTAGAACAAAACGAAGCAAATACACCCAGGAGGAGTAGAAGGCAGGAAATAATCAAACTCAGGGCTGAAATCAACCAAATAGAAACAGAAAGAACAATACAAAATATCAATAAAAACCAGGAGTTGGTTCTTTGAGAAAATCAATAAGATAGATAAACCGTTAGCCAGATAAACCAGAGGGCACAGAGACAGTCTCCAAATTAATAAAATCAGAACTGAAAAGGGAGACATAACAACAGAAACTGAAGAAATTCAAAAAATCATCAGATCCTACTACAAAGGCCTATACTCAACAAAACTGGAAAACCTGGAAGAAATGAACAATTTCCTAGACAGATACCAGGTCCAAAAGTTAAACCAGGAGCAGATAAACCATCTAAATAGTCCCATAACCCCTAGGGAAATAGCAGCAGTCATTAAAAGCCTCCCCACTAAAAAAAGCCCAGGACCAGATTGTTTTAGTGCTGAATTTTATCAGACCTTCAAGGAAGACCTAATACCAATTCTCTTCAAACTATTCCACAAAATAGAAACAGAAGGAACACTACCCAATTCGTTCTATGAAGCTACAATTACACTCATA
>NW_021604597.1:19426613-19456780 GCF_004785775.1 Grammomys surdaster | reverse complement strand
TATGAGTGTAATTGTAGCTTCATAGAACGAATTGGGTAGTGTTCCTTTTGTCTCTATTTTGTCGAATAGTTTGAAGAGAATTGGTATTAGGTCTTCCTTGAAGGTCTGATAAAATTCAGCACTAAAACCATCTGGTCCTGGGCTTTTTTTAGTGGCGAGACTTTTAATGACTGCTGCTATTTCCTGAGTGGTTATGGAACTATATAATGGTTTATCTGCTCCTGGTTTAACTTCGGTACCTGGTATCTGTCTAGGAATTGTCCATTTCATCCAGGTTTTCCAGTTTTGTTGAGTATAGGCCTTTGTAGTAGGAACTGATGATGTTTTGAATTTTTTCAGTTTCTGTTGTTATGTCTCCCTTTTCAGTTCTGATTTTATTAATTTGGATACTGTCTGTTTGCCCTCTGGTTAATCTGGCTAACGGTTTATCTATATTGTTGATTTTCTCAAAGACCCAACTCCTGGTTTTATTGATATTTTGTATTGTTCTTTCTGTTTCTATTTGGTTGATTTCAGCCCTGAGTTTGGTTATTTCCTGCCTTCTACTCCTCCTGGGTGTATTTGCTTCTTTTTGTTTTAGAGCTTTTAGTTTTGCAGTCAAGTTGTTAGTGTGTGTTGTTTCCAGTTTCTTTTTGTAGGCATTTAGAGCGATGAGTTTTCCTCTTAGCACTGCCTTCATGGAGTCCCACAAGTTTTGGTATGATGTGTCCTCATTTTCATTGAATCCTAAAAAGTCTTTTATTTCTTTCTTTATTTCTTCCTTGACCAAGTTATCATTGAGTAGAGAGTTGTTCAGTTTCCATGTGCATGTGGGTTTTCCATTGGTTTTGTCTTTATGAAAGACCAGTCTTATTCCATGGTGATCTGATAAGATGCAAGGGATTATTTCAATCTTTTTATATCTGTAGAGAGTTGTTTTTTGATCAATAATATGGTCTATTTTGGAGAAGCTCCATGAGGTGCTGAGAAAAAGGTATATTCTTTTGTTTTAGGATGAAATGTTCTATAGATGTCTGTTAAGTCCATTTGGTTAATAACTTCTGTTGATGTCAAAGTGTCTCGGTTTAGTTTCTGTTTCCATGATCTGTCCATTGCTGAGAGTGGGGTGTTGAAATCCCCCACTATTATTGTATGAGGTGTAATGTGTGTTTTGAGCTTTAGTAAAGTTTTTTTTAATGTATGTACATGCCCTTGCATTTGGAGCATAGATGTTCAGAATTGAGAGTTCACCTTGGTAGATTTTTCCTTTGATGTGTATGAAGTGTCCTTCCTTATCTTTTTTGATTAATTTTGGATGAAAGTCGATTTTATTTGATATTAGAATGGCTACTCCAGCTTGTTTCTTGGGACCATTGGCTTGGAAAATTGTTTTCCACCCTTTTATTCTGAGGTAGTGTCTGTCTTTGTCACTGAGGTTCGTTTCTTGTATGCAACAAAATTCTGGGTCTTGTTTGTGTATCCAGTCTGTTAGTCTGTGTCTTTTTATTGGGGAATTGAGACGATTGATGTTAAGAGATATTAAGGAAAAATGATTGTGGCTTCCTGTTATTTTTGCTGTTCTTAGGGTCTGTATGATGTCAGTCCAGGCTCTTCTGGCTTTTATAGTCTGTGGTGAGAAGTCTGGTGTAATTCTTATAGGTCTGCCTTTATATGTTACTTGACCTTTTTCCCTTACTGCTTTTAGTATTTTTTCTTTGTTTTGTGCATCTGATGTTTTGATTATTTTGTGACAGGAGGTATTTCTTTTCTGGTCTAGTCTATTTGGTGTTCTGTAGGCTTCTTGTATGTTTATGGGCATCTTGTTCTTTAGGTTAGGGAAGTTTTCCTCAATAATTTTGTTGAAGATATTTACTGGCCGTTTAATTTGAGAATCTTCAGTCTCATCTATACCTATTATCCTTAGGTTTGGTCTTCTCATTGTGTCCTGGATTTCCTGGATGTTTTGAGTTAGGAGTTTTTTGCATTTTGCATTTTCTTTGACAACTGTGTCAATATTTTCCACCGTATCTTCTGCATTTGAGATTCTCTCTTCTATCTCTTGTATTCGGTTGGTGATACTTGCGTCGATGACTCCTGATCTCTTTCTTAGGTTTTCTATCTCCATGGTTGTCTCCCTTTGAACTTTCTTTATTGTTTCTATTTCCAGTTTCAGATCCTGAATGTTTTTGTTTAATTCCTTCTTTGTGTTTTCTTGCATTTCTTTAAGGGATTTCTGTGATTCCTCTTTAAGGGCTTCTATCTGTTTACTTATACTCTCCTGTATTTCTTTAAGGGAGTTACTTAATTCCTTCTTATAATCCTCTATCATCATCATGAGAAGTGATTTTAATTCTGAATCCTGCTTTTCAGGTGTGATGGGGTGTTCAGGGCTTGCTATATTGGGAGAACTGTGTACTGATGATGCCAAGAAACTTTGGTTTCTGTTGCTTATGTCCTTGTGCTTGCCTTTCGCCACCTGGTTAACTCTAGTGGTACCTGCCCTCACTGTGTAAGACTGGAGTCTGTATTTCCAGTTATCTTGCTTATTGCAGAGCTCCTCGGAGTCCAGATGTCTCTGTGGTCTTATGCTCCTAATCTCCTGGGTGGAAGAACTTCTGGGACTCAGGCCACCTCTTGGATCTGGAAATCCTTTTGCTCTGAGTGCAGTGGCTCCTCGATGACTCAGGATTCAGTTTCAGCTGCTCTGATTGCAGTGGCTCATTTATGACTCAGGATTCAGTTTTTCTACAGGACAGGAGCAGACCGACTCTGTGTCTGCTCCAGCCCAAAGGACCAGGCAGGGGCAGAAGGGAAGTGGAATCCCGAGGGGCGGGGTTTGGGTAGCTGCTGTGTCCTGAATGTCCCTGGCTCCCAGATGTATCTCTGGGGCTTAGGGAGTGAGATGTAGTTCTTATTGGCTGCTCTGAGTACAGTGGCTCTTCTATCATGACTCGGAATTGAGTATCTCCACAGGACAAGAGCAGACTGATTCTGTGTCTGCCCCAGCTCAAAGGCCCAGGCAGGGGCAGAGGGAAGTAGAATTCCGGAGGGGCGGAGTTTGGGTAGCTGCTGTGCCCTGATGTCCCTGGCTCCCAGATGTATCTCTGGGGCTTAGGGAGTGAGATGGAGTTCTTACCAGCTGCTCTGAGTGCAGTAGCTCCTCGATGACTGAGGATTCATTTTCTCCACAGGACAGGAGCAGGCCAACTCTGTGTCTGCTCCAGCCCAAAGTACCAGGCAGGGGCGGAAGGGTGATAAAGTTAATTATATTTCAACAAAACAGTAGTTTGATGCTATATTGCAATATAATCTCAAAGAATAGATAGAAAATCAAGAAAGCATAAAAACCATCATCAAAGCAATAGAAAATTTTTATACTATGTATGATTGCATTTCATGTTTATCTCAGAATTTTCTGTTATAATTCTCTCAAGAAGCTCTTAGCTTAATGCCCTCCTCAATTCATTAAGCAACATTTGGTTTTAATGAGCAATATAAACTTACATAATATGTTCTTATGGTTATCACTGATATTCTAAAATTGATTAATTTCCTAAAACTAAAATACAAAGAATAGTACCCCAGCATTAACAAGAATCACAAAATTATATATACTTCTTGAAAACTAAACCTTTTCTGTTTCTACATTTGCTCACATAACTAACATGCCTTCCCCAACTCTCTGTGCACTATCATGCACTGTTCTGTCACCAAATTACAAGGGTAAAATAAAGAACACCTAAAAATCTTACCCCAATGTCTTCAGCACTTTTGTGGGATACAAAGACAAAATACAATCTAGCATTTCATCTATCATTAAAAATATTTCATCCAATGGTTCTTACATTAGTGTATAAATTGATAATAAAGTATAATTTAAAATGTACACTATGAACTGTTGATGACATTGTATTAAAATGAAGATTATATTAGATCAAAAAATAAATTGAAAATGTAGTTGTAGGTAATCAGGATAAAATGGATTAATTGTAGTAACCATGGTAACTACAAAGAAATACTGAGTGTATAAACAACATAAAAGTTCTCAAAATAATATCAATATCATATTCTTATGACATATTTGGAGTCTTAGAATCTGTATCACACCCATACAAATTTTATGATATAATGTGGATGTTTGATTAATTGAAACCATCTAAGGTGTAGGAAGGCTTGAGAATCATTTAGCATACTCTGAGAATGATCCCTCTTAGGTTGCCCAATCAGAGAAGTTGAACTCATTTGTTAGTATTTGTTTATTTGTACACATGTACATGCACACAAACACATACACACACACACATACACATACACACACTTATACACACACATACACACTTATACACACACATACACACACACTTATACACACACACATACACACACTTATACACACACATATACACACACACTCATACACACTTATACACACATACACACACTCATACACACACATACTCACACACTTATACACACTCACATACACACACACACTTATATACACACACACATACACACACACACATACAAACACATACACACTTGTAATAATAAACAAAGAAAAGAGAGGATATCAATTTGAGATAGATGGTTATCATGGGACGGTTTGAGAGAGTATACCTGGGAAGGCCTGGAGAGCGGAAAGTGACAGGGGAGAGTGTTGTAAATATATTTCCATTGAAAACATATTTTTAAACATTTAAGAACAATTTAACATCAAAGCATTAATAATATATGCAAGGTTCAGAAAACAAAATATAACATTTACCAGGATCATGAAGCTCAGAAAGTTCTAAGAATCTATCTACCTTCAATAAGATTATAAAGGCTCAGTAAGCAATTATTGGAGGGGACAGATATTCTTTAGTGGATCTGCCGGCAGCTTGGACAGGAACCTTGAGAAATCAGCTTTTGTGATACATTACCATGGCCCTTAAGGTGATATTAATAAAGTCTTAATGATCTTGAAATGGTACAGCCTAGGGTTTTTGAAATGGTACTGTCCAGTGGTCTTGAAAAAAATTCAGTCCAGGGGTCTTGATTAAGTTCATTTTCTCTAAAAATTAAAGAATTAAAACATAAGAAAAATCTTAAGCACAAGGAGCTACAGAAAATTCTCATATACCTCAACATACTCAATAGTTCAGAAAAACACATATTAGTGGCAAGGAAAAATGCATATCCAGTAAAGACACAGAAAAAGACCAGCTGTGAAGGAGAATCAGAAAGCCAAAAATCCAGTCTCTTCTAGAGGCCTGGGATTTTTAAATCTCTGAAGAGTTTTCTTCTCCTACTCTAGTGTTGCTCAGTTTGAATACAAATAGTCATTGATTGGCTGAGAATTGTGTTGTCTAATTTAACTAAACAAAATTACTTTCTCTTGAGAAAACGATCATGATGGCCATTTCCTCAGGCATGTAGCTTACTTGACAGAACATCAGGATTCTTGGCTGAGAAACTTTGGCTTCTCGGTGTCTCAGTATGCTGAGAGTTACAGAAGTCCTTGTTACCTTACTGGGAGCAGTCACTTCATGCCGTTTCTCTACAAACTGCAGATTGACAATGTTATGTGATGAAGTAGAAAGATTCCCAGGGTTGAAGATTCAAACTTGATCTAGAGCAAGACTGCACCTGGAAGGAAACCAGAGGAATACAGGGGAAGAACCATAATTTCTAAGAATTTTTGCTGAGATGAAAAATAATAATTCTAATGACCCTAAATGTTCTAGGAATGAGAAGAAGAAATGAAAATACACACATATCAAAGACAATCCTATCAGCTATGATTTATACAAGTGATAAGAAAGAAAATATGCAAACATTTTAGTGAGGGATTATCAGGTGACAAAAGAGGATTAAAAATGAAAATTTTTTTGTGAATAAATTTTAAATCTGGAAATCCTTGCAAAAATTTCTGGGGAAAATATCATAGAAATATTGGAATATCATGAGTGAACAAATCATTGGGGATAAATGTTAATACAATTGTGTAACTTTTCTTGGAGCACATAATTATTAAAGGCAGATAGGAGAAGAAAAAAGAAGTCGCTCTAGCTTGGTAATTTAAACAACAGGAACCTGGGTGAAAGGTTAGACCAATTGCTGTCAGTCTCCACTCTAGTACTGGGATGACCCATAAAACTGGGATTCCTGGAGCTCCCTGTAGGCAGCCTGTGCCACAAAGAATCATCTTCTCCCTGACAATTGGTTACTGCTTAAGGGAACTTGGGATAGGCCTATGTAAACTGTAAACTTCTGAAATCCTATTGTCTTCTAAGATATCTGAGCTTGCTGGTTCTTTACATTTTATTATTGAACTATTTCTTAAAAGGCCATCTTCTGTACTGGTAAACAATGTTTCAGTTTGGAAGGAATATAAAACATGGCCAACGCAAATACTTCAAATGCCTATAATAACTGAATAATACTATATTCTGATTCCTTCATTCACTGTACTTGGTATAATCTCCAATAAGATATATATGTAGTGTGTGTGTGTGTGTGTATGTGTGTGTGTGTATGTATGTGTGTGTTTGTGTGTTCATAACTCCAGTTTGTGGTAGGTCCTCTCTATTTGCCACATTATGTTTAAAGGGAAAGACAAAGCATAAACTGACCCTCTGGTTAGGAAAATTTTCAGTTAAGAAATGCAGCATAGTAGAGTCTATCTTCCTCTTTTTATTCTGTTCTTCTTTTATTTCTGTATTTTACAGATTGTGCATTGAATTCCAGTTGAGATGAATAAGTATATACAAAATTATTATTATAAGAAAAAAGTGATAAGGCTATAGTAAAAATATATTTCTAGAGCAAAGGTTGATATTTAATTTATCTAGCCAGAATTTTCCAAGTAGGAGCTATGGAACTATCAGGAAGCTAGTTAACTGATTTGTGTGTGCAAAACATAGGGTAGTAATTCTAAGACTTTAAAAAAATAAAGAAAATTCTGTTTTTCATACTGGAATTTCATTATTTCAAAAGATACTCTGTCAGGAATTGAAAAGATTTAAATGATTTTCCCTTAAGAAGATTTCTCACCAATGTACAGCATATAAAATTAACAATTAATATGTTGCTCTTTGGCAAATGCCTATTTAAATTCAGTAAACATATAAATCTTTTAATTTCAATGTAAAGTATTAAATAGTAATTATATGTAATATCAGTTATAATGTCATTTACAAGTTTACAAAGGGTTTCCCACTACTTTAAGAAGTCATTTGCTACAATAAACAATTTGTCAAAATAATGGACAGGATAATCAACTCAGTTGCCTTAAATATGGCCACCATAATATAATTATTTTGTCTTTAATCTAGTGATATATTATACCATTTATAGAAAGAAAAAAGATAATTAATAATAAACTCACTTACAAAATTAAATTTGATTTATTTTACTAAATTATTCAATTAGTTATATAGTAAAGGAAATAAATAAAAATAAACTGTAAGTACTACAGTGTTTTGTCATTAGCTTCCATTTCTAGTAACTTGGTACTAACTTTTCCCAGCAGGGTATTTCCTAGGTCTATTGTTTTTCAGTTAGTATAGTAATTGATCTGCTTCTTGTCTTAAAGTTACCAAATTCAGATTGACTATTAAGCCCAAATCAGAATCTGTCTCCATTCTAGTATGTCATTTACTATATATTTTAGAGATAAAAATAATGTCTGAATTGAATTTTCCACATTAAATATAAGGACCTTTCAAGTAGAAACTAAAATACACTAACTATAAGATTGGCAGAAAACATAATATTCATCTTCCCTCCTCTCTTGCCTCTCTACTACCTTCCATTTCTCACTAGAATTTATTTACTTAAAATGTTATTATTAAAGAAATTCCATCATAGCACTGATGGAAAGGAGTAATTGAAGAAAAAAAAAATTGAACACAAATCGATCAAATCTGTTGACAATACAAATTTCATTCTTAATGTTGAAACTTCAGACTTAGTGCTTTTAAAATATTTCAGTGAAAGTAAAGGTTGAAAAATACAGTTTGACAAAAGCAAACTTAAAGTTTCTTCAGAGCCTTGCATATACAAAAAACAGACTTCCTATCACCATGTGGCAATGGCTTCTCTCCGGGACTGGAGATGTGAATATGTAACTCATTACAAGTCTTCAGAGTTTTTACCCTCCCAGCAGGATAATATTCTAGTGAATTTCTAAGTATGCAAAGTCTTTCCAAACATTTGTCACTGGTTAATAAATTATGCTGGTTAATATAACGTCTAATAAAATATTTATTTTAAGCATCAGGAGGCTGGGTTGCAGCTAAGCTTTACTTTAAAAAATCTACGGGTCAATAGCTTGATATACTCCCTTTAATCAAAAGGAATAATGAATTTAGTCACACACAGTGGGACTCAGGTAGAAAACCTGCAGTGAGGGAGGATCTTATTTCATCCAGCCCTCATTACCGTTAACCTAATTACCATATAATCTAAAGTTAATAATAAATACAGGCCTAAATGAGATCAGACTAAAATGTGAGCAATTATGCCAAAAGCTTAATAGCAGGTACAGAGTTTTATCAATTAATTTCAATTCAATTTGATGTTCAGTTAAACTCTTAAATAAAAATAGATTAAACCTTTACCAAAAATGAATAGAATTTTTGAGTAAGTCCATAATAAGAAAAGGATGGACTATATCTTTTGTTCTGTATCTAAACTATAGTATCTTCAAACACAGTTTGAGTTGAAGTGATGCACAAGCAACTTAATACTACTTCTCAACAAAATGCATCTATCTTTCAACTCATTATCACAGTATATTCTACCAACAGAAAAATCCACAGGCTAAAAATGAAAATTAGTAGATTTTCTAAAAATCATAAAAGCATTGTGCTTGAATTTTTTTAAGTAAAATAATTAAAATTTTATGTAGCAGCCTGAAAAGATAAAAGATTTTCATTTCAATTAAGTTCTTTAGAAAAGCTCCTTGGAAATGAGGATTAATCTATGTCAGATCTAGTATCTAATTAAGGAGAAGCATCATTGTTGTATTAATAGTAGTATGATAATGGTTTATTTTGTGAGGGGTATGTACTCATGCTTATGTCTGCCAGTTTGTGTACAGTTCTGCCTGCTTCTTTGTGCACGTGTTGCTCAGAAGTCAGCACAAGATGTCTTCAGTAGCTCTTCTCTGCATCTGTGTATTTGTTTGCTTAACATTTGTTTATTTGGGAATAGGGTTCCTTACTGAATCCAGAGTTCACTGACATAGCAAGACTGGACAACCATCAACATGCAGAGGCCTCTTGTTACTTTCCTGACAATAAGACTGAAGACATAAAGCATTTGAAGCACACCAGTCTTTTCTACATGTACACTAGGGAAACAAAGTTAGTTCTTCATGCTTTCACGGCAAGCTCTTAACTGCCTGAGCATCTCCTAAGACCTGAGACTGTCATTTATTAATAGGACTTGTCCCAGATCATTAGGTTCATAACAAACACATCAATACTACTCCTCAACAAAAACATTTATTTTCAAGTCATTATCACAGTATATTCCACCAACAGATGAGAAAATTGAGGAGAAATTGATCTGCAATGGTTTTTCTTCAACTTATAATTCAATTTTATTAGAATTTCAATAGAGTAGTTTTTTTAACATGGAGATATTGCAAATTACTTATCCTAATGTTACAACAACCTTGACTTTGCCTATATGGAGACACTTTAGGAAAAGCATTTTCTTTGGCCGGATTGGAGGCTTAGAAGCAAAAGTCTCAGACACATGCACACACACACACACACACACACACACACACACAAAACCAAACAGGTGGGCAGGTAAATCATGTGAAGGAGAAAGGATACTTCAATGAATCAGGTTGAACTCTAGGAAGAAAATTCATCTTAAACTACGCTAGAACAATAAAAGATAACACCAGTTCTTTAATGAGGTATTATATGTGTCCCTTCCAGGATTCCAGGATTCAAGGATCACAGTGAGGTAAGGTCCTCCAGGATCTGACATCAACACTTTAAGTTTCCCTTAAAACTTAAAATGTGTTTGAATTCCTCTCTTAGCTCACCACCCTGACCACGGGGAAGAATTCACAAGATTCCTCATAAGCATGGTAACCTCTATTCTGTGCAAAGAATAATGCTAGAGTATTGCAGTATATTTCTGAGTCTAAAAGAAAGTTTCACCATTTTTAAGACATTTGTTTCAGCAATTTCCATTAATTTCTATTACTATTTTGCTATGGGTTATTATATCAAATCATAAATAGATACAAGATTTCATTGTATAATCTTCATCAATAGTATTCTCTTTTAATTTTTTAGTTTAGCTAATGTGGTGGTCAGATTTTCAATTTGTTTCTTTTTCCAAATAGCATTCTGATCTGATGTCTATTCTTCTCATTCAGTGAATTTGATTCAAGCCTCAGGTCCACAGTGATTAGAAGACCAGCCTAAGTTACATGGCAAATTTCTCTCTCAAAATAAAACAACACCGACTCCGAAAAAGAAAACATCACAAGGTAATTTTCAAAATAAGACAAAATATGGTTAATCTTCAGACATATTTAAAGAATTTAATTTTATCGACAAACAGAGTAGAGCTTGACTGTCAGAGACATTTCATCATGGTTACTTATTCCTTCAAGATAGACTCTAACCTCCTTGAGGGGGAAAACTGAGTAATTTTTGATAAGCAGAACATATTGCCTAGGGCATGCTAAATGGATCTATAGACTGAAAAGTGATACAGATTATTAATTCTCTGACCAAAATATTCAACTTATTCCACATTTTATTTTACTTATAAGCAGAATTTAGGCTTGTCAATTTTTTTTGTCTTACTTCAGGTTTTCAGTTCACAGTGAAAATGCAATCATTTTGTGTGTACATCAAACATCATAATTTTCTGTTTCATGAAGACATCACTTGCACTGACAAGAAAGTGGCTTTACCTCATCATTTCTTCAAGAGCAGGAGACAGTAACAAAAGTGCAAGAAACTTCTTCTGACCTGAGATGTGAATTCAGGGAACTGATCTCATGTGCACTT
The DNA here is from genome assembly GCF_004785775.1 of Grammomys surdaster. Taxonomy (NCBI): domain Eukaryota; kingdom Metazoa; phylum Chordata; class Mammalia; order Rodentia; family Muridae; genus Grammomys; species Grammomys surdaster. The sequence goes on along the minus strand of NW_021604597.1, from coordinate 19,445,768 downwards.
ACAAAAGGACAGATTGGGTGAAATTAGATGAACATCTTCACAAGTCAATCTTTAAAGAAAATGAAGTATGTGACATTCACTCATCGGTGTGCTTCTGATTACAAAGCCGTCATACATGATACATTGGTTGTATAACCTTCAGGTTGAATACTCTTCAGGAGTAGAAAAATGTAATGAGAATGGATGCACATAATTGAAGCAAACATCCTTTCTCACAGGCAAAGCTATTTAGGGGAAATATGTATATACATTGTATTTTCACATAAACATAATAAAATAATTATCATTTTGTTTTGAAATTTATGATAGCTGAATATATGTTCACAACAGCCATTGCAGGTCCACACAATCCTTGGGTTACATCAATTAAATTATAAACAATTATTTCTCTATAGAATATTTATTTCATGCAGTCAAGATAATAATGTTTCACAGTTTGACAGAGATGGGGTGGATATTTTCCACTGAAAATATTCTACAAGATCACTTCTGTATGAGGCTGAATACAAATCAGGTCTTATAAAAATTTACTAGAGCGTTAAATAGTCCTCAGACTGGTCACTTGCCTATTCTCAGGAGGCTTCTCAAATGGAAACACTTTCTAACACGTGCTAGAGTGAAAATGAATTTCTTCAGTATTGTTGGTAGAAGTATAAATTGTCTGTGACTCTTATAAAAAACATTCAGAATTATTAGGTAAAATATTTAAATGTTTTAAAAAATAACTAGAGCCAGGAATGATGTTACATGTTTATAATCCGAATACTTAGGGGATAGAGACAGGAAGATCAAGAGTTTATGGCCATTCTCCAATATACAGTAAGTTGAAAGGAAGCCAGTGTTATATAAGATTCAACAACAAAGCAAAATCTGCAGAGATACTTCAGTGGGTTAAATATGCTTGCCCTACAAGCAAGAGTTTCGAATTTAGAACCCCAGAAGCCAACTGACCTTGGTAACCCTTTGGTAATTCCAGCATAACTGAGCCAGAGATAGAGATCCCTGAAGAAAACAGGTCAACCAGAATATCCTCAAGATCTAACTCTGAGTTTAGTGGAGACTTTGACTTTCTATATAAGGTAGAATATGGTGAAGAAAGATACCTGCATATCAATTTCAGGAAAATGCACAAATGTATTCCCATATGCATGTGAAAAGACACATATATGCATGTGTATACTACGCACACACACATATGTTGTGCTCCAGATATTCTAAATTTAAATTTACCCCAAAGAAAAGAAAACACAGCAATTGCACAATGAGGAAAACAATTTCAAGAGTATAATAAGGACTTGCACACATAGAGAAGATAATAAAATACTGAATATCCATGTGACTTTATTTCTATATTATACTTCTAGACTCCAGAGCCATGAACCAAGAAAACCTTTCTGATTTGTATAGTTCTTGTTATTTAGATTTATGTTATAACATCAGACACAGAGTAATAAACAAAGGTATCAAGTCAACATATAAATAAATTAAAATAATAACAATAATAATAACAATGTCTGTGAACACATTCAAACTAATGGAAACATGAACTACACTACAATAAAATGATTCAGTGCTACAAATGAACATTACTGCTTCAAACATGCAGAAGAAACTATAAAAGGAATCCAAATTTAAAAACATTCATAAAATGTTTATATCTTGTGAATCTTTAAATGTAAACTCCTAGTCAAATTTCAATTTTTAAGCTTATTTATTTATTTATTCATTTATACTTTCCCTTTATATCCATTCACTGCCCCCCTACTGGTCCACCACTCCCATAATCATTCCTTCATCCCCTAAACTGGCACATCAAGTCTCCAGAGCTAGGCACATCCTCTCCCACTGAGACCAGACCAGGAAGCCAAGCTAGAAGAACATATCCCCTGGATAGCAAGAACTATCAGGATAGCCACTGCTCCAGCTGTTCAGGACCTACATGAAGACCAAGCTGTACATCTGCTACATATTTGCAGGGAGACCTAAGTCCAGCTTTTGTATGTTACTTGGTTGATGGTTCAGTCTATGACAGCCCCAAGAGTATAGGTTACTTGATACTGCTGGTCTTTCTATAGAGTTTCTATCCCTTTAGGGGCCACAGTCATTTTCCCTTTCTTCATAAGAGTCCCCAAGCTCCCGTGAATGTTTAGCTGTGGGTCTTTGCATCTGTCTGAGTCAGCTGCTGAATGGAGTCTCTTAGAGAACAGCCATGCTAGCCTCTTGTCTACAAGTATAACAGAGTATAATTAATAGTATCAAAGATTGATACTTGCCCATTGTATGAGTCTGAAGTTGGGCTGGTTATTAGTTGGTCATTCCCTCAATCTCTGTTCCATCCCTGGTTCCTGTATTTCTTATAGACAAGATAAATTTTGAGTCAAAATTCTGTGGGTGGATTGGTGTTCCTATTGATCCACTGGGGTTTCTTCCTGGCTAAAGAAGGTGGCCTCTTCAGATTCCATATTCTCAATGTTGTGAGATATGTCACAGCTTATGTCATTCCAATGATCCTTGAGTACCTCCCTTATTCCAGGTCTCTGTCACATCCTAGAAATTCCTTGCACCTCCCTTTAGCTATTAGTTGCAGATTTTTATTCTCATAGTCATCTGGTCATCTCTCTTGTCCTTCCCCATACCTAGATCCTGAGCTCCCCATTCCCCATTCCCCATTCCATCTCCTCTCCTAGCTGGTTCGCTTCCTCCATCTGCTTCTTATGACTATTTTATTCCCCCTTCTAAGTGAGATTCAAGGTTCCTCGCTTGGGCCTTTTTTATTGTTTAGCTTCTTTGTGTTTGTGGATTGTAGCATGGTACCTATATTTTATGACTAATATCCACTTTTAAATGAGTACACACCATGTGTGTCATTTTGGGTCTGGGTTACCTCACTCAGAATGATATTTTCAAGTTCTATCCATTTGCCTGCAAACTTCATGATGTGTTTGTTTTTAAGTCGAATAGTATTCCACTGTATAGATGTACCACATATTCTTTATACATTCTTTAGTCCAGGTATATTCAGGTTGTTTCCAGTTTCTGCCTATTATGAATAAAGCTGATATGAGCATAGTTGAGCATGTGTGTTTGTGGGGTGGTGGAGCATCTCTTCAGTGTATGCCCATGAGGGTTATAGCTGTGTCTTGCTGTAGAACTAATACTAGTTTCCTGAGAAACCACCAAATTGATTTCCAAAGTTGTACAAATTTGCACTCTCACCAGCAATACAGGAGTATTTTTCTTGTTCCTCAACCTCGATAGTATATGCTATTATTTGAGTTTTTGATCTCATTCTGACTGATCTAAGCAGGAATCTCAGAGTCATTTTATTTTGAGATTTCCTAAAGACTAAAGATTTTGAACATTACTTTAAGTGCTTCTCAGCCATTCATGATTCCTCAGATGAAAATTCTCCCATTAGGTTGGTACCCAATTTTATAATTGGGTTATTTGGGTTGTGGGTGTCTAACTTCTTGAGATCTTTGTAAACTTGGGGTATTTGCAGTTCCATGACTTTCCATTTATCAGTTGTTGATCTTATAGCCTGAGCCATTGGTGTTCTGTTCAGGAAATTGTCTCCTGTATCAGTGTGTTCATTTAAGGATATTTCCAAGTTACTCTTCCATGGGATTTAGTTTATCTGGCTTTATGCTGAGGAACTTGATCAACTTGTACTTGAGTTTTGTCCAGGGTGATAAATAAGAATCTATTTGCATTCTTCTACATATAGATGACATCCAGTTAGACCAGCACTGTTTTTGAAGATCTTTTTTATTTTATTTTCTGTTATATGATTTTGGCTTCTTTATCTAAAATTAGTTTCTATAAGTATGTGGCTTAATTTCTGGGTCTTTGATTTGATTCCAATGATCAACATGTCTATTTCTATACCAATATCATGTAGTTATTTTTCACCATTGTTCTGTAGTACAGCTTGAAGTTAGGTATGGCAGTTCCTCCCTAAGTTCTTTTATTGATCAGGATTTTTTTTGACTATCCTGAGATTTTTGTTTTTCCATATGAAGTTGAGAATTGCTCTGTCAATGTCTATTAAAAATCATGTTGGAATTTTAATAAAGCTTGCATTGAGTGTGTAGATTACTTTTGGTAAGATGGCCATTTTCATTATGTTAATAGTATTGATCTATGAGCATAAGGTCTTTCCATCTTCTGATATCTTCTTTATTTTTTCAGGTCTTGATGTTCTTTTCCTATAGATCTTTCACTTGCTTGGTTAGAGTAACACCAAAATACTTTATATTATTTGCAACTACTGTAAAAGGTATTGCTTTTCTAATTTCTTTCTCAGCCTGTTTATCATTTGTACAAAGAGGGCTACAATGCATAAATATGCCTAGTTGTAGAGTGCCATACACACTCAGCAGAAAGTTCCTTGGCATCCAAATTTTAAAAAATTTAAAATAAAAAGAACATAATTCAAATAAATTTGTAGTATATGGGGATGTATCTCCCCATTTTTTATATTATGAAGATATTGCTTTAAAGTTGCATGGGCCCATTCCACAGTTTCTTGTCCTTGACAATTATAAGGAATCCCCATAATGTGGCCAATGTTAAATTGCTGCTAAAAAGTCTCAAATGTTCAACTGTGATAGCCAGTTCCATTATCTGAGTTTTTGTTATTATTATTGTTGTTTGTTTGTTTGTTTTTCTTTTTTGATATTTTTTAAAATTATTATTGGGTAATTTATTTATCTCCATTTCAGATGTTATCCCCTTTCCCAATTCCCCCCCCAGAAACCCCTTAACCCATCCTCTCTCCTCCTATTTCTATGAGTGTGTGCCCCTACCCATCCATTCACACCCAACTACCTGCCCTCAAATTCAACCTCTCTGGGGCATCCAGCCTTCAAGGGTCCAAGATCCTCTTATCCCACTGATGCCCAACAAGTCCATCCTCCTCTAATATAAAGCTAGAGACATGTGAAAAAGAAGGGTCCACTTACTGGCATAAGGCATGATCCTGGTCAGGTATTAAATATGGGGAAGAGGGCATGTTTGTGGGGTTTTTCTTTGTTTTTTTGTTTGTTTTGTTTTGTTTTTGTTTTCATTTTTTGTAGGTTGCTGAAGGAGCATGATGGTCACCACAGTGATGGGTGAGGCATACTGATGCCAGGACAAAGAATGATGCTGACATGTGAGCTTGCTGAGTTCCCTGACAATAGTGACTGTGAAGTGGTATTGGACATATGTTCCTGAACCATCATTGCTTATCTATACCTCTGATGGTACAAGCTGTCTTGCCTCAAGTTTTTAGACCTTTTAGAACAGAGAATCAAAAAGAGAAGTTATAATGACTCTTGTATTGTCCTCAAACGTGACCAGTTATTCAGACTCAACCATGGACAGGTTTAGAAATCAATCCAACATTGGAAATAACAGTCTTTATTTGGAAGTCTGGTTCTGGACATTTTCAGAGACATATATGGAAATTAGCTGCAGTTCTCTACGATGTTATGTTAGCAAGAGTTAAAGTTGGGGCAGGATCTGGATTTCAAATAGATGTTAGCACATGTATTAAGGTTCTTTTAATTGTCAAGTTAAAAATACTTTTGTTTCTTCTAGAATTTTAATGTAAGTTGCGCTGATTGTGCACATTCTAATTGTGTTTGTGTTTTGAATGCAGCATGTTACTTATGGAGGTCTATCATCCAGCTTTTGTTTTAGTGCACTGAGTATCACAGAACGTTGGTATTCTAAAAATAGCTTGCAAGTACTACAAGAAGTGAGGTAGACTTTAAGCAGAAGCAAGAGGGTAGTGGCCTTGATTATTGCTGGTATAATAGCTTTAATTACATTAATAACTAGGACCAACCACTGCTTCTGCAATTACTGTGACATAAGAAGATAAGACAGCTATTTTTGCTAATCATTTAGCAAAAAATGTTACTAATGTGTTTAATAAACAATTAGACTTAGATAGACATTTGGAAGAATAGATAGATGCTCTTTATTCTATTCAAATTATTGGAAGGAGGTTCAGAATTTAAGTTTTAGGGACCATCTCAAGTGTCATGTCAAATACCATTGGATTCATGTTAGTTCTAACATTTACAGTGGTAGTCCTTATAATTATGAAGAGATTGAAAGACACTTGTAGTGTATTTGGCCTAATTCTAATACCTCTCCGGATATTTTAATGTTACATAGTGAGCTTATGAATTTCAAGAATGCTGCTCTGCTGAACATTGATGCAGTAGATACTGCAGATAAAATTACCCATGGCCTGAGGTCAGTATTTCTGTTCTGGTCAAGCTTCAAGAATGGCATATATAGCTTGATCATGCAAGCCCTTTTTGTCCTGGGAATACTTTTATTCCTGCTCATCGTGAAAAAGCTTGTCTTTAACAATATCAACATGTTAGAAGCCAAAGTACATGGCTTGAACCTAAAAATGGACCCTCAGACAGAGTTATTAAATTAACAGGCTGGCAAGTCAAGGACGAATAAGATTCTGCACAGAGCCTTACCAACCTAAGGCAGAACTTCATTGCTTTGGATAATGCATACTCCTTGACAGGTAAGGTAGACATTCTTGTCAGAATGACCTAAAACAGGCTCAGTTTTGTTAATGAAATAAAAAGGGGGGAGAGGCAGAGAGACTTTGGGGCTGCTGGGCAATAATCTGACATAGGCCAAGGACAAGGAAATGGGCTGCTTGGCAGAAATATGACATTGGCCTAGGACAAGGAATTAGGCTTCAGGAAGGAATCTGACATTATGCTGGAACAAGGAAGTAATTTCAGATAGAAATCTAAATCTTAGGCTAGAACAAAGAAGTAATTTCAGGTAGGAATCTAAATATTAGGCTAGAACAAGGAAGTAGGCTTCAGACATAAAAATGACTTTGGGCTAGGACAGGGAAGTAGGCTCAGATATTTTTGGTCATCCTGATAATCCCTTACAAACAGTGATCATGGTAGTGTTCATGTAATTGGGTTTAATGCCTTATTTTTTCTTTGACTATTTGCGTTTATTATCTTGCTTGTTCCTTGACTATTTACATCATTTTATTTCTAGACCTCAACCTAGAACTGACCTTAATACATGCTTGTAATTAAAATGGTATAAAGCAAAAAGGAGGAGGAGGAATCAGAGAGGTGGTTTTAGAGAGGGGAAATGGGGAAAGGGGATGACAACTGAAATGTAAACAAAATATCCAATAAAAATGAGGGCTACTGATTTCTTTGCATCAATTTTGTATCCGGGTGCTTTGATGAAGGTGTTGATCAGCTGTGGGAGTTCTCTGGTAGAGTTTTTGGGGTCAATTATACTATCTGTGCTACCATATCATTTGCAAATAGCAGTACTTTGACTTTTTTCCTTCCAATTTGTATCACATTTATCCCCCCTTTTTTTGTCTTATTTTTTGGACTAGTACTGCTACTTTAAGTACTATGTTGAATACATAGGGAGACTGTGTCATCCCTGCCCCTGATTTTTGTGGAATTGCTTTATGTTTCTCTCCATTTAGTTTAATATTCACTATTGGCTTATCTGTATGGTTTAGGATCAATAGGTCTGATGAAGGTGAGCTGAGAGGTGGGGATAAATGGAGGAACAGTGAGAATAGCAGACTACCCAGGGCAGCATGAGGTACCTAAATAGGACTCTGTTGGCAAAGAAGATCCAAAATGTAGTTACATAAAAGTTAAAACAAGAAATGTGATTCAAATTTACCAAATTTTATAGAAATAATGAAAAAAATTATAACTCCATTTGTAAGAACTTGTTCAGGAATGTGTATAGTCAAGTGGAAGATATCAATTTTGGTCTTTGCTTTATTTTGCTTTGCTTTGCTTTGTTTTTGTTTTCTGTTCAATTATATCAGATGGATAAGTGCAAAAAAGAGTTTCTACTGACAATTGTGTTGATGTATCCAGCTGGATACTTTAATTAATACAATCAGTGCATATGTATTTCAGAATAAGAAAGTGAAGGGTAAGGAAGTCATTCTTATCAGAATGATCTAAGACAGGGGGAGAGGTGGAGAGTCTTTGAGGCTGCTTAGCAAGAAGTTGACATGGGCCAAGGACAAGGAAATGGGCTGCTTGGCAGGAATATGGCATTGGCCAAGGACAAGGAAGTAGGCTTCAAGCTGGAATCTGACATGAGACTAGAACAAAAAAGTAATTTCAGGTAGGAATGTAAAGAGTAGGCTACAACAAGGAAGTAATCTCAGGCAGGGATCTAAATATTAGGCAAGAACAAAGAAGTAATTTCAGGCTAGAACAAGGAAGTAGGCTTCAGACATGAAAATGACCTTGCTCTAGGATAGGGAAGTAGGCTCAGATACTTTGGTCATCCTGATAAGCCTTTAGAAACAGTGATCATGGGCATGTTCATGTAATTGGGTTAATGCCTTGTTTTTCTTTGACTATTTGTGTTTATTGTCGTCTTGTTCCTTGACTATTTGTATTATTTTATTGCTAGACCCTCAACCTAGAACTGACTTTAATACATGCTTGTAATTAAAATGGTATAAAAGCATAAAGGAAGAGGGGGTATAGGATAGGGTGTTCTAGGGAGGGGAAATGGGGAAAGGGCATGACATCTGTATTGTAAATAAATAAAATATTCAATTAAAAATAAATAAATAAAAAAGAAAGTGAGTGGATTACAAAAGGGCACGGTTACTATTTTCCCACATACAAATGCAGGCAATGAGGTACAGTCAAGTTTACTAAATGCTGAGTCTAAATATCACTTGTCTATATGAAAACTCATGACTAGGCTTAATTGCTTTATATAGCAGTCTTGGATTAAAGGTAGAATTTTGAGAGACTTTTTGATGTATTAACTGCATAATTTCATCAGATTAAAGTAATTTCTTATTTGTTCTTTACTTGCTTGTTTGTTTAAATTAGCTATATTTGAAGTTTTACTTCCCTTTGTTCTTTTTCCTATACTCTGTTTTTGTTTCCTTCATTTACTTCATTACTGCTACCCATTGTACAATCCATGGTCCTATTCTAAAATTCACCATGTATGGCTTCTTGTTATAAGCCTTACAGCTCTGGAAACCATTAAATAAACTTTGCATTTGTATATTTCTTGTCTCTGGCCTACTGTCCTAAAATCAGGGTACCAAATAATATATAAATATATAAGGTCATCTGGAGTTTTTCTTGTCTAACAGAAATACAAGAACAAATATGACTATTTGTGGGGATATGTAAACTTAAGAGTCAGCCTCCAGTAGATAAACAGTGTCCACAGTGGAGGGATAGGGTCGCAAACCCACCTTCAAAATTTATGACCCAGAATTGTTCCTGTCTAAAAGAAATTCATGGACAAAAAAGAAGTAGGGACTGATGGAAAAAAAGTACAACCAGTGACTGGCCTGGATTCAGATATACTCTAAAAGCTCTTCTCTGGTTTTGTTCTTTCTTTAAAAGTTTTCTCACCAAGTTCAGTTCCTTGTGGGAATTCATTCAAGTAATCTATACTGACATAAAGTTTAGCTTTGGGGTGTTGATTCATTTCGAGTAATAATGAAGCTTAAATAATGCCAATGACTAATGGAGTATAATTATGAGACAGCAACAGCAGGCCCTCCAGTGCTCTTGCTTCTTAGTGCAATAAATACCGATTAACATTTTCTTACACAGGAGGTATCATACAAGTACCAGACCATGGTTTTCATCTGCTGTTTCTATTATTGTTGAAAGTTTTTGTTAGACTTGCTTTGAACTCTGCCATCATTAACTATGGGAAAAATTAATCTAAGTTTTGTAGATAATGTGTAGGGTGTAAAAATACAGGATCAAGTTCTAGAAAAAATATAGAAGCTTCTGTATTTGAATTCTGGTGTTTCTTCTGGAAAACTACTAGCTAACAAAATTGAAGCTATTGCTTTAAATCTTTCAAACTGTCATTTCTGTTAGTCTTTTTAGAAAAATCTTCCTTTTAAATGTTATATAAAGAAACAAGTTTGAGCTAGATATCAGTTTAATTCCCTTATTTTAAAATCTGCTTTTATGAAGTTGGAAATCTGAATTTTATTTTCCAAGTGATCTGAAGTAGATTTCTAGAAACAACACTTTCTTAGATTTTAGTCAGTTAAACACAAGTTTGATCAAAGAATACTGAAACACATTACATATTCTGAAGTGTAACATTACAGGAAGATCTTCACTGGAATATTTTAATTGTAATAAGTTTATGATCATCGCATCTGAGCCCTTTCAACATTTCTGCTTCTATTCTTTACACACTTGATTGAATGCCAAGTAAATATCATCTTTAGATGACATAAATATGTAAATACTTGACTGATTTCTGATATGCATATTATTGAAACCATTGAAGAGCAATTCAAGTTGTTTATAATCAGATAAGGAAGTATGTCAACAGCCTAATTGGATCCAGAGAGTGTGAATATATTTTTTCTGAACGCCTGGTAGAATGTGATATCCACAATGCATTCTTTCTATTATTTTTCTCCACTCTTTTTTCAAGAAGATTCATCAAATACTAAAACCAGTGGACAAGGCCTGGAAGAATTTATACATAATTACTTCATATTATATATCATCGGGGTATTGCTTTGTCTCCTTGTGATGTTTCTCTAAACTGTAAGCACTAAATAGCTCACTTGTCATTATTCAAATATCATAATCTCTGGAGACCCATTAAAACGTATTTAAGGTTCTATTTTCTTGTTGTTTAGTTGGTTTTTGGTTTTTGATAGTGGTATGTGTGTGTGTGTGTGTGTGTGTGTGTGTGTGTGTGTGTGTGTGTCTGTCCTATCTGTCCCAGAACAAGCTCTGTAGGACAGGCTAGACTTGAACTCAAAGAGATCTTTATGCCTTTATTTTCAGATGCTGGGATTAAAGGAATGTGCCAACACATCAATGCTATATTATATAATATTAAAGCCATATATTCAGATTCATTAATGTTTCTTAAAGAAATCTTTCCTAATGCTTACTTTGTATATAAAAGAATATGTTGATATCAAAATGTCATTATATATATAATTTAAAATATTATAAGCTAAAAATGCATAAACAAATAAGTGTACATAATAAACTGAGCATATCCATACATGTATCCTGTCAGAGAAGACCATAACTACATAAAGTCAAAATGTGTACAGCCTGGAAGACATTATTGACAAATCTCAGTCAAGATAGTTATGTTAAAAAATTTATGAAGGAATGTATATAGGTATGAAATGAAAAAGTGGACAGTATTGTGTCTAAGAGTAATCTCTTAGATAATTATTATTGGAAATGGAAGCAAGATTCTACCCAAAGGTTAGCCATTGCTTTCAAGCAATCCCAGGTTTGAATCAAGATAAAGCTTGTTATCTGTTACATTTTGGTATTTTGACATGAGTTATGAGACTTGGAATCTGCCCATCCAAATGACAAACAAAATGCTATACCTTAGGTATGTAAACAAAAGACATCCGTTTTGGAGCACAAGTCTGGAGAACGGAATTCCAAAATTAAGACAGAATCCATTCATTTCCTAGAATGAGTTCTCCTCAGGCCTTTTAGCTAGTCTTCTTTATGATACCACTTTAAACAACATTTCCTGAGTATAGAGAGAGAAGAGGTGAGGGATAGAAGCAGAGAAGAGAAATCCAAGGGTGAGGGAGAAAAAGAGAAAATGGGAGAAAGAAGTTAATGAAAGGAAATGATGTAGAGAAAAAGGGGTAAAGAGGGAGGAAGAAACAGAGGATCATTTTTTTAATGATGACACCAATGTGTTGTAGTACTTTATTAATTCCATCTTGAGGTTTCTGCCCTGACTTTGACCATTTAGTTCTTGGGTAAAAACATATACAAACTTTACAATAAGCCATAAACAACAGAAGAGCTGGGCAGATATCTATGTTTTTAGAATATACTTTCCTATTGACAACCCTGAATTTTTACTTACTACTTTGCATTTAGGCTCGTCATAATTCCAACTGGCCAGCCCTAGGAACCATATTTTCATGTCTCACCTAACCAAGGACAGTGTCTCCTCCACTCTTCCTTCACAGTCGTCTTCTCATTGAGGACTTCCTCTGACCCTAACCCTGGAATCCTAAAGCCTGCTTGTGTGTCTTCTGCCCAGCTATTGACATATTTATTTACCAATCTGAAATAACATGTAGGCTAGATCACATAGCCTCTAATGTGCAAACTCTCTCATCTCTGGGACATCCACTCTTGAAGAGCCAATGCAGCATCAGGCCAACCCACTACAGCAGTCTATTCTCTTTATTTGCTTTTCTGCTGAGAATGTCAATTTCATCATGTAGTACTTACGGTCATTTGCAAATGTCACTGAAAATTACAGCCTCCAGAGATGAATTTAGACGACTACATCCAGTGAATTAATGACAATTTATTATTTAATTATGTACCATTAAAGTGACATTCAGCAACCTTGCTCGTGTTTGTAAAGTATGGAGCACATCAGACTTGGTAGTAGTGAAGCAAAGGCTGGAGTGGTGTTACATTTGCTGTAATCTGTGTCCGTCTTTTATGAAGGTCACCCACTTCACCCACTTCTAGAAATTAGATCACTATTATCAGATGAGGGTCCAAGTCCTGGGACATTCATGAGAAGTATAACATGTATTTAAGTTATTGACTCATTGTCTGTTTATGATGTGTGCTTTGGATGAATATTGTATAGAGAGAAAACACAGAGGTAAAGGTAATATTGACAATGACTGAAGTTTAATTTAGTGAGATATTTACCGTAACCTAAGTTCAATACTTTCAGGAAATCCACCATTAAAACTTTGTATTCAGATAACAAAAGAACACAAAAGTGAGTCTCAAACATGTTAGAGCATCAGTAATTCAAAAAATATTATTCTTTGCATGAAGGGATAGAATGGAAACCTGAAACATGGTAAAAATGTTTCCTTTGATTTAGACCCTTTTCCATTTGACAGGTACTTAATCCAGTGAACAGAATTTAGGAGAATATAGGAGTATCCCATAAAAATCTCAAGATGAGCTGAAGATAGAAAAGAAGGTATAACTACTCAACCACATAGAAACAGTGTAGAGAAATTTTAATACAACAATGTGGTTACTCAGACAATGGACCACATTCAAAGATCTTCTATGTTTATGTGGTGTGACTGGAAGGAAACACATGTAATCACTATAGCTGGAACACAGACATACCCTTAGTAGACACCATTAATCCCTAAAAGGTTATTTTATAGTAAGAAGCAGCAGTGTTTGAAAGTGACATTTAATTGAAGGACAAAGTGGTAAATCAGAGAAATATTTTACATAATGAGTAAGAAATAGTATATGGTTACCTCTCATGAGAACAGACATGAAAGAAAAGTAACCTAAGAGAGGAGAGAGAGAGAGAGAGAGAGAGAGAGAGAGAGAGAGAGAGAGAGGGACAGAGAGAGACAGAGAGAGAGACAGAGAGACAGAGAGAGACAGAAAGAGAGACAGAGAGAGAGGGAGAGAGAGAGAGACAGGGAGAGAGAGACAGAGAGACAGGGAGAGAGAGACAGAGACAGAGGCAGAGAGACAGAGAGACAGGGAGAGAGAGACAGAGACAGAGGCAGAGAGACAGAGAGACAGAGACAGAGAGAGACAGAGAGACAGAGACAGAGAGAGACAGAGAGACAGAGACAGAGACAAAGAGAGAGAACAGATTTTCTGTAACAGTTTTACAGAGATTGGTTGTAGGTTAAGACAGAACTATCTAGAGAATCAGAAGAAGCCAGAAGATTAGAATACATTGCCAAAGTCAGTATAATGCAAAGCAGAAGAATTCAGTCAGAAGCCAAAAGAAGCCAACTGAATCAGCCAGCTTGGAGAGTAGTATTGAGCTAGAACAATTGAGTTGAACCAGGAAAGTGGATATCAAAACAAACAAACAAACAAACAAACAAACTAGCAAGCTATTCAGCAGTAAGTCTCAGAGACTACAACATTCTCAGTTGAGAATAGATTTGCACAAAGGATCGATGCTTCCAGGCATAGGCCCACAGATCATTAGAATACAGCCAGAAATGCTCTATGCTCAGCACAATTCATGTATTCATAAAGCTTGGGTACAGCTTTCATCTCGTTAATTCATCTCAAGAAATAAAAGTGATGTTATAAGACACTAATACCAAAGTAGTGCAGTTGTAGCTTCCTAACTACAGAGAGGGATTTTGTGAGAAACACACACATAATAATCACTGTTGATTCTCCAGTCTTAAATTGGTAAAATGGGGCCAAAGTAATAGGTTTAAATTAGGACTCTATATTACCTTTCCTCTGGTTGAATTATAGATTAGGATAGAGTCTAGAAGCAAAAGAGGAAGCCAGAGAGTAATGAAGAAGTAGAAAAAATAAGAGGAGAGCTGACATTTTCTCTCCAATGAAGACTTCATATATAAGTATAATATTAAGCGAGCAGAGATGAGACACTTTATTTAATTGAAGTTCAAAGTTCTGATTGCACACTGACTCAGGATTTCACCTCATTAAGTGGAAGTATTTGAGGCTTAGTAATACCTGAAGCTCCATCTTTGAATTTATCTTGAAAGAATTTAAACAAGTGAGTTTGAAAAGAATATGAAAGTAAATGAAGTTGCTTTATGACCTACATACCAAAGCAATATGTTTAATAAAAAATTTGTGTTACTATGCATCACCTTACATTCATACTTTTCATTTTAAATTAGTACTTTATAATATACTAGTGTTTTTTATATATAATTTTGGCAAAGTTCATATAGTTTTCTAAAACATTCCCATTGTGTACAATTAAAATAGTCTTTTTAAGATTTGGGCACATGTGTATTGTGATAATTGTATCTATGTAATAATTTGAGTCTATTAAAATAGTTTCTAAAAGTTAGATGTTATTGTTTCTGGGCATATGTACACAAACATTAAAGAATGCATTATGCAAGGATCTATAAAATACAGATTTCATTAACTACCTAATATTCTGCTGGGCATTGTGATCCACATAAGTTGATGTACAAATATTTGCTATTCAGTTCTATTTCTGTTTATGATACAACTAGAGAGCAAACTCCTTGCAAGAGTATCAATTATTTAAAGAATGTCTTCAGCATAGCAGATAATCAGCGAGGCAGTCAATAAATAAAGAAACCCCAGGGACATGTTCTTTCAGCTTCTGTCTCAGGTCCAAGGTATTTATCCAGTTTACCTAGCAGCTGTTGTCAGTGTCACTACCAACAAAACAATAGAGATACAAACTTCTTTGAACTGTATTTACATGCCATTTTACAGAAGATATAAAAACAGCATTTGCTCCTTTAATGTTCAAACTATCAGGAGAAGCATAGACCTCACTTTCAGTTGCTATATCTTAGAAAGTGGCTTTTTCATGGCAGGTTTTTTTGTTTGTTTAATGTTGTTTTTTTCTAAAGATGAACTAGTTTTACAAATATTTAAGATGTTTTAAGTATTTTTTATAAAATATTCTACAGTACAGCCACTGGGAAAGACTCACGTTCTTCAATATTTCTGTGTCCGCATAGGTAATTCCATGTAGTCATACTGCAATGGAAATGATTATATTAGAATAAATTTAAGGACCATATAAAATATTGTCTTGGGAAAACAATCATTACAAATTATGATTTTTAATTTGTACATTGCCTGAATAACTTGATATTGTCAGGAGTCAAGAAGTTAATAATTATTAGGTGATTTTCCTGAGATGAGTCTGCCTTGGATTATTATCCACAATGGATTTTCTCCAGGAGAAAGGTCCAAGAGAATTTCATTTTAGGAAAGATTTCTGCTTTTAATATGCTTTTTCTATTATTATTAAACATATATAACAATCATTAGGTATTAGCCCACCCTTTTGTGCAGATTTCTACAGAATAATGAAGATATACTATCTTGTAGTGACAATATATAGACAAACAGACGATTTCTTAAACTTTAATGGTGATCCTGTACACATTCCTAAAATTACATTAGTAAGCTTTTTTATAGTTGGACTACTATTAGGTACTTTCTGATAATCAAAATTGCAATAAGAACTCAGGCAATCTTTAGTGTTAGGAGTTATTTTCTTCTGAGATAGCAAGTAGGTGTCTACACATCAGAGCACATTCCAGGAGGTTGTAAAACCATTAACGAAAGGTCATAAAAAGGGGACTAATGATTTACTATAGGGGCTAAGACAGAAGATAAAATACTGACTGGGTTTATCTATACATAACTTCACTAATATTTAGTTACAAAACCTTATAGTTTTTAACTCAACATGAACCTAGTGAATATTTAGCCAGATAATTATTTCTAATGGATATGCATGTGACCATTCTCTGTTGTAAACTTCTTATTTGAATTATGATTTGAATTTATGTATAAACTTGTGACAAATTAATTATGATGTGATCATATATTCTGAAATATGTATAAAGGCATTTGCCTTGTCCTCCTGTTTTTTGTTTTTGTTTTTGTTTTGTTTTGTTTGCATCTCCTCTTTCTCCCTGTTTTCTTACCATGCCCTATCCTGGTTTTCATAGATTTCCTTAGCCCGATTTTTCTTAGAGACCTTTATCTCCTTTTTTCCCCTTAGGACCCAGTCCAATCCCCTTTTTCTTTTTTTTTTTTTTTTTTTTTTTTTTTCTTTTTTTTTTTTCTTTTTTTTTCTTTTTTTTTTAATTTTTTTATTGGATGTTTTATTTACATTTCATATGTTGTCCCCTTACCCCATCCCCCACCCACCCAGGAACCCCCAATCCCCTCACACCTCCTCCTTCTTCTTTGTGGATGTAACCTCTATCTATTCCCCCACTCCCACCTCCCCACCCTCAAAACTCCCACCCCCTGGGGCGTCCAGCCTTCATGAGGTCAAGGATCTCATCTTCCACCTGTGCCCAGCAGGGCCCTCCACTCTTATATATTCAGCTAAGGCCCTGGAGACCCTCCATAAGTGCTCCCAGGCTGGTGGTTTAGACCCTGGGAGCTGTGGTTGGTTGGTATTGTTGCTCTCCTCATGGGGCCACAAATCCTTTCAGCTCCTTCAGTCTTCACTCTAACTCCTCCATTGAGAACCCCATGATCACTTCAATGGCTAGTTGTGAGCATCTGCCTCTGAATATGTCAGACTCTTGAAGACCTCTGAGGAGACATCCATATCAGGCTCTTATCAGCATGCACTTCCTGACTTCCACATCAGCATCTACCTTTGGTGACTGCACATGGGATGGATACTCAGGTGGAAAGGTCTTCAGACGGCCCCTCCTTCAGTTTTTGTCCCTCTCTTTGTCTCCATATTTGCTCCCTTGAGTATTTTGTTGCTCCTTCTAAGAAGGACCGAATCACCCCCACTTGGTCTTCATTCTTTATGGAATTCATGTGGCCTGTGAGTTGCATCTTGGGCATTTTAAGGTTCTGGGCTAATATCCAATAATCAGTGATTGAATACCATGTGTGTTCTTTTGTGATTGGCTTACCTCACTCAGTATGATAATTTCTAGTTCCATCCATTTACCTAGGAACCTCTCAAATTCATTGTTTTTAATAGCTGAGTAATACTCCATTGTGTAAATATACCACATTTTTTTAATCCATTCCTCAGTTGAAGGACATCTGGGTTCTTTCCAGCTCCTGGCTATTATAAATAAGGCTGCTATGAACATAGTTGAGCATATGTCCTTATTATATGTTCGAGCACCTTCTGGGTATATGCCTAGGAGTGGTATAGCTGGATCCTCGGGTAATGCTATGTCCAATTTTCTGAGGAACCGCCACACTGATTTCCAAAGTGGTTGCACCATCTTGCAGTCCCACCAACAATGGAGGAGTGTTCCTCTTTCTCCACACCCTCGCCAGCATCTACTATCACCTGAGTTTTTAATCTTAGCCATTCTGACTGGTGTGAGATGGAATCTCAGGGTTGTTTTGATTTGCATTTCCCTGACGACTAAGGATGCCGAGCATTTCTTTAGGTGCTTCTCGGCCATTCGAGTTTCTTCTGTTGAAAATTCTTTGTTAAGCTCTATACCCCATTTTTTAATAGGGTAATTTGGTTGCCTGGAGTCTAATTTCTTGAGTTCTTTGTATATATTGGATATTAGCCCTCTATCAGATGAAGGATTGGTAAAGATCTTTTCCCAATTTGTTGGTTGTCGTTTTGTCCTATTGACAGTGTCCTTTGCCTTACAGAAACTTTGCAATTTTATGAAGTCCCATTTGTCAATTCTCGATCTTAGAGCATATGCCATTGGAGTTCTGTTCAGGAACTTTTCCCCTGTGCCCAAGTATTCGAGGCTTTTCCCCACCTTCTCTTCTATTAGTTTCAGTGTATCTGGTTTTATGTGGAGGTCCTTTATCCACTTAGATTTGAGCTTTGTACAAGGGGATAAGAATGGATCAATTTTCATTCTTCTACATGTTGTCCTCCAGTTGAACCAGCACCATTTGTTGAAAATGCTGTCCTTTTTCCACTGGACAGTTTTAGCTCCTTTGTCAAAGATCAAGTGACCATAGGAGTGTGGGTTCATTTCTGGGTCTTCAATTCTATTCCATTGATCTTCCTGCCTGTCTCTGTACCAATACCAGGTAGTTTTTATCACTATTGCTCTGTAGTACAGCTTGAGGTCAGGGATGGTGATTCCTCCCGAAGTTCTTTTATTGTTGAGAATAGTTTTCACTATCCTAGGTTTTTTGTTATTCCATATGAATTTGAGAATTTCCTTTTCTAACTCTGTGAAGAATTGAGTTGGGATTTTAATGGGGATTGCATTGAATCTGTAGATTGCTTTTGGCAAGATGGCCATTTTTATTATATTAATCCTGCCAATCCATGAGCATGGGAGATCTTTCCATCTTCTGAGATCTTCTTCAATTTCTTTCTTCAGAGACTTGAAGTTCTTGTCATACAGGTCTTTCACTTGCTTGGTTAGATTCACACCAAGGTATTTTATATTATTTGCAACTATTGTGAAGGGTGTCATTTCCCTAATTTCTTTTTCAGTCTGTTTATCTTTCATGTAGAGGAAGGCTACTGATTTGTTTGAGTTGATTTTATAACCAGCCACTTTGCTGAAGTTGTTTATCAGGTTTAGGAGTTCTCTGGTGGAAGTTTGGGGGTCACTTAAGTATACTATCATATCATCTGCAAATAGCGATATTTTGACTTCTTCCTTTCCTATTTGTATCCCTTTGA
>NW_021604597.1:19408859-19421613 GCF_004785775.1 Grammomys surdaster | reverse complement strand
TTTCTGGGGCTTAGGGAGTGAGATGGAGTTCTTACCAGCTGCTCTGAGTGCAGTGGCTCCTGGATGACTCAGGATTCAGTTTCTCCACAGGACAAGAGCAGACCGACTCTGTCCAATCCCCTTTTTCTTAGAGAGCTTTCTGTAGGAAACTTTTCAGAATTTAGAAATAAAAGCTAAAGCCACTTTCCAACAGATCCCTTTTTCTTCCTGTGACTTCAACTAGTGGGCTGAGAGTTAGAACCACTGAGGTCCTGAGGAGATGGAACAAAAGATACTTTACCTAATTCTTGATGTTAGGCTATAGGTGTTAATCACCTAAGCCAATAGCTTTTAACCCTCAGAAGAGCAAGAAGTTTTTAGACTCCTTTAGAATCTACCAACAAGCATTTCATATAGTTGGAGAGCTAGGATGTTCATAGACCATCAGTTTTTAAAGCCACACCTGAGTCCAAATTTGTGTTCATTTCAACTCACTCCAGGCTGTGAAGCTCATAGCACTATATATTAAAAAAAAAAAAAAAATTGAAGTCACTTGGAATTCAAATTGTAAATATAGTAGCTGGAAATTAAAGTTTTAAATGATTCTGTCATACATTTTTAGTAATATAATATTTCATTAATTCATTGAGAATTTAGTACAGTGTACTTTGATCCATTTAACCCACACTCTCTACCTAGCCTCCCTCAGATCCATGCCTCCTCTTTAACTTCATTTCTTTTCTTGGTTTTCTTGTTTATTTCAAACACATCATTTAAAATTAAGAATTTCACTATCACAAAGGATGATAATTTTCTAGCTCCATCCATTTACCTGTAACATTCAAGGTGTCAATAGTTTTTATTTATATTTGTAACAGCTAAGTAATAATCTAATGTGTAAATGTAGCACATTTTCTCTATCTACTCTTCAGGTGAAAAGACATCTGGGTTGTTCTACATTTCTGGCTACTATGAGTAAAGTTTCTATGAGCATAGGTTAGCAAGTGTTCTCATGGTAGGGTGGAGCGTCCTACAAGGAGTGGAATATCTGGACCTTGAGGTAATTCCTAATTTTCTAAGAAACAATCATAGTGATTTCCAACGTGCCTGTGCAAATTTGCATGCCCATCAGCAATGGAAGAGTGTTCCCTTTGCTCCACACCCTTGTCATCACAAGCTGTCACTTGTGTTTCTGATCTTAGGTATTCTGACAGGTGCAAGATTGAATCATGATATCTTTTTGATTTGTATTTCCTTGACGAGTAAGGATGCTGAACATGTATTTTACCTTTTCTCAGTCATTTAAAATTTCTCTGTTAAACATTCTCTGTTTAAATCGGTACCCAATTTGATTATTTTGGTTTGTTGATGTATAATAATAGATTAGCCCCCTGTCATATGTGGAGTTCGAGAAATATTTTCCCAGTCTTTATGTTGCCATTGTGTTCTATTGAAGATTTCTTTACCTTACAGAAGATTTTCAGTTTCATAGGGTCCCATTTATTAATTATTTATCTGAGTGCCTGCCCTATTATTGTCATGTTCAGAAAGTTATTTCCTGTGCTATATGTTCAAAGAAATTTCCCAATGTCTCTTCTATCAGTTTCATTGTATTTGGTTTTATGTTGAGGCCTTTGATGCATGTGTACTTGACTTTGATAAATATGAAAATATTTACATTTTTTTACATGTAGACATCTATCTGGTTTAAAGACCACTATTTGATAAAGATACTGCCTTTTATTGCTTATATATTTCTGACTTTCTTTATCAAAAATCTGGTATATATATATATAATATAATATATATATATATATATGTGTGTGTGTGTGTGTGTGTGTGTGTGTGTGTGTGTGTGTATTTATTCCTGGGTCTTTGATTTGATTCCATTGATCAACTCATAACGTAGACCCCAAAAATCAAACATGATTTATACTTACTTATAAGTGGATGGCAGTTGTTAAGTAGAGGATATTAATGCTACAATCCACATGCCTTTTAAGTAAAAAGATGAGTTCAAGGAGGGACTCATGGATCTCTCTTGGGAAGAAAAAATAAAATTTATTTAGCTGGTGGAATGGGGATGTGTAGGGACAGAAACATGAAGATCAAGTCAGGAAAGATTACTGGGACTTTGATGGAGGGAATACTAGTGCAATTGTGGAGAATTTCCAGGGTTACTTGGGCATCTAGTGTAGTGGAAAATCTTCAGAATCCTCTAGAGTATCCATAGTGAAGACTCCTAGAAATGAGGTTTGCAGATCCTGAATTGGTCATCTTCTGTAACCATGCAAGGCTCCCAGTGGTGGGGCTGAGAAATCAACTCACCAACAAAACCTTTGACTTCTAATTTGTCCTGTCTGCAAGATGTTCTGGGTTAATGCTGGAGGTGAACTTGTGGGAGTTTCCATCCAATGACTGGCCCAATTTAAAGCCCATGCCATGAGAGGTAGCCCATGACTGACACTGACTGAATGGCCCGGAACACAATGCTTGGAGAACACACGGACTTGGGACATGAACAAATATGACTGGCAAAGATGAAAGAACAAGGAAAAGAAAAATGGATTGAATATTCATAATGATATCCTGTTATACTCATAAACTAGATTCCAGCTCTATAGTCATCAGCGATTTCATCTAGCAACTACAATAGTTGCAGAGACCCATAACCAAGGCAGAGCTCAAGTAACACCGAGGAAGGGTGGGGAGGCTTTTAAGAGCCAGAGACCTGAAAGATACTAGGTCCATTAGTTGGTGCTCAGAAAGGCTCATGGAGACTTAGGCAACAGTTGGGGAGTGTATATTGATCTGGTTCTCTGCATATATGTTATCAGTGTACAGCTTGGTATTCTTGTGGAACTCCTGATAGTGGAAGTGTGAGGTGTCTCTAACTTATTTGGCTGTTTCTGGGACTGTTTTTTCTTCCCTCCCGATATGTTGACTTGTGCAGCTGGAAATGAGGACATGTGCCTAGTCTTGTTAAAATTTGCTGTGCTTGGCAAAACCATCTAACACTAAAATCTTTTAATTGTGATTAAATCTTATATTGAATCAAATGAAACTACCAAATTTGAAGAATATTGATCATACTCAAAATAAAACAAAGTTTATATTTAAGATGATGCAGATAGGTAAAAAGAACAACTCATGTAAAAGCTGGGAACTTTATACACCTACCAATTTCTAATATTTTGTAAAAACTAAAACACTATGTGATCAAAATATTTTTCAGTAGAGCTTCAATTATTACTAAAAATTTTCCCATGAAACATTCCTACTGTTAAGCCTTCGACATGTGTTAGAAACTTTTATTTAAATTTCTGGTAGTTGCTAAGAGATGCAACAAAAAGTTTTGGCAGTAAGGCTGGCTTTCCTTCTGTGTGCTCTTTATTTCTCAGTATGGTTTGTGTAAATAAATGCAACTGTTTTTTAAGTTAAATTTGGATCTTGCCATTTAGCTGAGATTGTTAATATATCTAGAATTTAACATTTGGATATTGTGGATGTCTTATGTATAATATCATCTTCAATGAGGATAATTTGACTTTATCCTTTCCTATTTAAGCCATTTAATTTTCTCTCTTGCTTGATGGCTTTAGGTAGTCCTTCCATCACTATACTGAAAAGGATTGGGGATAGTGAAAAATTCTCTATTGTTTGTAATTTTAGTGCGAATGTTTTGAGAATTTCTCTATTTTCGATGATGTCAGCTGTGGTTTTCTCACATATATCCTTTATCATATTGAGGAGTGCTCTCTCACACCTACTACCTCTGGGACTTTTTATCACACAGGCTTGCTGGATCATATTAAAGGACTTTTATGTGTTTATTGAGATTTTTGTTTGATTTTTTGCATTAAACCCATTTCTATAATTAATTTGACATCTGGTCTTTCTGTCTTCCATATTGTCTTCTATTTAAGGAAAACAAAGAGAAAATAATACCATTATTAATTAGAACCCTTGTTTAAAAATGCACATTGTACTATATTTGTTGTTTTGCCTCAATAATTAGATAACAATATCAAAATTTTAACTGTTTCTCGATGATTCAGAATCTCTGCATTTGCTTCCTTAAAAAAAATAAAAACTCACCTTGGTAATCATCAAGACATCAAAGTCAAACAACAAATATTTATTACACAGGTATTGATTTAATTTCCTTTCAAGTACTAAAGATTCATTTTTGAAAAAAATTATTATATCTAAGGAAATCAACATCACATAGTTGAGAAACCAAATCTGCTGACTGAGCACAAAGATTTTGAACCAGTGTAGAATAGGTTCATAGCAGAACAGGAAGACCATGGAATGTTGGAGGATTATTTTAGTATAATATGCCCAAATTGCTTCCATTAAAAACAACTGCCATCCAAAACACTATCTACAAGTTTTCAATGAGCCACTGATCACTGATAGACTAGGGAACTTGCAAAAATATAGGTTTGATTGTGATATGCAGAACTGTCAATGATTCGGTAACATTCACTATATAATATATACTGAAGGAGAAATATTAATAACCTTGAGAAAATGATTTGATCTATTATAAATGGTAACTAAATGTGTGAAGGAAATATTGTTTTGGTTTGTTAACTGCTAGTAATTTCTAGAAATTAAACTTTGGTTCAGCAGCTGTAACATCTCGGCTTTTGAACTGATCACGGAAAGGATTGAAGGGTGACCAGAACGTCTTATTTCAGTTGGTTGGAGATGTCCAAATCCCTTTTATACTGCAAGAGCAGAAATTTCATACGCAATATAACCGATTAGTTTGTAGTTTTTTCTAATCTGTGCAATGATGAGAAAGCAGTGTTCCTTACCTGGTCTGTTAGTTAATTTTTATTGCTATAGCAAAATGTCACAGACTGGTAATTTGCAAATAGTAGAAAGTAATTTCTCATGTTTCTGGAGTATGGAGATTCTGTGGTGAAGGAACTGACTGTTTAGTTCTGTGTCTGATGAGAGCTGCTGTTTACTTTCAACTTGCTGATGTGTTCATTCCCTTTCTGGACAGAAACATCCCTGCATCCCTAGGTAGCAAATATTCCCTCACAAGCATTCAGTAGTGCAATGCCTTCATGATATCAGCATCTTAGTTAAATTATAACATTAATATGTTGACCAATAAGTTTCAGTAGCTAGATAAGGAATTCAGGCAGATGACAACACCTGATCACAGTGGACATCAGCATTTAGATCACTTAGTCATAAAAGTACATGATATTTTTCAAGGATTAAAATTTAGATAAATCCTGTACACAGTTTAAGATATACACAGTCTGTGTATTGCAAAAGATTAGATCTGACAGGCTGATTAATGTATGTGCCAATCATAGTATTTATTATTCCTGATTGCATTGGTTTGTCTTGTTATATATAGTTATCAATAGGAAACATGAAAAATCTATCTTACAGCCAGACGGTGGTGGCGCATGCCTTTAATCCCAGCACTTGGGAGGCAGAGGTAGGCGGATTTCTGAGTTCAAGAGTTCGAGGCTAGCCTGGTCTACAGAGTGAGTTCCAGGACAGCCAGGGCTACACAGAGAAACCCTGTCTCGAATAACCAACCAACCAAACAAAAAAATCTATCTTACAAGCTTTTAATTATATTCAATATCAGCAAAACTTCATCCATTATAATATCAAAAAATTAAAAATTTAAACAAGAAAAAATAAAAATTTAAACTTAAGAAAAAATTTAAAGAAATATATTAAGTAATACCATATATTTAAATGTGCTATAAAATTGGTATTTATTTTATGGTATTATTGCTATCTAGATACAGAAAGGCATTGTGATGGTTTGTATATGCTTGTCCCAGGGAGTGGCACTATTAGGAGGTGTGGCCTTGTTGGAGTAGGTGTGTCACTGTGGGCGTGGGATTAAGACCCTCCCTCATCCTAGCTACCTGGAAGCCAGTCTTCCACTGGTAGTCTTCAGATAAAGATGGCAAACTTTTAGCTTTGTGTACACTATGCCTGCCTAGATGCTGCCATGCTCTTGCATTGATGATAATGGACTGAACCTCTTAACCTTTAAGCCAGCCCCAATAAACGTTGTTCTTTAAAAGACTTGCCATAGTCATGATGTCTGTTCAAAGCAGTAAAACTCTTACTAAGACAGGCATAAAGATTAATTTTGTTTGTAGTAAACACTTTTACATTTATCCAAGTATCTAGTGAAAAGAGAGAAAGGCTGAAATTAACTAAAAGGATAATTTGATTTTTGGAACCTAAAATTTACAACAGGAAGAGTGAGTTAAAATAAATTTTCTGAATGTATCCAAATTAATTTATGCAGACCTCATCATATTTTAAAGTAAATATTTTCTAAATGAGTTTACTGAGCTGTTGGCTAATTCCAAAATAAATATTTGTTTATTTACTGAGTGGATGCATTTGTAACAAATAAATAAACATTATTCTTTTAGTATCTTTTGGAGATATTAAAATTATCAACAGTAAACTGATTTAACATATATTCAAATTTCTCTTAACGTATTTTTAATATTGAGAGGAAAATATGAACTTTTATATTTCTAGTTATCAGCTAGTTTATCGGAGAGAAAATAAATTCCTAACAATTGTTGACATGTTCAGTGAGTGCAATGTCTAGCCAATGTGCCTCATGGGAATACATCAAAGTAAAGATATGAAAAGGAAAATTCAGCCTAGCTTTGCATGTCTAATGCCACAGTTGTGCCTTAAGGCAAGTATCTGAATAGTGTTTATATCTTACCAATATGACAACAAGAACTTTATTTACACTTACTACTTTTAAGGGTCCAATATATTTTGATTAATACAATCAGACTGGGGTAACATCTTTAACCCACAGATTCATTAATAATCAAAAATAGTATTTCAGAGAAACTTAAGTTAGGTATTCAGCCGTTACATATTTTACAAAATGCAAAAGAATCACAAGTTAAAGTTTAGCATTTTAATTAAGTTAGATTACAACCGGTACTTTCTAGGAAGTAGAGCAAAAAAATAAATACATCACTTTTGAAAGAAGCGTGGTGCGAATTTCGTTTCAAACATCAAAATTTCACATGTGCTTGCTGTTTTTCTAATTGCATAAATAGCATCAAGTGTTTAGATAAAAGATAATTGGGTTTATCTCTTTTTCTTGCATTGTCATGGAGACCAGATTTGCTGTAAAAATACATATTTTAAAATATTAGCATTCATTAGGAAACCATAATCCTGAAAGATGGTTCTATTTGTGAATAGTAGTAAATGCAAACAACAACTTTAAAATAGCTTCATTTATTTCACATGTAATGAGAAGTCCTAGATCCATGCAGCTACTGTAGTAGTCTTACTATTGCCCTCTAATAGCAACAATATATTTGCCCTCATATTTTAAAAAAAAAATTACCTGTTCTCTGCAGATATTGTCTTTTTTGAAATATAAAATGAAGAAGAAATAATAGTCAGTACAAAAGGGACATATGTATTACATTAGGCTGTTACAGGACAATGGCTTGCAGCAAATAAGATAGGTACTGGGCACAGTAGTTTCTCAGTTATTCACAGAGAGTAAGTTCTGGAACCCTCAGAAGATGATTGAATCTACAAGTAGTACTAAATTATACATATGTTCTTTATATTTTATGCATGTATCTGTAGTAATATATTTCCTTAGAATCTAAATCATTAGGACCCATATTCCAGTTACTCAGTATTTTTAATATTTGTTTTATTATTCTCAATTATGAATATGAAGGCACATATATATATGAATGATCATTCAAACATACACAGAAACCAGAGGCTTTGGATACCTCTTGAGCTGGTGTTACAAGTTATTGTGAGCTACTAATTTCATTACTCAGAATTGAACTTACATGTTTTATATGGACAGTGTATGTTCATTAAGAATGATTAAGAATGTGTCTCAAATTCAACCCCAGGATTAGTGTTTAAAAAAATAACTTAATTGAATGCAACTACATTACTGTTAGAACAGAAAGTATGATAAAGTGCTTTGCTTCTGAGTGCCTACCAATCAAGTAGCCTTAGAGCATTAATAATATACATACATGTGTGTATATATATATATATATATATATATATATGTGTGTGTGTGTGTGTGTGTGTGTGTGTGTGTGTGTGTAAAATTCCTATAGCAAGGACAGCTAGGAATTGTGGAAGAAAATCCTCTTATGGTAAAAAAGTTTTTTAAAATTTATGAGTTCTGTATTTATAACTGTGTTTGTTCACAAATACTGATATTCCAGGAAGCAAGACTCCTGATAAAAGACAAATATATCTGGTTCTGGTAGTGAGAGGACAGAGTTAGCCAGAGCCAGGGTAACTGTCACCAGCTGAAAATTGGTAGTTTGGGAGACTAGGCCTCAGCTTCTATTCCCCAGAACTAGAAATGTCCAAAACAAGTCAATTCCAGGAAAAGTTACCCCTCATGTAGAGCCAATCAGGAGCTGTAGAAGCTACCCCACAATGTAGCCTGAGTCACCTCCACCAGCAGCCAATGAAGGGCTGAAGAAGGTTCCCCACTACCTAATATGAGCCAAGTATAGTTAATCAGCAAAAGTTCCCCAACTTCCCCAGAGCCTTACAGAAACACAAAGTCACCCATACCCCTGGAGATAGAGGAAAGCAATAAAAGGAAAGAAAGGTAAAAGTCACCTATTCCTACCCTAATAGGCTTTACATTGACCCTGCAAAGTCCAGACCTCTGTCTTCCATCCTAAAATATGGTGGACCCTTACATGTAAACTCTCTGCAGAAGAGATGCTCTTTGCTGTTGCATACAGTTTGAGTCTGGGGTACCATTCTTTAGGAGTCACATTACCTTACAACAGTATTTATGCACGTGCAGCAAGGAAGAATATATAAAAGTAAAACACTTTATAATGAATTTCATTAATGTTTTTATTTTAAAATTTTAAAGAAAAATACAGATTTACAAGTAAAATCTTTCTTTTATTTTTATAGATTTACCCTTGTGGACTAAGCCTTAAATGCAGTTGTATGTGTGAATGGGCACACAACACACACACACACACACACACACACACACAAAGTTAAAATTCTATACTTCCCTACTTTAGAATGGGAGATATTTTTAGTGACATATTTATTAAGAAATAGTATCTGTACAGATATCAATCATTTAAGATAAGCAGGAGTCCTTCAGAGTAGTGGCGCTTTGTCTATATCATAGTACCCTGAGTAGAAAGAGAGTGGCAGAGAAAGATGTTCAGAGAGTTAAAAGCAAGACTGAAGCTTCAGGATCAGTGTGGAGAGAATCTATTAGAAGCATCACTTGTCAATAAAAAAGAAAAAGGCCAAAGAGCTGAGGCAAGAATAGAAGGTGGGACACAGGCAGGAAAAGGATTCTGGGAAATGGTAAGAGAATAAATGGAGACACAAGGAGAGAAGCTGAAGAAGAGTCAAGAAAGACACTGAGAGAGAATGAGGAAGACCTGAAGGAAGAAGTGGTTTGGATTAGAGGAGAGGTAACTAACTGAGTGGAAGATATGGAATAGTTTTTTTTTTTTTGAACATGAAATGCTTTTTTTTAGCATATTTTACAAGGGGAGGGGGTAAGAGGGTCCAGGTGGTGGAAAAGTACAAAATCTTCTTGGCCTGTGCCTTGAAACATGTCATGGTCTATATGGTACACTGCCTTGAGTTATGATCTACCTGCAGTTCTTCAGAAGATATGGTACACTGCTTGAGTCATGGTCTCCCTGCTATTCTTAAGAAGACATGGTACTCTGCTTTGAGTCTATCTGCAGTTGCTAAGCAGGATCTTGCAGTTGCCAAGCTTCAGAGGACATTGTGCAGGTGGGGAAAGGTAGGGGGTAAGGGTAAGGGCGAGGGTCCTGGCTTCTGGCATCTCCCCCTTCTCTGTTTAGTTAGAGAAGGCGTCTTATGTTCAATCCCAACTATGTGAGTTTTGAATTTGGATGTCTAATTATGGGGGGTCTTAGACAAGTTCACAACCCCAAAACACTGATGTGAGACGAGTCACATCGATGGTCGAAGGCTTTAGGCTGTCGACGATGGGCAACGTCAAGGGACTCTGATGTGGGTGAAAGGAGGGTGAGAGCCCTGTCTTAGGCCATGTAGGCTGCACCCACTCCCAGCACCATGCACTCCTTTTCGGCTGCATTGGGTGGGCCCCTGGGAAGTGGACCTACAATAATCCCGTCATTGGGCTAACTCACAGCCGATATGGAATAGTTTTAATGGCTTAAATAAGTTACAAACTAGCCAGGGAATGAGCCAAAACTTATGGCCTAGGAATTTAATAATGATAAATTACTCTGAGGGTCTTCATTCTAGGAGCTGAGAGGAAAATTTTATCTTATTTTTTTTACATGCCAGAAGACAAGTTATGCCAGAGATTGTTAGAGGAATCCTGTGACAATTTTGATAGCACATGGCTCTCTTTCTCTGTGTCTCTCTCTGTGTCTCTGTTTTTCTGTCTCTGTCTGTCTCGTTCTCATTATGATTATCATGAGGTATAATCCTCATTATATAATTATGTTTATCATCATCATTTTTGCCAACTGGAATCTGACAAAATACATTTATCTTATTCTAGACCATCCAGTATACCTCGCTTACTCTCTTACATTCTACTAAAGACCAAGAAAACAAGTATATTTCTAGCTGAATGTCATATTCACTTAATTTCTACTAAAACTTTAATAAATTCTTTTCATATCACACATTTGTGTATGTAGATACAGATATAGATACAGATAAGATACAGATACAGATATATTGAAGTATGTATATCTGATATATCTTCAAACTCTGGTTTTGCCTTATGGCATCATCCTGCATACCCATGGAGGAGCTTACAGCTATGGGTTGATTTTCTTATCTCATGCTGATGGCATCTCGCCAGGAGCTTTCAGTCATTTCTCGAATCTATTCCTTTGTGAGTCTTTAATGGTTGTTTTGTGGGAGTCTCACAGGATCCACGATGTTTGGGAACAATCACATCAACACAAGAAATTCTCAAAAGATGGAGGAAAAAAATTAGTGAATAAATGCTTCTATCGTAGGTTCTCGGAGAGACCATTCTACAAAGAATTCTATTCTTCTCTAAAGGTTCTCATTTTGAATCTTAATTATCCACAGTTGTGAAATGTTTAACACAGTATTTTTTGGATTTTCTTTCATTCCAGGTTCATGATCATGGTCTTTACAGCTCTGCTTTAGTCTTCCAGATCTTTGTTGTGTTTTGAAGTCACATGTTGCTGTTTCTAGGAAAGCTAGCTTATGGGCTGGAGAGATGGCTCAGTGGTTAAGAGCACTGACCTGCACTTCTGAGTTCAAATCCCAGCAACTACATGGTGGCTCACAACCATCTGTAATGAGATCTGATGCCCTCTTCTGGTGTGTCTGAAGACAACTACAGTGTACTCGTATATAATAAATAAATAAACCTAAAAAAAAAAGAAAGCTAGCTTACAGTGAATTCATATTTCAGACCCTTCAAAGAACTTAACAAATGAAAGACTTTAGTCACTATTCTGCTGTTTGACTAAGTAATTCATCCTTAACTTTTTGTACAGCTTTTATTTAGATGGTTAACTTTTAATTAATATTGCTGTTGTTTAAAGAGTATCTTTTTTGTTGTTGTAGTTCTTTTTTTGACATAGAGTAGATGTGGCAGGAATAATTTCTTCTGAGAAAAAAGGTGTCTGGGTGATTTGTTGTTTTGTTTGTGAAAGAATATAAGCTGTTATTTCTAAAATAGCAGTTTGGACAATAAGGCATGGTATCAAGTCAGAAGGGTTGTCCTTTATTAATGACCAATTGAGACTTGCTGATGAGTTACAGCATAGAAAAATCCAAAGTTTCACATCATAAACAGAGATATTCCTAAATCCTGAAATATACGTACTATTTAATTTGAATTTCTATATATCTGTATATGTGTGTGAATATTTATATATGCACACACACACACACACACACACACACATATTCACCCACCTATGATTCCTCCATTCAGTTGTATGCTAAGTAGAGAGTTCTCATAAATTCACACGAAATTCCTTCCACACAGTAAGTTTGTAATATTTTGGTGATACAGTTTGGGTTTCATAATGCAAGTGTCAGTTGTTATTGCTTGTTACAAAGATGATTATTATTCCACTTGGATATTGTGTCTCTTACAAGTTTGTTTGAATGTGTCAAGTAATACATCAAATTGTATCTTATGTATCTTTTTTTACAAATTAAAAAAAAAACAGTGTAGTCCAAAACTTTAAGTCATTCAAAATGATAAGACTATTATTCTATTAAGATGTTTAAATTACCAAAGAAAGATACAAATTAAGGAAGAGCCTGTTCACCTAAAGTGTTATTGCTATTTGTATTATTTTCTTCTCTGTCCTATAGGCATCTCACAGCATTAGCCATGAGAAACGATTTACATTTTCAATAGCACAGGTTCTTTCACACTGAAGTTTCAGGCACAACAGTAAAACATAAAATGCAGTGTTCCAATTCTCCACCTTACAACTCCTTTATATGTGACTTGCACCTGTGACAGAAGCACTGTGCAGTAATTGCACTGCTGATGTATTTAATTTACAGGTTGGGTGACTAGAGGAGTTTGTTGCAAAGTGTTCAGCCTTGTTAACAATAAAGTACAAGCTGGAAGATTCCCACATGCAGGTGAAGCCAGCAGCTGTTTCAGCTTTGATTTCTAAACATGGAAATCTCTCTCTCTCTCTCTCTCTCTCTCTCTCTCTCTCTCTCTCTCTCTCTC
>NW_021604597.1:19405917-19408849 GCF_004785775.1 Grammomys surdaster | reverse complement strand
CTCCCCCCTCCCCCCTCCCTCTCTCCCTCCCTCTCTCTGTCTCTCTCTCTCTCTCTCTCTCTCTTTCTGTAACAGCTAACATGGTTACAGGACAGGAGAAACATAAAATACTATCTCCATTTGGGCTACATTTCTGTAGAAGTACATTTCCTAATTGTTTCCCTAATTATTGATTTGCTAAATAAAGAAGGTAGAAGCTAATCCCTGGGCAACGGAGAAGGCGGGATTTCTGCACAGGACAGGAAGAGACTGGTGAAGAGGTTTTGGACCAGGCCACAGCCATGAAGGTTTCTCCGGGCACCGATAGTTGCTGGCCTCCACAATTGTGTCTGCTGAGGCCAAGGTGGTTGAGGCAGGATATTCTTCGCCCAGGCTTTGAGTTATCTCGTCAGTTTTAAAATATAAAAGTCTCTAGTGTTTTCCATTCATGGGGCTAATGGAAGATGGATGAGACCGGGGCAGCCATTTTGGCACTACGCAAGCAGCAAGTGGAGACCTGGAGAGCTAGTGTGGGAGCTGAGTGAGACCAGGGCGGTTATTGCCAGTCTGCAGATCAGCCATGAGGTGAATGGCCTATGTAACACAAGCTGTAACTCCAGGGGTTCTCCAGGAGTTTGGTAACTCCAGGAGGAGTAGGCTGGATGTAAGTAGAGCCACAGGAGGAGTGACCTCTGAGCTAAGTCTTGAGGGGCTGGGGCAGCAGGCAAGGAGACCAGGCAAAGGGAAGTGTGAGTCTTAAAATTACACACAACACATTTTACTTGGCTATAGGACTAAGTAAGATTATTCCCAACAACGACAGCAAAACATTTTCTTCTGACTTTTTATTGAAGCCAAGTGATAACTTTTCTTCATACCCAGAGCTATTACCCTGTCCTATAAGTAGAGATCTAGCTCTTAGGTTTACCAGATGCTTACATATGGGGAAATGGACCATGAGAGGTAGCCTGCTCCTTGGTTGAGCTAAGGATTTGAAGCCTCATAGACCCAGTAGGAGCTTTGCCTGCTCATGGGCACCAGTCCTCTCTCACTAGCTGCAGCCCCTATAGATTTGTGGCCATCAATCATGTAAGGACAATGCCTCAAGCCCCTCCACATGTACATGAGGCATTTCTAACATCTCAGACCAAGACAACAGAAATAGAGATGTAACCTGTGCTCACGTAGGCTCAAGACAGAGAACTCCATGCTAATAAGACATCTAGTGTTCTGAAGGGCATAGCCAATAAGCTTTTCTTCCCAGACATTTCTCCCTGCAAAAGGTATTTAATCTCAGGCCCACCTTGAGAAGTAGGGTATAGTTTTATGCATCTACTTTCCACCATGACAATTAATGAGTTGGAGCCACATATTGTCTCTCTTCATCAGGATCTGCAGTGGGGAGCCATAGAGAAGGCCTGTGCCTATAGAGTCACTGTCTAATCTCCCATAGAAGGCCTCTCTGCACTCCCGGCCACAATCACCACCAAGCTAACCTCTGACATGCCAAGAACCATCACTGTGGAACTAGCCAGACCCCCCTCTTCCCCTGGCCCTGGGCTAGAGATATCATGCGGATCCACAACTCCATTCTCAGATCTTCTGAGGCTTCCAGTGGCACCTGGGTGTCCAAGAGCCTGAGAACCAGATGGTCGCAACCTTGTTGCAGGCTTCCCAGTAGGCAAGTCATATCTGACTGAAACCATAAGTGTAGTGTTGTGCGCCTCGAGTTTGCTCCACCTCAGGGCATGGCTGCTTGGGGAGGCAAAAAATGGGGAGATTGACTATGCTTGTGTCATGCCGTGCTAAGTGGGTGCTGGGCTGTGGGGCAGCCCGAGGCATCACTCAGGGTGGGAAAGCGCAGTTTGATGCATGGGACAGCTGGAACTGGTTTGGGGATTCACCAGTCTCTATGAAGATCTGTGGCCAATGCATTTATCCTGAACATGACTACTAAATCATCCTGCAGACTTATTCTCATTCTGTCCTCTCATGTTAGGACTCTAGAAGTGGCTGTGGGACAGATGACATGGTCAGCTCCATAGCACGTGCTCAGACATCAACATTTTCCAAAATAAATCGGTCCTCTGTGGATGTCAGTGAAATGCCAGATCCTTGTATAAATGTTTCACCCATAATAGTTTGTGTAAAATTTGATTTGTTGTCATCATTGCACTTTATCGGAACTCTATAGAAATAAAACACTATTGTACATGTCCTTTATTAAAGATTAGAGAGCACATCAATATTGAGGGGTTTTGATTCTATAAATTTATCATCATTTTGTTTGAGTGTTTTTGAAAAGCACTCTAATATCAAAAGCAAACTAATATCCTTATCTTCTGGCATATTTAAATACTATCAGGTAATAAGTAATTAAATTTAATTGATACAGATATTCCATCATGAACATAAGTAGCAGATGTGCAGCTTGGTTTTCATGTGAGTCCCTCAACAACTGGAGTGAGGGTTGTCTCTAAATCTGTTCCTTACCTGTGGATCCCAATCTCCTAAATTGGCTGCCTTTTCTGGCCTCAGTCTGAGAGGATGTATCTAGTCCTACAGTGACTGATGTGCTGGGGGGAGGGGCAATTATGCCCAGAGGGGTGGCTCCCCTTTCTCAGAGGCAAGGTAGGTGGAATGGAAGTAGGATCTGCTTGAGCAGGTACTAGGAGGAGAGGAGTAGATGTAAAGGGAATAAATTAATTTTAAAAATGATTCTTCATTTTACTTTATTTTTCAGTAACAACTTACTGAATAGCTAGTATGTGTCAACAGCATTTACAGACACTGTTAGTGCAATAACAACAAAGTAACACTGAAGAATATTAATGTCATGTGCAGTTGTGGATAGGAGAAGATTTCATACAGTATTCAGCTGTGCTTCAGTTTCTCTCTAGGCCCATTCTCTCTCTCTCTCTCTCTCTCTCTCTCTCTCTCTCTCTCTCTCTCT
>NW_021604597.1:19347465-19405907 GCF_004785775.1 Grammomys surdaster | reverse complement strand
TCTCTCTCTCTCTCTCTCTCTCTCTCTCTCTCTCTCTCTCTCTCTCTCTCTCCTTTATTATTTTATTCCCACTTGTGTGTTCATTTGGAGAACTGAAGCAGACATTGATAGTTAACCATAATGGAAGGAAATAAAACTAACAAAAGAACCAAAAGAACCGCCAATTAGAAAAGTGATTAGTGGAAGGCCTGGAGACTGCTAAATTGGTAAAAGTTTTTTCTCTAAAAGTCTGTATTCTGTCCCTTGAACTCATAAAAGGTGAAAGAAAAAGGATTAGGTCATAAATTTTTCCTCTATCTATCACTGAGGAATAAAAATATTCATATATATATATATATATGATATATATACATATATATACATATATATATCATATACATATATGTATATCATGATCATCTTTGTCACCATCATCATAAAATAATACAGCAACCAAAATAAATAAAAGCAAGAAAATTTTAAAATTTCTACATATTTTCAAGTAAACTTAAAATTGTCATCAATTTTTCCTCACCATGTCATTGAGTGTTGGTGGCTGATGGCACACATGAGAAAAGAACTGAAAGAGAAAGTCTACAGACAGACTGTGGTCTCACTTGTTTCTACTGCCTGGAAAGTTGTTGTAAAATCCTAGACTCAACTTTGCTGATAAAGCTTCAATTTAAAAATTAACAGAATTTTTAACCCTGGTGATGATAGAGGTAAGGAACTGTCTAAAAAAGATGAAAGCAAGGAGTATATCAGCTAGCTATGATATCATCTAGATTATTGTTTCTAAAATTCTTGTGGTTATCTCTAAAGGGTCACAGGAAGAAAGAATTTAGATGAGTGATTTCATCTGTGATACATTGAGATGGAATAAGTCACCTCACCATATACACACTACTCTCCAAGTCAATAGCCATATGAACTTTAAAATAAACACATTATGTTCATTAAATTTCATTAAAGAAGACTACAGTTGTGTTTCCTTGGAGTTTCACACTTAACAAAAACATTAAAGCAGACAAAAATCTCTGTGATGCTTGGCCTCTTGATAAAAAGGCAGCAGTATTGTGTAGGAGGCAGAGAACATCAAGAGTGAACAGAGAGAGGATTCTGGCAGGATAGGCATGGAGACATTTGTAGGACTTTAGAAGGCTATTTGTCTTAATTTCAGAATGAGAGTGGAATCCCACAAATGGTTTTGATATGGTGTTGCTTATCTAATTTTTACACTTAGATTTGGAAAAAGATATCATCAATAATAAAAGACATATTAAAACTGTTAGTTGAAAAGAGTGGCATAGAAAGCTTCTATGACAACCGCTATACCCAACTCACTCCACCACAAAAATAAGAAACAGCCTAGTTAGAAAGCCATCAAAGAGAGCTCTTATGATAAGTATCATGAAGTGTAGCTCTTCACAACTGATGGTTCTGGGATGCACAATGTAGCACGTGGAAAAAGACTAGATTTTCTTAAGGGGATGGCCACTGGGAGTTTGACCATGACCCAGTGATTAATTGGGCAACACAAATTCAAATTGGACTTTTTGTTTTATTCTTCATTTTTTAAGGGGAAATAAAAATATTAGGGGACTTGGAAACCTAGAATGACTTGGAGAGCAAGTGTGCTTAGGGTACACAATGTAAAAGTCCCCCCAAAAATCAATAAAAATATATTGTTGGAAAAAAATTACTGCAATAGTCTTAAGTGAACAAGATAGCAGCTTGATGGTAATAAAATGTAGAAATACTTTGTCGGCCAGGTCTTATTGAATCACTAAAAATAACATGACTTGAGTCAAAGGTGTCAGCTGCTAATAATAGACCCAGGAAGGTACACCAGTAAATTGTTATGTGTTAATAATAAAATATTTTTGTATAGAAATTAACCTCCAGATGCTTGGATATTCAAGAAGAGTTATAAAAATATATCCATGACAAAATATATTCTACAGGTTCAGAATTATTTATACCAACTTGTTATAAACAGAGAAGAAGTGTGAGAACTAACTACATAAGGCTCATATCTGTGTCAGTAATAGCTAATGTCAACTTTTCAAAAACTATCAGGGGCAATAAAAGGCAACAACACCTTTAAATACTCTTCAGTAAAA
The DNA here is from genome assembly GCF_004785775.1 of Grammomys surdaster. Lineage (NCBI taxonomy): Eukaryota > Metazoa > Chordata > Mammalia > Rodentia > Muridae > Grammomys > Grammomys surdaster. The sequence continues at coordinate 19,403,805 of NW_021604597.1, read as the reverse complement.
TGAATTAAGATTCATCCAAGGAGTATAAAGATGGTTCAATATTAACATATCGACAAGTGCTGACAGTTTCCAAACTAACTTCTACAAGAAAACAGGATTCTCACTTTTAGAACATAACTTTATCAGAGTTCTAGTTGATCAATGAAAAAATGTATACAAGGAAAAATAAACCACACAAATTGAATGGAAAACATTGAATTATGATTGTTTCAGATGGTACATATTAGTATATATGATATGGATTAGTATATATGCTATAATATATTTATATTATAGCAGTGATAATATATGTTTGTTATATACTCCCCAAAATGTCCAGTAGAAAAAAAATAAGACTGAAAAATCAACATAGTGGTACATAAAATATTAAAATTAAACAATTAAAAACAATAGCTAGAAAAGTTTGAACCAATAGTTAATTATATGAGAAAAGATTTTAATTGGCATCATAAGTTGCAAGGACCAGGTCTCACCAATGTACTAAGAAGTCCTACAATGAAAACTGAAATATTTATGAAAACAAGTCAACAATAAAAGTAGAAATATATCTTCTATTCCTAGAATGGAAGATCCAGTGTTACTAAAGTATCATATTAAAAACAGCAGTATGTTGGTTCCATGCAAATTTGCTGTGTTGTCAATGACATTCTTCATAGAAGTAGAAAAATTCCCAATATGAACATGTAGCAGCAAAGGAAGAAAGAAAAAGAAAAAAGAAAAAAAAAAACAAGAAACATCATCAAAACTATTGCACAAAAAAGATAAAAGAAGATGTATTGTGATCCCCAATCTTAAAGTAGAATTAGAAGTTGTACTAATCCAAACGGTATACTAATTATGTGTGTGTGTGTGTGTGTGTGTGTGTGTGTGTGTAAAGAATAGCCAAAATATTCACACAACAAAAGTAAGTGGAAACATTTGCTAAGAGGCTCTGGAGTATGATGAACTTTTCAAATAAAAGTTCTGGTAAAAGTTGACTATTTACTTGAAGATATAAATCCAGGTTAACATTCTATATCTGTTTCAAGGAATAATTGAAAATGGATTGAAGTCTTAAATGTTACATAAGAGTATGTGGCAAAGCAGAGTCAAAGATTCATTATATTGGATTTTTGAGAAAGAAAAAAATCAAAAACAGAATAGCCCAAAGTTTAAAAGATCCTATGTAGGATTATATCAAGCTAAAACTTGACTTGCACATAAAAGGAGATCATTACATGAGTGAAAACATGACTTATAGAATGTAAGAATACATATGCAAGCTAGTTCTTTAACAAGAAGTTTGTTTATATATGAGATAATAAAGGTATTTTAAATGACAAATAATAATTGAAATTAGAAACTGTGATTTTAAACTGACAATATATCTACACAGACTTTTTTCTATTTGATATTGTAGCTGTTAAAACTATTTAAATCTCATTATTTTATTCTGAAATTACAATGTAATTAGATAATTTACCATTCTGTTTTCTCATTCGAAACACCCCCTTTCAATTTAATGGCCTCCTTTTGTATCAATTGTTGTTTCATAAGGTGTTGGCAACAGAAGAAAGTAAGTATTACTAGTCACAAATAGGACTCAAGTAACGACCATGAGCTATCAGGTTCCTCCTAGACAGCACACAAAAATGCTATGATCACAAAGGGAAAGGCAGCTGCATTCAGCTTAGCACACCTGCTGTGTCAGCCATTAAGAGACTGAAATAGAGGACCAGGTGTGTGAGGTTGTACTGGCCACGTAATGAGACATTCTATACATATAATGATAAAAAGGAGAAAAAAATTTGAAAAATATAAGGATGATAAAACATGAATACAGGAATCCCTGCATACTGTTAGAGGGAATGTAAATTAGTACACTCATTACAGACAACCATATGGAGGTTTCTCAAAAATGAGAAGTGTAACTACTACATTACCTTGAAACTTCGCTGCTGGATATATATCCAAGGATATCAGTATATTGGTAGAAACACCTGCCCTTCCTCAGAAATGCAACACTATTCAAAGGATTCAAGACATTTTAGTCATTTAAAAGTTCATCAACTAGTGATCCAGGGAGGAACATGCAGTGGATATACACAAAAGAGTCCTGTTTAGACAGAAATGAATGAATTCCAGTCATTTGTAACAACAGGGACTGAGATAAGGAATAATTATATTAAGGTCTGAAAAGACAGACATATGATTCACTCTCTTACTCTTATGTGGATCACAAAAAATGCTGATTTCCTGAAAACTGAAGGTATTATATAGTTTTCAAAAGCTGGAGAGAAGACAAGTACGCCGAAAGACATGTGATGAACACTAAGTCTCAGAATCAAGATTTGCTCTTGTTCTTCTGCATAATGGATATCAGCAACGGGCAAATAAGAGCACATTTGGAAAGGTATATGTCCAGCCAAAATTTCCTAATGTATACAATATCACACAATTCTCAGTTGTTATGCATACTTTGTATTTTTCCTGTATAAGGATAGGTACTGCAGCTAACGAAGACATTAAGGAAACCAAGAGATGTCAGTATAACAAAACTAGTTTCCACTTAAGAAAATGCAATTTTTAAAAAGAGAAAGACAGTGATCAAGATGCAGCAATGATAGATAAGAAGGGCCCCTTCACCACGCACAGATGCACTATTAAACAAGATGGTGTATGCAGACATAATGAAGCTACAAACAATGAAAAAACCATAATAGTAGGTCCATTGCATGGAATGAAAATATTAGAAATAATTACACAATAGAGTAGAAGAATTTACTTTTTTAAATAAATTTTGATATATGTTGACTCTAAGAGAAAGTAAGTCAGAGATTAAATTTTTCCCTCTGTACTTGATAAGCTTTAATCATTTTTAGATTAATCATTTTTATTGAATGAGTTATATTCATACTAATAGAACAATGTATACTTTAGAAAATTTAATGTGACAAGCCTTCCCTTTTATACTATATTGATAGTTATGTAATAGATGAAATAGTTAGAGATATGTAATGAATACCAAAATTAATGGTAATAAAAATCCTTCAAAACAATATCAGTTATGTTTATGCTTTTTCTGTCATGATATGTCCATTCTATTTTTTTAAATTGTCTAAACATGTATACATTGAAACATAACAGTGTTTATGAGTAGATATTTCAGTTAAATGTGTATTAACTTTTGGTATTTAATATTTTGTAATTTGTCTAAAAATGTGAACTTAGACTGTTTGTGACAATATACTTACTCTTTAAAATATTCAGATAAGCAACCTAACATAACAACTGCAGGAGAAAATCAGATGGGAGATAGAAAGGGAAAAGGCAGGAAGGCAGGAATGAAGAAAGACAGAGAGAGAGGAGGAAGAGGAGAGTAAGGAGGAGGAGGAGGAGGAGGAGGAAGAGGAGGAGGAGGAGGAGGAGGAGGAGGAGGAATGAGATGAGGAAGCAGAATAGGAGGGAAAGTGGAGAAGAACCTTTTTTCAATGCACCTGTGCCTCAGACAACTATTCTTGCTTCCATTTATGAAGTGTGACTTGTTCTCTATGAAGATGTCATTTGTTAGACCTGGCTAGTACCTCTTATCTCCCGTGAATCTGTTTGTGTACTAAAACTTATTCAGTTACTGTACAACAGATTAAAAATTATAAATTAATGCTTTCTGTTCAACAATCCACTCTAGATCAACACACAATCTATATTTCATTGTTAATTATGGATACAATTTGCATCACTTGAATATTATTAATCCTTTTCATGTGATTTATACTTCTGCTTTAAAGAAAAACTATTCTTTGTCTAAACATGTAGGTACTTGGTACTAATATAGACTCACAAAATACGAAGAAGTAAATTGAGTGGGTGACTGAAAAGAAAGTTGCTACTTCAAGTGCAGAAGAAAAATGAACACCAACAAGCAACTTAACGTCTTTGTCTCAATCAACTCACTTGAATAGAAATAATACAAATAATTTTCTAACTATTTCTTTAAAACATTCTATATAAGGTATTGAAACTCTATGAACATGAACAAGCCATAGATACATATCATTTTAATGTAGCAACATGTTATTTTTGTCAAAAATAGCTAATTAATTTTGGGTAGAATGTAATTTAAAATACAGTCCACAACCATGAAAGAATGTTCAGTCCATAAGCTCTGATTATGAGGAAGGCCCAGTGAAGAAGTGGTCACAACCTGTTCTAACCCCTGCATGGTTTTTGTAGTGCTATCTTATTTGGAGTTTAGCATTCCAAACTCCCTTATTCTCTGAGCTTTAGACAGTTATGTATCTCACTATTACTTGCCTCCTACTCAAAAAAAAAAAAAAAAAGAGAAATGAAAAGCAAAGAAAGAAAACTCTTCTGGTGAGGATTAAGAGATGTACTACTCTGTGGGTATAATGATAAGAATTTAGGATGCAGTTTACTAATATGTCCAATTATGGAAGCAAGATCAGAGAGGGCGTTAGAGCATCTATCCCCAAGAAAGTATGCATCAGGCCATCATGACAAAAACTTATACACATGAGCTACAGTGGCTGTAATTAAATGCATAATAGCTGCACAGCATCAAGCTAGGTTAACTCTAGCATATAGAGGAAGGAACCCATGAAGCCCTACTGCTCCTCTGTTTTATTCAGAGACTTGGTCACTGTGAGGCTACCTATACTACAGTAGATGTCCTACAACCACAGACAGATATAAATTGCATTAAATAGACTCAGCGGGTTTACAAAACAAGCACATGATCTTGGGAAGGAAGTATCCTGGGGGCATTAGGAAAGAAATTGGAAGGGAGAAAATAGGAATCAAATTTGATCCAAAAAACATTGTATTTGTGTATGAGATTCTCAAGCAAACCAAGGATTCATATTTTTAAAAACTACATAGCTTATAAACTACATGGAGAGCTTGCTTTATGCCATTGTCTTATAATCAATCTAAAAGTGAGACTGTACATTTTAATTTGAAACTGATAGATAATATAGGAAATTTCCATTGCTTGTGTTCATTTAGGGCATTTGGTAGAATATAAATGCAGTTTTTCCTGGTGAAGGAAGGAAAACCATCAAACCAGAGCATGAAACATATTGAGAAAGAAAAATAAATGAAGCAGTATAAATGAAAGTCACAGATTTTTCTAATTGATATTAAAGGAATATCAGCCAGACAATTGCTTAGACTATTAAAATATTAATGTTTTAAACAGAAGAGAATGTGCCCATATTAATATCACAACAAGTTAAGTATGAAAATGTGTCATCTCTGTTTGCTGTACTGGAGGTAGAAATCAAGTCTTAAAGGTCGGCAAAAACTATCTCTGAACATTAAATCAGCCCTTACTAACTAGTCTTGGGTATATCTGAGATCTATGAGGTATACATATTCATCTATATCATTGAATAGTTTGGCAAAAATGATGTACAAAATTTTTCCTATAACACAATCATGCTTAACACATATTTTACCACTTAAGTACATATTGGACCAATGTTTTAGGGTACCAGAAAAGGCACCACTAAATGTGGTTATAAAGCTCAAATTGGGATGGAAGAGGAAAAAGATCCTAAGTAGCTATGGTGCAAAGGATATACTACAGAACATTTTGCATCATCAATAATCTGAGAAGGGAAACGTACAATAAAGGTGAATTCCTGAATGCTTTTAGTCATAAACCACCTAATAACTAGTATTCTGCAAATTTAAGAATTTATTCTGACTTGAGGGAGTCTATGGATTGTTAGAATCATCTACTTTAACATTGAAAGACTGAGAAAATCATTTTATAGGATTCCATTGGAATCTAAAACTAAATTCCTTGCTTATGTAAAAATTCAGAATCAGGTTTGCATTCTAATCACCCTCTGTCCCCCATACACCATGCATAATGAAAGATGATTACACAGTAACTTCTATCGCAGCTGGGAGGTGTTCTCTGAATAAGATTTTGTTCTCTTTTCATTTCAAAACAGCTTTTATTTCCATGACATCTCAGATAGAGCAGATGGTCTCAGAAGTTAAATTTGACCATGAATACTACATTAGCTTTCATGTTACTAGGGAAAGAAGATTATAAACAAGAACTTTCCTTTAAAATATCTCCTTCATTTTACTTTTATACCATATGTATATGTTTTCATTTGGAGGAAAGTATTTGGCAAATACGGTTGATTCTGTTTTATAACTCAATACTGCTTCATTTTATATCTGACCATTCAGATTCAAACAAGTATGAATCCCAAGTCTTATCAATATGCAGTAGGACATTACAATCATATTATCAGGACAGAAAGAAAAGGAAAAGTTTTCTTGTTGTTTTCCAGCTCAAGGATCACTATAAGCAGATGTTCTGTTCTTCAGATGCTAAGAAAATTAGCATTTATGTAGGAGGTCTGAATAGTGCTGAAATATCCTCCAGTCATTGGAAAAGAAGACTCAGCATGACAGTGAGCTATAAGAAAGCAAACATTATAAAATGTTTCTATCACAACAGAATAACTCACATTATCTTAACACATAATCCACAGCACTAATGCCAGAAATCTCTTTATCTTAGAGAGATACTGGCTTAACTTCAAGTGTCTTATCTTGCCAATGGTGAGAATGTCAAGAAAAAAAAGAAAGAAAGAAAAATGAAGAACACTTTTGAAATAATTGAGAAATTTCAAAATAAAGTGAATAGTTAAGTCTATACAATATCATATTATGTTCTTAGCAGTTTAAAATTTAATTTTGCCTCAATAATTAAATACTATTGCACATCTATTTTGATGCAATAGCTTACTTACCTAATTCTTCTCCAGAATGATCCCATATAAGGACATATTGAAGGACTAGTAGTAGGACTCTAACACCGTGGCTATGACTATCTCCCACATGACTATAATTTGACAATGTACACAGTCTCAGTCATCTACAGTGTGGTACCATCTAAACTCTCAAAGATTGTATATATATCATAGAGTAGTTCCAAAAAATTTGAATACAACATCAATTAGGACTTCAATGTGTCCACAACTGTTCTTCACTTACATATAGGAATCAAACCTTATTAATGTTATTTATACAAATGGCAACATAAAAGCAAAGAATTAAGCTTAAAAATCAGAAGACAACAACTAATGCATACATATATAAATTATGTAAAGCTAGCATTATAGTAGCCAATCCAAAGATCCTTCAACACTTGCTCAAAAATAGTAAGTCTATTGTGCTTCATCAAAGAACTCCAACCTGTCCTCAGCTTACTTTTTCTTGACTCCTAAGTGAGAGAAAATTATGGAGCTGGAGAGTAAAGACAATTTTATCTTATGTCATAGCTGCATTTGTACATTAACAACAGAAATCACAATCACACCAAATAACGTCAGAACTGTCTACAATAAGCCCTTCTCCAATGTTAACCATGGTTTCTTCTTGTTGGGAACTGACAGACCTTCATTTGCACTGTCTGATGTATGCAACACTACTGAACACATCAGAAAAAGGAATATTAAAGTTTTCAGGAAAAATATCTCATTCCAATTTCTTAAGCACATAGCTAACATTAAATATGTGAATGTTTTAACTGTTCTACTTCCCAAATCTATACATGAACAATTATATATTTGTTTAACTTAGTTAAGAAATCCCATTTGCAATTTATCTCTTTATTAAATGTAAACCTCCAACATTACTTTAACTGTACTACAATTTGATAAGTGTTCTCCAGTTATTGTATCTAAAGGAATAACAAAGAAGAGAATAGGTAATATTTAAACTGATAGTAAATTGGGAAGAGTATTGTAAAGTTGACCAATCAATACAGAGCCAATGACATTCCAAAGTAAGGAAAACAAACATAAGCTTATATAGTAAAAGAGTAGGGAGTGATAAGAAATCAATATAAGCAACAGGTTCTATAAATTATGCTATGATATAGAGGTTTGCTCTTTTTGTATATAAAGAAGAATTATTTGGTTAAGATTGACCACCTGGGAATTTATAATTTAATGAGTGTAATGAGTATAGTATTAACTAAATAAACTATCTTATAAATCAAAATGATCTATATAGTTTCAGTTTGGTAAATATTGGTAAATCTGTTTTTTTACTTAATTAAAAATGTCAAAAATGGATCAAATTTATGTTGAAGAAAGTATGTCCTAATGAATACAGTTAACTTTATCTCAAGGTTTCTGAACTACAATTGCTCAAATAATTAAACAAAAAAATATGAATGAAGGGTAAGATTACCACTTTTTCTATAATGAATGGTTGTGGGAAAATAGACTGCAGTGGTAGAGTCCTGGGGACTTTCCATGTGGTGGGTCCCACATACACGAGAAAGTCTAAGGTTCCAAAGGCCTTGACAGTGGCAGGCCCCAAAGACAAGAGCATGTCTATAGATCCAAAAGGGTTTATTTTCATGGCGGATGGTAGATGGTCTGGATGTACCCACCCCCCCCCCAAAACTCGGGGCAGACCTGAGTTAAATAGGGAGGGAGAAAAGGGGAGGGTCTGGGAAAAACGTTTAATTGGCTCTGCCCTCTGGCCTTCATTAGTATGTAAATCTCTCTAGGGCCTGAGGCCTGTAGTCATGTCCTCTACCTGTGTACTTTGGGAGGGGTTGTAATGACCTACATAACTGAACAATGCAGGTCTATGGAGATTAGACTGCTTATCAGGACCCTGGGTTCTGGGGACCTGGCCAAAAACCTGCCATTTCTCCCTTGGAGTCTCCGGGTTCCAGGCCCATGCCCAGCCAAGAACCAAGATACTCTTATGCAGTCTCACAGATAGTGAAGTTCAATTATATGACCAATGACTCATTTAGCCTCACTGCTATATTTATTGATTTTTTTTAAAAAAATGTTACTTCTGTTTATATAAGCTACAGCAGAACAGAGCTAAGACAAAGTTAACTGTAGAGAAATTTTAGTCCAACATGGCTGCTCTATTTATATGCAAAGATTTTCCAGGTCAGTGTTATCTCACTGCAATGCAGATCTGTCCTTAGGACCACTTTTAATCCCAAATGGATGATATCAAATTGAGAGAGAGACAAAGTGATAAAGACACAGAATTAGTCAGAAATAGGATATGTTCAACTCTTAAGAGAACAGCTACTAAAAAGCAGTGCTGAGAGAGTAACATCGGTGAGTTGGATATTCAGTGAGTTGGGAGTCAGTGAGTGTAGTACAGGAGAGTTGAATTCATGCAGTTCAGTGAAATTCAGCAGTCATTTGAAGCCAGAAAGTAAGAAGACATCAGAAGAGTAGAACATATTACCAGAGTTTGTTTGAGGCTAAGCCGAGCAAGCTAGGCCTCAGTGATAAGTTGAAAGAAGCCATATTGAATCAGTCAGCTTGAAGAGGAGTTCGGGCCAGAAAATTTGAGTTGAACTATGGAGCCAGAGTTCAGAAACTATTAGAAAGTGTAAGTATATTCAGCAGTAAACCTCTTACATGTGATTTACATCTGAAGAATAAATGTTACATCTATAGGTAGTATCTATTACATAATTTGTTTCAAAGCTGTAAATTGTATAACACAATTTACAGTTAAGTTCTGCAGTGTTGACATTGCTGTACGATAAAGTCCAATAATGACTGCCTTAGGGACAGAGACTTGTTCTGTGAACCTTTACTGGTACACACAGATTTCCTTTTGAATCATTATGAATATTAGGGGAATATGTTAAGGTTGAGACATGTTTTTAAGTCTACAATAACTTTAAAATAAAGTGTCAAAACTGCAGAGAAAAAGAAGCACATATTCAGTCATCATTTATCATTGCTTAACTCCAAAGTTAGCTATTATTGTCTATGAAAGGACAAGTAAATATCTTTAAAGCCAAGAACCAGGTAATAGGCAACAAAACTAATATTAACCATGATAATAAGCATTCAAATGTTTTAGTCTTGCACTATCTTATAATTATTAAATAATGTTTTATGTGAATTTCTAAAGTTATTTTAAAAGCTAATGAATTTAATGGACTTAGTTGGTAATATTAAATAACCATAGATCCGAAGAATATCTGAATTTATTCATGTAACTTGAAAGCTAAAATCTTTCATTTCATATACAAATATTGTATGTGTCTATGTCCACATCTGTGTGTATTATTATATTTGTCTTTATAAACACTTTAATACTTGTTTTCTGGTTTGTTGCATTATTTGAGGAGACTGAACAAGTATTCTTTGCGGAAAGAAGTAGGTTACAGAAGATGACTTTGAGAGTTTAGAGACTTGTGGTTTTTTCTAGTTTGCTTCCTCTGCTTTGTATTTGTGATAAAACATGTAAACACTGTTACAACATTAATAATTAAAAAAATAAATCTTGATATAAGGAAAAACATCTTTTCTAGTATCAATACTATATATTTAAGAAATTATCTCAGAAACAATATGCAACATAAAAGTGAGTTTATTCAAGCAAAATTTTGAATACCCACGTGATGTAACAAGCCAGAAAAAAAGTTCACAGATGTAATATCATTTCTTTATCATAATTATGTATATCTTCATTCAGTGGGATATATTACTGACAAGAAACACCTAAATTTGGATGATCCCCATGAACCTTTACGCAGATCTACAGCACACACATTCACACACACACACACAAAGAGAGAGAGAGAGAGAGAGAGAGAGAGAGCGAGCTTAGGTTATTTAAACTCTAATAAGGGTTCTGAAACATTGCATCCCCTTTTCTACCCCATAGATGGAAAAAGATAGTAAATAGGACAGTGGGATGTGGACTTGCTTAGAAGTAGTTCTTTGGGGATGACTACTATCTCCATTATCAGGATTCCAACAGTCCAGTTCAGTAGTTTCTTCAAATACTAATAAGCAATGGCTGTACACAAAGGCATGTTCCAGCAGAAACAGCCATGCCTCTTCCAAACCTACATGATTCAGTCGGAATGACCAGGACCAACCTGAGTGGCAGGAGAAATTCTCTGCCTTGCATCTCTCAAAAAAGTGAAGGATGAAGACTAATAAAGTGTTCCAAGGCTACCTATATAAGCATGTTCTCATAGTCTATTGAGCCCCACTTATACTCTCCCCAAACATCACATGTCTTCCCATGGGTCTTACCTCAGCAAAACACCTTGTAAGTATACATCTCATGACACAACTAGAAAATTTCACTTCAGTATATTATCAACTTTAGTGGAGAATGTTCTAATCCTTGTACAATACTGCAACATCTGAACAGAAGACAAAAGACTGTTATATTTACTTGTACATAAATCACTTACAATTATTATAACTAGGCGTAAAATTGGTACTTTTATCATCTAGGCAATAACTAACTTGTTATTAGTTTCAATAAATGCTGCAGAATTTAAAAGTTACTTTATTTTGCTATTTAGAAGGCTATTTCTAGTTCTTTGTGCTCCAGTAGAGATAAATATTTAAATCTGACACATGTGAAAAGTTAATTATTACTAATAATATAACCTATATAGCCACATCTGCTAGAGGTTTTATACTTTTTATATAACCCAGTTATTTATTTTTGTAGTTCATTTTAGACACTTATTGTCTCTGTTCTCCAAGAGATAATTGATTCCTTGAAAATTATCATTAAAATATATTTTACTCATTGTTCCTCTTTTCATTGTCATATATTCATGGAAGTTAGCAATTGTAGTTTGTGCTGGTTTTCTGTCATAATTGTCATGTATAAGAATTCCTTCACTACACAGCTACAAAATATACTGGTGTGCTTTTAGAGGGAGTTGTTTGTTTTTCTTTTACTTCTTTCCCCCATAGCAACTCGGGAGCTCATCAAATTACATATATCCTAGCAAAGTAATAAAGAAGCAAATCAAGCAGCAAAATTTACATCTCATAAGAAAGTATGGTGGAATCTAAATTAAGTTTATGTTGAAACCTTCTATTTTCTTTTTTTAATAAAAACATATTTGATATTGCAGAGACTGCTGAGAGATTAGTATTTGACATTGCCTGTGCTCTTACTCAGCTGCCTCAGCAGTTCATTGATAAAGTTAAAAATAAAAGATAATCTAGAGCAAATGAGATTGTTCAGGAGGTACAGCCAGACACTCTCATGGAGCACCATGGACAGCATGGTACAATCCTGCTGTCCTGACTCTGGACTCTCTAATGATACACTGATTCAGTAAATTAGCCAGGCCTGCTGTCTTATGCTACAGTATTCTAATCTTTGCAAGTTCTCAAAATGTCTCAAATATGTTGCAACATTGTTTATACAGAAAGAGAAGGGAAATTAAAGAAATCTTAGGACCTTTAAATAGTCTTTAGTTGTTGGTCAGATTTATTTATGGTTGAATCATTTATCTTTACACATCTGACTCCAACTCCTGTGACAAGACTTGAATTTAATGCAAAGTCTTTGCTCTGAAATTCTCTGTAACATAAGTCTACAGTTTTATATTTGATCTTCTTGCTAGAAGGTATATTTTCATGGGCTGATTAGATTATATTATCTACACTCACACTGGAAAGTTTTGAATATTTAACACACTTCTATTTAAATTATTTTTAAAGTCTAATAGATGATAAATACTATGGCTATTCTTGTGTTGTCCAGGCAAACTAGCAAAATGAACATACCATATTTTTAACTTTGGTATAAAGACAGAAATAATATATATACCATGATTTTTGTCAAAAATTTTTGTTTGAATTTCAATTCAATGGTTCCATATATGCCAGAATAAACACACTCCTAACTATGCTCCTTTCATAGTCAGAACATTGACAGGTATGTTCAACCACACTGGTCTACAGAAATACAATTCCAAGTGATAAACACATGATCACACATTGGGTACTTCAACATCAGAAAAACAAACAAACATCCTAACAAACAACAAAACAAAAGTCCTAAAAAACATCTTGGAATCACATTAGATAGAAAGTATCTTATGCATGTGATTACTCACAAGAATTTCTTGATATTAGGGTAGGTTCATGATTATTAACTGAAAAGAAATTTGGCTCTACTCTTATAATTGAGCCCTAAAATAAACATAAAATTATGTTAATAACTGACAGGCTCAGAACTCCTGTGAAAGTCACCATATCAGGGCTGACCCTCTTTCTCTGTCTTCAACTTTTTTTGCTGTCCCTGCATATTTTCCTCAGTGTAGTCACTCCTCCCTACTTCTAACATGAATTGAGTCCATAACTTCAATGCAGATTTTTTTCAGACTAGCTTTTATTCTTATTTATATAAATATTAGTGGTTAATCATTGACATAGTGATGATATTGAAAATGGAAAAAGTGACTAGACATAAATATCCCAGCCCTTGAGATGCCGAGTGTTTGAGTTCACAATTCAAGTTACAATCTATCTTATACAGAAGTCACATCCTCAAGTGCTTGGGAAATCTGGTCATAACACAATCATAATTAAGAACAAAGAGCAATGGATACATGAATGTTCATATTTAGCTTGAAACCTCCAGTGCTATGCATGGCTTAAGCATCTGAGAACTCAAAGTGTACTCATAGTCACACGCTTCCTCCAACAAAATCACACCTACTCCAGCAAGGGATACCTTATAATGGTACCACTCTGAGTAAGTCTATGGAGCCCTTTTCTTTCAAAAACACCATAAAGTTAAGGATCGGAATGTTAAGGCCTAGAGGCCACATTAATCCAGGAAATATGTGAGTATCAGTAATTCCAGTCCTGGAATCTTAAAACCCATATAGCCTGACATAGGAGACAGGAATGGGGGTAGGATTTGAGATGTAAATAAATAAATAAATAAATAAATAAATAAATAAATAAATAAGAAAGAAGGTTTTCCTCTTTTACCGAGACTCCCCAACATGGGCCGCGTTCACACCAAGACTGTGAAGAAGGCAGCCAGAGTCATCATCGAGAAGTACTATACATGCCTGGAAAAATGACTTCCACACCAACCACCAAGTGTGCAAAGAGATTGCCATTGTCCCCAGCAAGAAACTTCGGAACAAGATAGCCAGCTATGTCACACATCTGATGAAGCGGATTTAGAAAGGTCCTGTGAGAGATTTCTCTATCAAGCTGCAGGAAGAAGAGAGAGAGAGAGGAGAGATAATTATGTTCCTGAGGTTTCAGCCCTAGACCAGGTGATCATTGAGGTAGATCCTGACACCAAGGAAATGCTGAAGCTTCTGGACTTTAGCAATCTCACTAACCTTCAGGTCTCTCAGCCTACAGTTGGAATTTCAAAACACCACTTGGAGCTGTTTAATCTATTATGCCATGTTTTCAATAAACCTGAAAAAAAAAGAAAAAAAAAAGAAAAAAGAAATGAGGTCGAAAGGTGGGACTAAAAGACTGATGTTGACCTTTGACAACTACCATCTTACTAAAGTATGACAGTCTTTCTCACCCTCTTTTTCTTACACTAGAACAATAATAATTAAATGTTTTCCAACTTTCCACTGAAGCATCCCTTTAAATTATCTTATGTATTCTCTCCTATCATAGCATACCCTAAATGCTGAAGAATCACACTAAAAGAGACTCTACCAGCAGAATTTATTTGATGATCATAGAAATCTAGGATCCAAATCAAAAAACTAGCCAAAAGACTTCTGATAGTGAAAAATAAAGAGGCCGGTCTTCAGCAAAAATCAAATCCTGTCACAAAGCTGCTTCAATTTTAAACATTGGAGAAAAAGAAATTGTCCAACAGAACTTTCATAGGTGACCTCTGGAACAGAGAAACATTTAGGACAATAAAAATTCTCATCATGGGATGATGAAATAAATTATGACATTCATATGTACATGTTAATATAGGAATAAGACTTCAGTCCTTTCAAACGTATCCTAGAATATATTACAGGCAAAGGCATGTATTTGTCAGAACTTGATAAACTGACACCTCATAATTATGGCAAATTAAAAGAGAAAGGATTGGAACTATTCTAACTTATAGTTATCTTTATTAGCTCATTAGTGAAAGTAATATTTCCTGTGTAACAGATACAATCTATTAAAAAGTTTAACCCTCTGGTCATAAAATATTAATTACTGAAAGCTGCTCTCTGTAAAATTTGATAGAGTATCAATTATGTAATGATGTCTACTTCTTAAATTTCCAGTTACTGTCTCTCAATGACTTCCTTGCTTATTACATAAAATTAATTTTCAAACAGATGTAACTACATTTTCACGCAACATTTCCACATATAGGCTTGTATAAGAAAGACAAAATGTCTTAACTGGAGCTTGAAGAGAGATACGAAGGTGAAGAGAAGAAGGTTTCATACTCCATATTTAATTTATTCAATTATTTTTCAATTAGTTAATTGAAATATTCCTCAATTCAGTTTTATTGACAAAAATACTTTAAATGTAAAACGTACTGTGTACTGGCTAGTTTTGTGTGTCAACTTTACACAAGCTGGACTTATCACAGAGAAAGGATCCTCTTTTGAGGAAATGCCTTCATGATATCCAGCTGTAGGGCATTTTCTCAATTAGTGATCAAGGGTGGGAGTGACCATTATAGGTGGTGCCATCCCTGGGTTGATAGTCCTGGGATCTATTAGAAATCAAGCTGAGCAAGTCAGTGGAAGCAAGCCAGTAAGTAACATTCCTCCATGTCCTAGGCATCATCTTCCTGACCTATTTGAGAGCCTGTCCTGGCTTCCTTTGGTGATGAACAGCAATGTGGTAGTATAAGCTGAATAAACCCTTTCCTCCCCAACCTGCTTCTTTGTGATGATGTTTTAGGGAGGAATAGAAACCCTAAGGCAGTCATGATTCAAATATGAACAAGCTGAGGCTTGCTGTAAGGCAGGGAAATGTTACCGTAGTGGCTGTGAGCCCAATCTCTATTGTCAAGGAAGAAATGGAGATGTGAACAGCATTGGCTTATGGGCATATTAGCACCTGGCTAGTACTAAAATTCTCAGCATTTTCAGATCTATATGGACACAGAAAATGGATATTATAGTTTTGAAATTAAACTTTAATTACTTATATATTTAGGGTCATGTTATCTATAAACATTCTTTTTTATATAAATGAATATGAATAAATATTTTCACATAGACTAAGTTTACTCCAACTTGATATATATGTTTTACTTTTATTTTCTTTACATGACTTGATGTCACACATTAAATCATTTTATTGTATCTATCTACTAGTGAAATATTTATATTCATCAAAAGAAATAATACTTCAATAAGTAAATGAGCCTTAATTCATACATTCTGTGTTAGGCCCCATTCTGTGAAGAACAAGGTGTCTATCATAAACACAACAAATAAGAACCCTAGAACTCAAAATCACACACTATGGCTATAGATTTAATAGGAAAGAATTCAAAAGACTGGGGATCTAAATCTTCCTTGAACTCTTGGGTAATTTTTATGTTAACAATGAAATTTATAATGGCAGAAGTAAAGGTTTCCAATCTTCTAGTACTTTCTCTAAAACTACATTTGGATTTGAGTAGTAACTTCACTGTATCTTGGTACCACATATTGTATATCCTTTATGGAGGGTTGTGTAGTCTGTTTATGTAGCTCAGTTCCAGTCTGAGTCTTCTAAGCATCTAATGTCAAGACTTAGGTTATGTGTTGCACTTCACAATCTCTTTATTATTATTGTCATTATTATTATTATTATTTAATTCTTTTTTTACAGTCCGGTCATTAATCCCCACCCAGGTCCATCCTCCAACTGTTTCTCATCCCCTTCCTCCTCCCCCTGTCTCCAAGATGATGTCCCCATCCCTCCACCCATACTCCACCAGACCTCTTCACTCCCTGGGGCCTCAAGACTGAGGCAGGAGGATCATGAGCACTCCACATTCTCAATACCAAATCTTGCCTGATTCCCTTTGGGCCACCCTGGGATAACATCTCTCTGCTTTAATTTTTTATTTATTTTTTAATTTTTCATTTATTTCTACATTCAAAATTCTAAATGTATTTTCCCAGCAAAAGTAGCAGCCACAACTGAGGGCAATTTACATGTTGTTTTCAACCAACTAATACAAGCTTAAAAAGATGACAGAGAACACTTACTAGCAACAGGAAAGAGGAAATTAAGCTGTGTACTTTATGACTATACTCACATAAAATTTTCAATAAGTACAAATAAACCAGAAAGAACAGTGATGAAGAGTTCCCCAAGTCATTGTTTTTATTTAATTCCATTAATGAGAATAGTCTCAGACTTTAAAGAACAGCATGAAGTGTCTTTACTGTACAGCAGTAGGAAATGTTTATTGTTTTACTTTATCACTCTAATGCCCAAAAACTAAAGCACTAACTAGTATCCATGAAATATATCTATATGACAATAATACTAGGTAAGAGGATCTCAATTTTAATTGTGATCATAAGAAATAAAATAAAAATATGTTAAATAGAAGTACAGTTTAATATCAAAACACTTAATCTAGATGATCTTGTGGCTAATCAATTTGACTTAACTAACATACAACCACTGCCCAGGTTTTAGTTGAGGGGATGTGTCTCAAACAGACTTTCAGGGTATTTGCACACTGCAGTGCAATTTTCTTTCCCAGTCCTCCCTCCAGGCCACTTCTTCCCTTCTGTTTCAAGGTCTGCACACTCCTTAAACCTTTCAGTAGATATTTATATCCTGGTAAGGATGTGAGAGATATCTTTGACATTTTTATTTTTCATATATGTGATTGAAACTAGAAGCAAAATTAATGTCATTGTACTGAGTGGCAGTGGGACACTTATCCTTCCTCTGGTCTGCATGTTCTTACAACTTCTTGGTCAGTAGGCACCTTCATCAGTGGCTGCTCTGTTTCTCTTGAGGGTCAGTTCTTTTACTTAAAATTTACTGAAGGAAGCAATTTCCTTTCTTTTTAATGTTAGATATTTGGTCCCTTCTTCATTTTTCTTTATCTAAATGGATATAATTATTATTTTATTAATTATTCCATTTTTGTGTGGCACTTCTGTTTTGATATCTCAATGAACAGAGTATGTTGTCACTACTTTGTATTTTGTCATCCCTATAAATTCAAAGTTATATATGGACACAGGTGAATATAAAATAGTTGATACTTTTAAGTGGATTATAACCAAAGGGATATAATCTAAAGGGAATTTTAGAGATAGTATCTTATTTTCAAAGAATGGCCATTTCTTATTTTTTCACATTTCTTCTTTTTGTTTTATTGAGAATAACTACATGGCACCAAACCTCAAATAACGTGGTAAGATATTGAGCTCTGAGGGTGAATGATCAAAAGACAGCAAAAGACTGAATTCCTGATAACTTTGAGCCACTATCTCTTCATGAGCTTTATTTTATGAATACCTCCTGCTGTTTGTAGTATGTTTTATTTCCCTCAGGAAGAGGTATATATTCTGAACCAATATATCCGTCCCCACTCTCTTCCCACAATGCTCAATCCCACAGGACAATGTGCTTTTTGGGTTATTAAGAAAATATGTGTTCCTGGACTTACTCTGTTTATTTCTTCTGAGCATAGCTGGAAGCAGAGGCAAACAATGTATGTGGTTTCCCATGATGTTCTTCATCTCAAAGCTCCAGTAATTTTGACTAAACACACACCTTTCAAATGCTTTATATCAAGTAAATCTGGCAGGACTTCCTTCAAGATTTCTCTAATACTTCCCAAGAGTTCATTTTCTCCAGACTCTAGTTTATAATTCAATTTTTATCTTACTTGATGAGGAACTGAAAAGTGAATTTTCAATGCGTTTTTATTAGATAGGTATAAAGTTCTTTATTTATAGGATGTAGTTTTATATTATTATTATTAAATATTTGTTCTTGTATTGAATATTTTCTTTATTTACATTTCAAATGTTATTCCCTTTCCAGGTCAGGGGAGCCTCCAGAAATCCCCTATTCCGTCCCCCTCCCCCTGCCTTTATGAGGGTGATCCCACCGACCTTGCCATTCCGGTCTTCTCACCCAGGAATTCCCCTACACTGGGTCATCAAACTCCCACAGGACCAAGGGCTCATCCTCCCATTGATGTCCACCAAGGTCATCTGCCACATACCTGGCCAGAGCTATGGGTCCCTCCTTCCATAGGTACTGTTTGGTTGGTGGTCGAGTCCCCAAGAGCTATAGGGGTCTGGCCAGTTGACACTTGCTCCCCACACAGGGCAGGAAACCTCCTTAGCTCCTTCAGTCCCTTCACCAACTCCATTAGGGACCCCCCACACTCAGTCAAGTGGTTGGCTATGAGCATCCACCTTTGTATTTGTCAGGCTCTGGAAGAGCCTCTCAGGAGATAGTTATATCAGGCTCCTGTCAGCAAGCACTTCACAGCACTAGTGTCTGTGTTTGGCGACTGTATAAGGGATAGATCCCCAGGTGGGCCCTGGATTGCCTTTCCTTCATTCTCTGCTCCACACTTTGTCTCTTGTACTGGCTGGTTTTGTGTGTCAACTTGACATAAACTGGAGTTATCACAGAGAAAGGAGTCCCAGTTGAAGAAATGCCTCCATGAGATCCAGCTGTAAGGCATTTTCACAATTAGTGATCAAGGGCAGAGGGCCCCTTGTGGGTGGGCTGGTAGTCTTCGGTTCTATAATAAAGTAAGCTGAGCAATCCAGGGGAAGCAAACCAGAAGTAGCATTCCTCTATGGACTCTCTATCAGCTCCTGCTTCCTGACCTGCTTGAGTACCAATCCTGACTTCCTTTGGTGATTAACAGCAACGTGAAATGTAAGCCTAATAATCCCTTTCCTCCCCAACTTGCTTCTTGGTCATGAAGTTTGTGCAGAAATAGAAATCCTGACTAAGACATCTCCATATTTCATCCTGTGAGTATTTTGTTCTCCCTTCTATGAAGCACTGAAGCATCCACACTTTGGACTTCCTTCTTGACCATCATATGGTCTGTGAATTGTATCTTGGATATTAGAAGATTTGGGGTTAATATCGACTTATCAGTGAGTGAGTGCATACCATGTGTATTCTTTTGTGACTGGGTTACCTCACTCAGGATGATATTTTCAAGTTCTATCCATTTACCTGCGAATATCATGATGCCATTGATTTTAATAGCTGAGTAGTATTCTATTTTGTAAATGTACGACATTTTCTGTATCCGTTCCTCTGTTAAGGAACATCTGGGTTGCTTATAGCTTCTGGCTATTATAAATATGGCTGTTATGAGCATAGTGGAGTATGTGTCCTCATTACATGTTGGGCCATCTTCTGGGTATATGCCCAAGAGTGGTATAGCTGAGTCAACTGAGTCCTCAGGTAGTACTGTGTCCACTCTTCTGAGGAACCACCAGACTGATTTCCAGAGTGGTTGTACCAGCTTGCAATCACCCCACTAAAAATGGAGGAGTGTTCCTCTTTTTCCACATCCTCAACAGCATCTGCTGTCACCTGAGTTTTTGAACTTACTCATTCTGACTGTTGTGAAGTTTTTTTGTTTTTGTTTTTACACTTTCTATAGCCTGCATTCTAAATATAATGGTGACAAAATCAAAGCTCACATTTTTCTGTTTTGGTTTCTCCTCATCAGCTTGGTTATCTCATATTTTATAATCATTTTTGATGTATAGCACATTCTGTGTTTATCAAATATGTGTTTTACCAGATACATGATTAATAGAGTAATATTTACCCTGAAACCTCTGCTCCCTTCACATTTTCTTTTTGATGATAGTAGCTTCTTTAGTGATCTTTAGAAATAGATGACCAGGAAAAGTCAACTTTTTATTTCATGACAATTCTTATTCCTTTACAACATTTGGGACTTATAGCAGACAAAGATTTCTGATGTGAAATTTTCCTGTTATGGGATTGTGGGAACAAATGAAGAAAAGAAATGTAAATGTGTGAGAAGACATATGCTTAAGAATCAGCAAGGAAGGACACTCACTATGATAAAGAATTTAATTTTTTATAAAATATGAGGAAAGGATTTCAGAGTATTTGATTATTATTGTAAGGTGACTGAGAAAATCCATTTTGATTAAGGAAATGCTAGTTTGAAATTAGGTAATGGATTATTCCCATTAGATAATTGGATCTGATCTGGAACTTTCTGTTGGGGATATTTTTATGAATAGAATCCATTTCTGATTTGGGAGGCTGATTTTTGCATAATCCATTAATATTTGACAAGATACTAATATGAGACAGTGCCAATATAAGACAACATATAACATATTCCTAGGGAAAATCAGAATGACATTTTTAAATCAGCTTACACTTCACTAACACAAAAGAAAATTAGATCAGTAACTTATTTAGAAAACAAATGGTAGACAGTTTTTAACAAAATATCAGACTTAGTTCTTTATTTTTAACTATAAATAAATATTTATTATTATTGAAATAAGGGGAAATGAAGAATGGATGAAAATATCTAACATTAAAAAGAAAGGGAGTTGTTTTCTGTTAGCAAATTATAAGGAAATGAAAAGGTACTTTCCAGAGAAATAGAGCAGGAACTGAAGAAAGAAAGTACCATCTGATCAGAAATTGATAAGAACATGCAGACCAGAGGAAGGATAAGTGTTCCACTGTCACTCAAGTCACTCAGTATGTCATTGATTAATCCATTATTTGACATTAATTTTGCTTCTGCTTTCAATCATATATATATTAAAAATAAAAAAGGTGAAATGTCTCTCACATCTCTACAGGAATATAAATATCTACAGACAGCTTTAAGGTTTGTCCAGAGATTGAAACAGAAGGAAAGAAGTGCATTGTGGTGTGGAAGTATCACGAAAATCTGAGACACATCTCCTCCACTAAAACCTATGCAGTGATTATGCATTAGTTAGGTCAAATTGGTTGGCCACAAGATCATCCAGGTTAAGTGCACTGATAGCAAACTGCACTTCTATTTAACACTTGTCAAAATGCATCTAAATCATTATTTGGGCATTAATTTTTCTACCAAATTTAATTGCATATATTAAGAAAAGTTAGAATGTGGATGACTTCACTGCTTGTGCTAGAGAAAACTCTAAGATGTCTTCTCTGATTTGCATCACATAGAAACTCTTACCAGTTATTCTATTGAATAGCAATTAGGGACACCTATGGTGGAGACTTGAATATTTAATCAATTTTCTAGTTAGTTGAAATTAAGATTGGAACATAATCCTTTAAGAACTTAGAGCCTCTCACATCCCTGGTTCTGTGAGGTTCTAAAAGTTCCCTCTGTCCTTCACCCCACACTGCTGCATATTTCCATTCATTCTCCTGGCACTCTGGGCTTTTTTCTTGTCTCCCCCTATACCCTAGCCTACCCCCTTTCTATTCTCTGCCTTCTCTCTCCCACCTAAGTTTCTCCCTCCCTCTGCCTACTGTTTCCTCTTCTAAATGTGATTGAAGCATAGGATTGCAATCCCATGGGAAAAACAACAGTATCAACTCACCTGGCCCTCAGAGCTCCCAGAGACTAAGCCACTGACCAAAGAGCATACATGGGCAAGTTTGTGGCCCCTGATAGGTATGTAGCAGAGGATTGCCTTGTCTGGCCTCAGTGGGAGGGGATGTTCTTGGTCCTGTGGAGGCTTGATGCCCAGCGTAGGAGGATGAGGTGGGAGTAGATGGGTGGGTGGGGGGGTACCCTCTTAGAATCGAAGGGTAAGGGGAATGGGGTTGGAGGCTCATGGGGGAAGGACTGAGAAGAGGTAAAACATTTTAAATGTAAATAAATGAAATAATTTAAAAAAACTTTACTTAATCAGATGGGAAGTATCTCATCTCTCTTGTGAAGTAGTTAAATGAGACATTCTAAGTGTGAGATAGATTAAATGTGAGATGGCTTTTCCCATTACTGACTGAAGATATTAGTAAGATATGGAAAAAAAGCTAGCTTCTCTCAAAGCATCAATAAATTCATTCAGTGCTTAGAAGAAGTTTCTCCTAGATAATTCATTCTATCTTAGAGGGTAGGTCATTGAAACACAGAATTTTCTAAAGGGACATGGACTCTCATATTCTTATGGAAGTTCTTTGAGACTCAGGATGCTCTAAAGTGAAATAAAGTACTTAAAACTCAGGAAGTAAACAAAGCAGCACCTTCAGGAAGTACCTGAGTATGACCAGCTTCACTAACCAAAACCTCATTCACAAGCTAATAACGTAGCTATTAGTGTAAAAACAATAACACCTAAGGTTGCTCAGAGAACTGTGACACCAGCTGAGTTTCCTAGAAAAGATTCAGACATTGAAAGCTTCTTGCTAGAGACTCTCAAAACTGTGAAGCTATCTGAAATTTATATAGTAAGTTTCAAGTTACTAGTTTCCATGAGTCGTCACCATGCTGGGCAGACTTTGATAACTGATTGTTGAGTCTTTTCTGCTCTTGTAATTAACACCCATACCTATATTTCTATAAGGAAACACATAACATTGGTTCACTAAGTTTGACATGGCCATCCAGGTCCTTATTCAGTCTGGTACTTGTTCCCTAGCTGCAATGAATAGATACTTCTTCACATCACACCTGGAGCAGTGTCATAAAAACAAGAAAATACTAGATTTTACATTAGTATTACCATATAGCATTAGGAGCTGACAGTGATTTAAATAGATTCATAGTTTGAAATGAGAAACACAAATCAGCATCTTGCCAGATCATATTCTATGTGACCCATTGCAGCTATCCGGGCAAATGACTGGCAGAAAATACTTACAAATAGAACTCATTTGAACCGATGATAACTTTGATACTCAGGAAAGATGAACTGAAACAATGTTAAGAAAACCATTCTAGTAGTAATCTTATAAGTTATAATTCAGATTTCATAGTATTTAAACTAAATCTGTAACCTCAGAAAGTTTCTATGTCAAAAATCAGAAAAAAATCCTGAAATTTGATGAACAGATGATGATCAATACATTTAATTTTTTTATCCTTTTTATTATACCCTGGTATTGCTATGTAGTCAAATTTTTCAAAAAGAAACTTTTACAATGCATATTATTATATTATATACTTTATTATTATTCTGATTCCTAACAATGATATCTTTCTCAGAAGTAAATTTGAAATGTAAGCTTACTAAAATTGATAATTTACTAAATTTGTACAAATTATTATTTTATTTTAATCCATATTTTGACTTCCTATACACAATATATTACAGAGAATAAAAATGTTAACTTGTACAGAGTATATGTCTCAGCAAGTAAACTTTGTCTAGCAATACTAGATATTGACTTCACTCTGGCGAATTAATATTTCAAAAAAAAATCCTTTACAATGGCTTTGCAATATTGGGACTCACAGCTTAGCCATCAAATTCAATGACAATGAGAGATCCAAGAGATATCAACTGGAAAGGAGAAAAAAGACAAACCTGAGAAACAACACCCAAGGTTGTCCTGTGGCCTCCACATACATGACTATTTATACACATATACAAGCAGGAACACACATGTACACACACAAATACACACATGCATTCACACACTCATGTTCAATAAATACATTGAGTTGTTCAACAGTCTAGTGTTATCATTTCTTTGATTTTGGAGTGAAGATAAATTCATATTTCCCCTAGAAAAATCAAAGAATAACAATTTCTACCTAAGAAGGAAGGCATGGAATGAAATGTTATTGGAAGGACTGATTTCATATATTCTGGGATGGGTAATGAGACATGCACTGAGATTATGATGCTTATGTGGAAATAAAATCCTGACATGGCTATCCATTCCTACATGGCAGAGAATAGTCTGCATATTTGCTATCTTATGGTTTTATACTCCACTTTATGGGGAATAAGATAACATCAAGACTGAGCCTTCTGAAAGTGGAGCATCATTGGCAGTAATTCTGGAGTGAAAAGTCCCTATGTGTGCTATAGGATATGGCTCCTTCATTAATATTGTGTATCTTGTATAAAGATGCCACCAAATGATAATGAAATAGTGAATATATTATACTTATTAAAAATAGCCGGAATGGGATGAGTCCATAAACAGACTGTAGTAGCAATTGTGTGGCTTTTGCTGTTAGTATTGAATCATAAAATTAAGTCTCAGCTATCCTTCCAGAAAGAACACACTGCTGTAAGAAAGGAATATGATAAAAGTAAGATATGAACTTTATACTGTGTTAGCCTCTGATTGAGCATCACACAAAGTGAAAGTGGAGGATGAGATGAACATATTAGTGTGCCACTTCCTATAAACGGCAGTATCAAAGAAAGATAGCACAACCATTCCTCTGACTCCAAAGCATGAAACACATAGAAATAACAAAACAGGGAGGAGGGAAGAGTTTGGTACAAATAATAGAAGTTACATTTCTCAAATCTGAGCTTTATAACAGAAGAAGAGAAAAGTATGATTGCAAACCTTTAATAAAGTCCCAACATATTATCACAGAGTACTCTGCCAAACTGTCTGAATTTTGAACAATCTTAAATGAAAAATGAAAGTGTTTCTCTGTGCTTGGTTCTTCAGCCTTTGGGGCATGCAAAAAATGGTAAAAATCTGAGTAGTGTAGAAGCAGATACATTGAGTAGTACATATACTCACATATCCTAAAGACAATGAGTCCAAAATCTGAGATCAATATAAGAAAAATCAGTCCTCGCTGGAGTGGCTCATAAGGGTACTTAGAAGACTTGGTTGTTTCTAGTTGAGATCACTAAGCATATCAAAGACTGATGAACAGCAAAGGACAGACAGTATTTAGAAAACTGTCTGAGAGAGTGAATTCTTGCTATACAATTCACCAAATGTGATAGGACTGTTAACATCAGAGTTATGAATGCAGTTGATCCAGCAATGATTTTGAAAGCAGTATGGGGCTGAACTCTAATGAGTCAATATTTTACAAGGTTGAGGGTTTTGACAGATCCTCATGGTGTAATAAAGAATATAAGTGTGATTCAAGAGGTGTTAAAGCACTCAGGAGAGGATAAAGAAAACACAAACAAAGGAGGTTGGTTAAGTTACTTCAAAGTAAGAGACACTTTGAAGAGCAAGAGTTCCTAGAGAAAAATTAACTAAAAGTTCTAAAGCAGCTGTTAGCCCAATGAAAGGAAGCACAAACTGAAGATTGGTTTTGCTACAGCCTGTTCATTAGTAGGATGTTACAGACTGAAGGGACTTGGTGCTGGTCTGGGGCCTCCTTGGTATCAAGAAGGCAGACATGATAAAAATAGGAAGCTAGAACACAGGCCTAGAATCTCACTGGTCTTAGTTAGGTTAAGCTGCGAGTGCAACCCATCAAGCTTATCAGATATGGAGAAATTAGCTATGTCTTAGTAGCTTTTATTGCTCTGATAAAATACCATGACCAAATGCAAGTTATAAAGAAAAGGGTTTATTTGGCTTATATTTCTACATATGGTTCATTGTTGAAAGAAGTCAGGATAGGAACTTATAGAGGCTGAAGCCTGGGGACAGAAGTTGTCTCAGAGGCCATGAAGGAATGCTGCTTACTGGCTGCTTCCCATTGTTTGCTCAACCTACGTTCTTGTTGTACCTGGAACTATCAGGCCAGGGAAGGTACCACCCACAATGTTCTGGACCCTTCTCTATCAATCACTATATAAGCATTTGGAAGAACAGATTGATGCTCTTTATCCTATTCAAATTATTGGAAGGAGATTCAGAATTTAAGGGTAAGGAGCCATCTCAAGTGTCATGTCAAGTACCATTAGGTTCATGTTACCTCTAAAATTTAGAGTGGTAGTCATTATAATTAGGAAGAAATTGAAAGACACTTGCAGTGTATTTGGCATAATTCTAACACCTCTCTGGATGTTTTAACTATACATAGGGAGTTTATGAATTTCAAGAATGCTTCTCTGCTGAGAGTTGATGTGGTAGATACTGCTGATAAAATTACCCAGGTCCTGAGGTCAGTATTTCTATTTTGGTCAGCTTCAAAAATGCCATATATACCTTGATCATGCTAGCCCTTTTTGTCCTGGGAATACTTTTATTCCTGCCCATCATGTTAAAGCTTGTCTTTAACAACATCAACATGTTGGCAGCCAAAGTACATACATGGCTTGAACCTTATAATGGATCCCCAGACAGAGTTATTAAATTAACAGGCTGGCAAGCCAAGGATGGGTAAAATTCTGCACAGAGCCTTACCAACCTAAGACAGAAGTGCATTGCTTTGGATAATGCATATTCCATGATGGGTAAGGAAAGCATTCTTGTCAGAATGACCTAAGACAGGCTCAGACTTGTTAATGAAATAAAAAGATGTGACAGGCAGAGACCCTTTGGGGCTACTTGGCAAGAATCTGACATGGTCCAAGGACAAGGAAATGGGCTGATTGGAAGAAATATGACATTGGTCAAGGACAATGAAATAGGCTTCAGGCAGGAATCTGACATTAGGCTAGAACAAAGAAGTAATTTCAGGCAGGAATCTAAATATTAGGCTAGAACACAGAAGTAGGTGTCACACATCAAAATGACTTAGGGCTAGGACAGGGAAGTTTACTCAAATATTTTGGTAATCCTGATAAGCCCTTAGAAGCAATGTTCATAGGACTGTTCACATAATTGTGTTTAATGCCTTGCTTGTTCTTTGACTATTTGTGTTTATTGTCTTGCTTGTTCCTTGACTATTTGCATTTATTATATTGCTAGATACTAATATTCATGTAACTAAAATGGTATAAAAGCAAAAAGGAGGAGGGGGATGGGATAGGAGATTCTAGGGAGGGAAAAGGGGGCAAGGGGGACTACATCTAAAATGTAAATAAATAAATTATCCAATAAAAAAGGAAATGTCCTTTAATTATGCCTACAGCTGGGTTTTATACATGCATTTACTTAATTGAGGCTTCTTTCTCTCTGGTGATTTTAGTTTGTGTCAAGGTGACATAAAACTACCAGTTCATGACACATACATATTTCATTATACACTTAAGATCTTTGTCTCTCTGCATACAAAAATCCTTTTCTAGTTTGAGTGTATAAATATTATTACTTTCTGAATGCAATTTCATTTTGTCCAGAGTTTTAGAAAATACTTTGTCAGCACACAGCTTTTCATACTGAATATCATTATCCACAAATATTTAGAAGTTATTATCCATCATGTTCTGGAATCCTTTGCTGCCACTTAAGGAATCCTTTGATAATGCAAATGGTTAGAGAAATATGTTAGCTGGATATATATCAGAAGTCTGTACTTATGCTGCAATCTCTACACATAACCCAAGAAAGGGCTGCAGTATGACTCACAGGGAATGGCTGTGCATTAGGAGATTCTATCCCATTCATACCAAAATTGTTCTTTCAGATGAAAAAAATGGATACATTATGAATATTTCTACAATGTAGTAGATTTTTTAAATTAAAATAAAATCTTCTCTTACAGAGTGCATGACTCCATTTCCCTTTCTATTTACTTTTTAGAAAATATCAGTCTTCCAGGAGAAGACAGTCAAACAGGACAAAACAAGATAAGTAAGACAAGGTGAAAACCTTCATTTCAAAGCTGGACAAGACAATCCAGTAGGGAGAAAAGTGTCTTGAGAACAGGTAAAAGAGTCAGAGATATACCTGCTTCCACTGTTTGCATTGTTTACTATACAAATGTAGTGTCACTTGTTTCAAGGAAACAAAAGTGAACTGAATGATCTTCCCTGTCTCTGTAAAAAGTTAATTTTTATAATTATAACTCTGGAGTGACTTACAGATGTGTTAAACCATCGAGAAGCAGAAAATACAGTAGTTTAAGAAGTTTAGATGATGCTCAATAAAGTTTAAATCCTGCTTGAATGAAAAGGGCACTTGCCAGAGCCAAAGTTTTACCTGAGAAGACTCAATACCAAAAACAAAACAAACAAACAAACAAACAATATAGCTCTATGATTTATGTGTCAATGATGTCACACAGACCCTGGAAACCAGGGAAAGAAGTAGCCCTTGAAAGGCTACTTCTACTCCACTTGTCAAGAAAGAGAATGCTAAGCTATCTGGAAGGCAAGGAGTTTCCAGGATAAAGATTTTATGTTTGACATTCATGCTGTGTTAGCCTTTACAATGCTTCATATGCCTTTGTGTGACCCATTTTACAATAAGTAACCACTCCTTCCAACTTTATATATGCACTCACAAATTATTGGATTCAGAAACTGGAAGAGTGGCCTAAGTGGTTCACTAGAAACATGTCCATGCCTCTCCAGGAAAGGACATTCAACAAGAGGAAATACAAATATCTTCATACTTGATGGTTTCCATTATGTTCATGCATATGCCTCTTCCCCGGACCTTCTGTCCTAAGTCTATTACAGTCTTCTGTTTCAAGACATTGGTTAATCAATCAGTCAACCATTCGCTATTAACCATATGTCTGTTTATGTTAGGCTAACATCTGAAATCTCTGCTAAGTTAGAACCCTTTTTTTATATGGCAAGTTTAATTCTTTACAAATAAATTGTTGTAGAATTTTAGTTGCTGATTTGTGAGGTAATAGTGTTGGAATTCTTTATTACAAAAAGCAATGCTGGTATGAATACCCTAACACAGGTTAATGGCAAATAACATGTACACATTTTTCCTTGGAAATTGAGAAAATTGCTATTTCTTGGTTACATAAGTCAAAAGGTTTTTTTTTTAATTAATTATTATCTTTTTTGTTCTATTAGCAGCATGTAATAGTTTCTATTGCATCCTATCTAGGAACATTAATTGATACAATGTCTATGCTTTGCTTCATTTGTCTTTATAATTTCATTCATTCAAAAGTGTGCATATCCCTGTCTCACTGTTGTATTGTAAAACTGAAGTGAGTGTGCTGCAAATATTTCTTTTATACTCAGGATATATACGTAGTAAGAAAAATTAAAATTTTTCCACTGTTTCTTGTTAATATGATATTAACACAACTGATTGGTAGCACTTTTTCAGTGAGTGGATTGTGTTTACCTGAAGAGAAGAGCATGCATATTGCAGTCTACATAAATTCCTACATTAATAATATTTAAGTTATTCTTTGGGTTATGACAGGTCCTTATACTAAACACAAGCTTCATATCATCTGGATATTATATTTGTCTTTAGAGAAACCAAAAAGTATACAAGCTAGTCATTATTGTAGGTAACAGATGTGCTTTAATCAATGGTACTTTCTATGCTTTAGAAGTTAAAATGTATGCACTGTTGTGCCCTTCCCCCAGCCTTGAGCAGGCCTAAGAGATGAGACCTTGTTTACCACAATAGACCAAACAATAGAACTCTGGATGGATGGCCTGGAGACATTTCCTGCCCTTGGCGGAGGCAGTGCTTGCTTTGGCGTTG
This sequence comes from Grammomys surdaster, assembly GCF_004785775.1. NCBI lineage: Eukaryota > Metazoa > Chordata > Mammalia > Rodentia > Muridae > Grammomys > Grammomys surdaster. The sequence continues at coordinate 19,373,581 of NW_021604597.1, read as the reverse complement.
GCGCCTTTCTGGCTGCCTGTAGCCAGGTACACGAGCAGAGAATAGACTGCCTGCTGAACTTGCTTGAGACATCTCTGGCCCGCAATTACCTATGGATTCCTCTCACCTCCAGCAGGATGGTTTCTGCTCATCCCCAGCCAGCTGCAGCAAGAAGGAACTCTGGGGGTGGGTTATCCCCTTTAAATTGGAAGCTGAACATTAAAGCATTGAGCCTCGATCAGAAACCTTTGTCCTGGCTTCATCTCTTCCCGCCCTCCTGTCCCTTCCCAGCCTCTCTTTCAGGTGAACCCGGTCGACTGTGGCCAACGGCCCTCAACACACTGTGATGTAAAAAATTGGTATTTCTTTGAGTTTTCTTGATGACTACTTACATTAACTAATTTCCCCAAAGTTAAATTACTAATTGGATTTGTATTTGTTAAAAGTTTTACAAATTACAATTATTTCCTGTTTCTTTTCACATTATTTATTAAAAGTTCTGTGTTTTATTTAAGAATTTGAGTTTTTCAAACATAACTCATTAAAATAACCACATTCTCCAACCAATATCTGATTTGACTTAAGATCCACTCCTGAGATGAAACCCATCCATAATATTGTTAGATGGCCAAGTATCAGAGACTATATAGCTAAAAAACCTAGCAAAGAAAACAGATACTACTGTTCTACCAAAGAAAATGTATCAATAAAATGACTCCTAATGATAATCTGCTATACTCATACCAGTGCCTTGTTCAGGCATTTTCAGAGAAACTTCTTCCTGTAGCAGATGGAAATGAATACAGAAACTCACAGAAAGACAACATGCAGAGAATGAGAGACCTTGGAAAACTCAGTCCCAAACAACATCAAATGCCTTTTCTCAGGTTTCAGTAATCCCTGTCAAAGAAAAGGTGGAAAGAGTGTAGGGACCAGAGATGATGGAAAACACAAAGGAAACAAGGCCTTCCAAACACAAGGACTGACACATACATGCGTTTACAGAGATTGAGGCAACATGTGCAGGGTATGCGTAGGTCTGTAATTGGTAAGGTCCTATAACTGAAAGGATAATGAGATACATGTCCCCACCCTTAAAGCAAAATATTTTTTAATTATTAATGATTTTCAAAAAGAAAAGTTAATTTTTTCACTATTCTTAAGGATGGGCTGCATGTTCAGTACTTGATAGCCAACAGGAAATGAACTTAATGGAATCTTTAGTTCATAATATCATGTTATGGCTTTTCTATTTTTTCTTCTGTTTTAAAAAAACTGTTTTCTTCTATTGTTTTTCTTTTCTTTACCTTTCTTAACTTTATAAATCCTTTGCACATAAACTATGGCTTCCAGTTCTGTATCTTTATGGGATTACTGAGTGTGTCAATGAGAAGGTCTTTGCATCGATATCTGATTCTTGTGACTTTTCTTGACCTCTTCTTCTATTGTTTGTTTTGTTTTAATTTACTGTGTTTGTTTTGTTTGATATATGTTATATCGTATTATCTTACAACATATGTTATATTGTATCATATTATATTTTATCAAATAGAAGCCTGTTGTCAGGTGAAAGAAAAAAAAGGGGAACAGGGAGGAACTAATGTAGAAGAAACACTGATTACATATTATGTAAAAATTAATAAAGTAAAAAATAGTCATATAAAACTATCTGAAAAAGTAATACAAACATCAATCTATTTCAGCCATGTGTAGTCAATAAAGAAGCAGATTAGCCACTTCTCTTTTATATGTCATGCATTTAAATTGACCATATGTTTTATTTGAGTCACATCATTTTATATACCCTTAAGAAACACAACTCAAAAATTATACTTCAAGTATAATATGTATTAGTTAATATGCTACAGTGATTAATATAAAAAGAAAACAACTGTGTTACTGCAGCAAGGCAGGAGATTTCTATTTTTTATCCTGTATTTAAACATGATGCAAGAAAAATAAAACTCATGAAATCTATCTAACTTGAAAAAATTGAATAAAGAATAGAAGAAAGAATAGAAAGAAAGTCATTGTAGTTACTATGTAGTTAAGAAGATTTAATAAAGGTATAAATTTGTAAAATTTAATTGAAGATATTTTATAATTAGTATAGAGAAGATACTTTTGTTAATTTTTGACCTCATGAAGCCATTCTCTATATGTATCAGTGTGAAGATCAGCCTTTAAGACATGTAATGACGCTTTTTGGAGGAGGCATAAATGCAATAGTCTTTGCATCACAACATGTTAATTGGTGCTGATACAATCTTGTCACTCATAATTTCACTTAGTTACAACTCCAAAATAATGGAATTGTCTTATATTTAGAACATATACACCTTAATTCATAGGTAAGACTTGACATTATAGGGAGGTATGCAAGAAAGTAAGCAAAGAACACTTTGAGCAGTTTCCCAACTTCCTAAATTAAAAAGGAGAAGGCAAACTCTGAGTGTAGTGATTTTGGATGTTTTCTTGAATTGTCAAATAAGAAATAGGAACATAGAATAATAAGTTGCTTGGTGATTCTTAGTTTTCTATATATTTATTTTTTTACCAGTACATTTATTTTAACTTGGAGAAAATATCCACCATTATTTTTATGCTAGCATTGTCACAAAGATAAATTCTATCCTTTTATGATAGAAATGTAAGCCAAAGTCAACATCACAAAGATAGCAAAAAGATGATTAAAATAATGTCATTAGTTCTGCACTTGTATATGTTCATATGAAAATCCATCAATTTAGAAGGACAGAAATAGTACTAGTTGAAAACACCCAACAAAGGAATCTCAAGTGGATCAGAAACACTTAATGAAATAATCAAAATTCTTAGCTGTCAAGAAAATACAAATCAAAATGACTTTGAGATTCCATCTTACATCTCTCAGAAGGGCTAAGACAAAAACCACAAGTATGAGCTCATGCAGGGAAGGAAGTAAAGTAAGAGGAGCACTCATTCATTGATGGTAGGAATTTAACGCTTACACAGCCACTAGGGAATAAATATGGTGTTTTCTCAGAAAACCAGGAATTGATCTACCTTAAGATTTAGCTATAGAACTCTTGAACATATTCATAAATGCTATTGCATCCTACTAGAGGGACACTTGCTCAACCATGTTCACAGTGCCTTTTTTCATAATAGCCAGAAACTGGAAACAACGTAGATGTCCGTCAACTGAAGAATGGATAAAGAAAATGAGGTATATTTACAGAGTGGAGTATTACACAGCTTGTAGGAAAAATTACATCATGAAATTTGCAGATAAATGGGTGGGACTATAAAAAAATCTTCCTGAGTGAGATAACACAGCCCCAGAAAGACAATCATGGCATGTATTCACTTTTAAGTGGATATTAGATATTAAGTAAAGGCTAATCTCACTAAAATCCACAGACCTCAAGAGATAGATGGATAGATCTATCAACCAGGCAGAATATACCAGCTGATATGAGGCCATAACACATATATAGCAAAGGAATGCTGGATCTGTACTCAGAAAAGATGTGATGCTCCTAACTCTCAAGAGACTGACTTCCCCAGGTAGTGGGAATGTTTGAGGGTGGAGTGGGGACATTCTCATGGAGATGAGGGGGAGGAGGTATGGGATGTGTAACAGTCAGAGTATAGAATGAGAGGGGGATAAAATCTGGATTGTAAAAGAAGATTAAATATTTTTTTTAAAATAAGAAATAAAAAATAAAGTAAAAAGGATAGGTCTCAGGAGGACATATGGATCTCCCTGGGAAGGGAAAAATAGAATAGATTTTGTGTTTGGACTGCTCATGAGTGGGGGAAGCAACAGGAAGGATCAGTTATAGAAATAAGGGAGGATTGGACTAAGTGAGGATTTAGGGGACAATGTGGAAACCTAGTACACTGGAAACTTCCTGGAACTTATGAAGGTGAAACCTGTGGGGACTCCTATTAATGGAAGATGTGGAGCTTGAACCAGCCATCTTGTCCAACCAAGCTATGCTTCCAGTGGTAGGATTAGCACACCAACCCATACACCAAACTTAAAAACATAACTGGTCCAGCCTGCAAGATTCACTGGGACAGTGGTGGCTCAGAGCTTGTGGGTATGGCTGAGCAATAACCAACATAACTTAAATTCCATAGCAAAAGAGGAAGCATATGTACAGCACTGCCTACACGGCCAGAATCTAGAAGGCAGATGACTCAGAGAACTAGTGTAGAATCATACAAAACTGACAAAAACTGACAAAGAAACAAAGAAACAAAAACCCAACAAAAGTCAATGAAATGATACGAATGATACACAGCTATACACATACATCTGTGCCTAGACCAATCTTCCTAAAATAAACTTCTTCAAGCCGCTGATAGGAGAAGATTCAGCAACCCACAGCAAAATATTAGGCAGAGGTTACAGAAAATGAGGAGAAAGGACTGTGGGCAACAGAAAATTACCCTTTCAGTGCTGGGACCCTATTTGCCTTGGGACTGTGAAGGCTTTGTGCATGCAGCCATTGTCTTTTTGAGTTAATGTGTGCATCAGTTCTGTTGTGTCTGGAAGGCACCGTGTCCTTCGTGTTTTTCCATACCTTGTGTTTTTTATAATATTTCTGCTTCCTTTTCTACATGTTTCTCTGAGTGCTGTAGGGAGAGGTTTTATAAAAAACATCCTATTTAAGACTGAGTATTGCTAGATTTCCCATTCTCTGCACATTGTCCAGTTCTGGATCTCTTGATTTTCTCATATATTAAAGAAGGAAGCTGAAAGAGACACTGATCCATGGCTATAGTGGAATGTCTTTGAGTGTAATATTACTATATTCATATAATGCTTTAGAAGAACAATAGTATTTGTTTGACTAATCTAATCTTGTCTTCAGAGCCCCTGAGCAATGTCAAGCATGGATACTATTTCATGGAGAGGCCTTCATGCCAATTGGATAGTGAATGGATACTCCTACAACATAGTGCCAATATTGCACTAGTTTAACCTCTCCACAGGTTGCCATTGTATATTGCAGGTTTTATAACTTTGTTGGTAGCTACCTTTTTCTCTGCATGCCCAATAATTCTAGTACCAGAAACACAAAATGGTAACGATTGAAGGAACCAATTTAGACACCATCATGACTTCTCCATATTCAATGAAATATGTAAGTGTTGTTTTCAGCAATAGGTATTAAACATAAATTTGGGAAGCCACCTATTGGCAAAAGATGTGAGTTATTTACAAGTTTCCATAAAGACCCTTTGGCCAAAAACTTATTTAAATGTAACCTATTTCTGGTGATAGAAGCATTAATTAATGGCAAGAAATTGTTGGTCCTGTTATTTTGTGATTTCATTCATATACATATAAGTTCTAATAGGTTTCATTTACAGTAGGTTTCCATATAAACCTTCAAATAGCCCTTGAGCCTAGTTGTTCCTCCATATTCAATCTTCTATGTAATTCTCCTATCCTATCATCTCATAAGTCTTTTCATAACTTTCCAAATATATCCTATTTCCCTTTCCTTGGTAGATGCTCCCCATTACTCCTTTAATCTATAAAAAGACTGTTGTCATTGGGTTGTAGCTTGACTATATATATGCCTGTGGGGCGGTTAGCTCTCAAGTGGTGGCGGGTGTGGGTCTTGTTAGGCAGAGTTGTGAATGCTTGCACCTCTGGGAGCAGAAGCAGAAGTGCAGGAGTTTGACTGAGTTCCCTCCAAGCAGTGCCAGGTGGACACTGCGGGGCTCCGCCCAGGTGTGGGGAGACCTCAGTCTGAGGTCCCGCGGGGGCAGGGTTTCTGAAAGAGGGTCTCTGGGGCAATGGCTGACCTGAAGGCCGGTGGTCTTTGGGCCCCCAGATGCCGCTAAGAGCTGCAGAAGAACAGAGACTGGGGGAGTACAGACTGAACTCACCTGCAGCCAAGAGGAATGAGGGGGGGGGGGAAACCCTGACAGTTTCCCTTGGGTTGAGACTCTTGGTACAGCACTCACTTGGCTGGATCAAGGTTGGCTTTGATGAATTGGCGGCCTCCATGGCAGAACATAGAGAAGTCCTCAGTGGGAGGTTAGGTGGAGTGGCAGCTTATTAGTTACAGGCCTTCTCCAAGGTTCCCCACAGCAGGGCCCCAATGACAAGAGAAAGCCCATGGTTCCAAAAGGATTATTGTCATGGTGGAAAGTGACTGTGGCTGCATCCCCACTCCACTCGAAACTCAGGGCAGACCTGAGTTAAATAGGGAGGGAGGAGGGAGGAGGGTCTGGAGAGGAATGCTTTATTGGCTATGCCCTCTGGCCCTTAGGAATCTCATTAACATGAAGATCTCTTGAGGCCCTGAGGCCTGTAGTCATGCCCTCTACCTATGGAGGAGCTGGTAGGTGAAAGTCACGGATCAATGGAACTTTTAGGCCACGTGTCTGGAGCCTGGAGTCTGGGAGCATGGTGAAATGTATGCCATCTCTTGCAGGGTCTCTGGCCATTTCTAGCCAGTGCTCTACCAGAAACCAAGCTTTTCATGGTCCCACATATGCATCCAATCATATTTCACAATTTGAAGGAATTTTGGGCTGTAGCATTTACTTCCTGAAAATTATGAAAGAAGATATTCACACTTCTAATCTGATTCATTTACACACTCCTTTTTGTAAGTTATTTGGTTAATAAGAATTTACTCTTGACTCATCTTTAAGTCATTATACAAATATATTAATAAAATACATGATGCTTCAGATAATTTTCGTGTTTTAAATTTTGATGGGTGCTGAAACTAAGTCATCTTTATGTAAGAAGGAAAGGAAATGACCAAGAGAAAAATGTTCATCAAGACTTCTTTAACAAAGGTGATAGCTCAGTTATATAGCAATCATTATATTATCAAGGGTACCTGAGTTCAAATTTTCATGATCTACCTAGAAGTTTGAGGAAAGCAAACAGAAACAAGAAGATTGCTGGGGTTGTTGGTCCTCAGCCTAACTCCCTATTTAGTAAACAGATCAAGTTCAGTAATAAAGTAAAGAATAATAGAACACTATACAAAGTCTCTTCCTCTGATCTTTTCATATGCATGCTATAACACATGCAAAAGTAAAAAGTATAATTAATTTAGTCATTCATTAAACAAATAAATAAATATGGCTATAAAATCATCACCATTGTTTTCTCAGAGCTACTGACCATTGTCTTTATAACAATACTCTTAATTGCAACCTTCACAAATAAAAAGTGCTTTCTTTTAGTTTCCTTTCCATCTAGAGTTCAGAATTCTGTTAATTTTTTATTGATATAAATACATATATGTGTTGCTATATCCATGTGATGTCTGCTTTTAATATGTTTACTTAGAGGGTGTTTCAGGGTTTAAATTATGTTTAAGTATGTCAAATTTTAGTAGAATTGTGATTTACCATAAATCATAATCTGAGTGAGAAAAAACCTTCTGTGAAAGCTCAAATGGAATAATACTCCATGTGTATATATGTATATGTGTGTGTGTGTGTATGTGTGTATAATATATACACACATATATATTATTCTATTTCTATGAAGATTTTTGATTAATGACACGCTGTGATTATTTCAATTATTAATTCTTATCAATTACTTCATACATTTCTCTGCTTTAGATAATATTCTTTCAAATCTGTTGCAATACCAATCATTGTTTCTTTTCCCATTAATCTGAAACTTCATTTTACAAAGTAAATGAACAAACCACTAAAAATTTGTAAGTTTCAGGTAAAAATCCATAGGAATTTTTTCTTTAAAGTATTAAATATTAATATTTAATTATTAAATATTAAATCTTTTAAAATATATTTTATGAAAAATTCATGTAAAACATTGTGATAATGTAAATCCTCACCCCCCAACTCCTCCCAGGCCAACCCCACCCCCCTATCCAGCAGGAAGTCACCTACATGATAGACCATATGATAAGTGATGTATAAGAGGAGCTGAAGTTGCTATAACAACTGCTTTATTTGCACACTGCTGTAAATTGAATGAAACCACAAGAATTCATGTGTGGAAATTTAATATCCAATACAAGTGACAGTGGTATTTGAAGGAAAGACCATTGTGAGTATTTTAGGATTAATTGAAGCCAAAGTAATCAAGACAATTTGCTTTATGAGAAGAATCCACCCTTGTGTTTGAACACTTGCAGACTCTTCTCTTGTATACCCTCTGACAAATAACGGTATAGCAAAAAAGCTTTTAGCAGACCTTACAGCTTCAATTAGGTGAGTCATACAATGCTATCTTCTTTGTAAATTGTTTTGTTTCAAGCACATTGTTACAGCATCCTTAAGCAGACTAATATACAATTCAAGTCATTCAGCTAAAAACACAATTTACAAGTATGTTTCTTCTTTCATGCAATTTGAATGTAATCCTTTACAATGGATTCCATAAGATTGTGATTTCTTAGACAATCCAATTATGTGACATAAAATCCATGTGATTTTTGATATAGATAAAAATCTACTATAGACTTTTATTTCCTGGAGTTAACTCTGATTTCAAACAAGTGATTGTAGAAATTTAGCATGGTGGAAAAGATGAATTTTGAATTAAATTACATTAAATTTTAGCTTTGTTTGCCCACCTAATTACTATGTAATATTGGATAAGATGTTTAAGTTGTCTGATTACATATCTTATCCTCTCTAGACTCAACCATTCAATGCTATCTTTTTGGCTGTGTAATGATAATTTAATCTTATTATATTATTCATTGTATAACTTTATAATAGATGATAAATTTTAATATATGCATGTGAGAAAATTGAATACAAATTGTAAATATACAATTTATTTGAAAACATTCTAAATGACTGCAAAAAATCATATTGTTGCTTGCCAGATCTTAGTCTTTAATTAAACAGTTCTGAGCAATTTTAGGTTACTTTGTTTTTGTGTTCTATAGCCTAACTATGCTGATCATCCAGAAAATAAAATTTTGAAAATTTGTCAAAATATATACTGTAGGTAGTTCTAGTAGAATAATAGATGTTTATTTAGTTCAAATATAAAAATAACCTTTGTCTTTATTGTAAATAATTGTGATTAGCAACTTTACTTAAAAATGCCTTAATATATTATTGCCTAAAATAATTGCAAGAATACCTATTTCAGTAAATACTAAAAACATATTAGAAATTAAAGCACAATATATAATTCCATATTTTGAAATTAACTAACTCAGAATGTTAAAGAATAAACAAACATGACTATTTTCAGCAAGATTTCTACTAATTCTGTTACTGTGTTACCCTACTAGTTATTGTCTTCTAAGTGCACATTGACATAGTACTTATATGAATCCAGTAAATATTACTTCTAAAACATACATCATCTTCGGCTCAATATGAGTAATAAATATTCTTTAAGAAGTGAGTCTTTCCACATCAGGTCGGTTATGGCCCTCATGCCTCACTGGACAACAACAGGGGGACCGAGCAATTACAAGGTCCCCTTCAATTACTGGAGGTCAGGCCTCTATCCCCACCTTCACAGGATTAGATTTGCCATAGCCCTTCTGTACTTAGAGAAGAGAGGAGATGTCAGGGACATCCCTGCGCACACACTGAAGGCCTAATATCAGCCATAGGCCTAAAATCAGCATTAGGCCTGTCATACATGTATACTAACACCAAGTCTTGGGTCTCTGTGGATAAACACTGAAACAGATGGCTATAAGCTATTGTAAACAGGCAGCTTTTGTGACAGTTTACCAGCCTGAGTAGTCATAGATCTTGTAAATAGGTAGGCTTGGCAGATAATACCGACTTAGATAAGGACAAGTGAATCACACGCAGAGTCATAGTGACGTATACCCTGAACCCTCACCCAGCCAATACCCTGTTCTGAAAGATATCTGTATTCTCCCTGAACAACTACGCTCCAGTGTCATCCCCTTCCCCACATCCTGCCTTTTTGTGTTTGTAACCCCTGTTGAATGAGTATAAATTACAATTTGAAAAAAAATTATATATATATATATATATATATATATATAATATTCTTGTAACACTCTTATCAGTGGAATGGAACTGAACATACAGAAATGGATATTTATCTTTTGGACCATTGGCTTTTCCACCAGACTGTCAAGACAAAGCATGCATGAAGTTTAAAAAAATGATATAACTAGATATTTGTAATGACTAAAGCTAAAATTTATACCTTGAAAAAATAAATAAAAATAAATAAATAAAGGAGCATCACAGTGGGAAAAAAAGAAGTGAGTTTTTTTTCAGTATCTGTATATTTTTGTATTTTACTCTTCGTATTTTTCTTTTAAATAACATATTGATATAGAATGTCACAATACTATTTTTATATGCAGAAGAATACAATAACATTATAAAAGAAATATTATAAAATAAGTATCTTTGATAATTGAAGTGAATTTTATTCCTTGTACACATATAGAGTAAAAAACAATTTCTTAGCAATATTTTCTTCTGTCCTTTTGAGTTGATAAATGCTGCCTAGATCATTTCTGTTTTCCTACTTGAAGACTCCTTTCTATACAGGGTAGTTGGGGAACCTTAAATATTGACTATGGTTGTGATGTTCCCTAGGAAGCTTTAGTTTCATACAAAAATCATGGGAGAGAAATGGTAAGCAGAGCTAAAAAAAAAAAAAAAGAATTTTATACAGGTTTCTTATTAAGCCATTCTTTTTCTTTTATTTTCAAGTCATTCTTACTCTTTTATTTTTCAAGCACATAGTTTCTATAATTGAACCCAGTGGGTTTCAACATGGTAGGTAAGCACTATACTTCTAAATGACAGGTTTTCTTTCTGTTTTGAGAATAGACATTACTATATATTTCATATTGCTCTTGAACTTTTAACACTCTGGCCTCATTCAATGGAGTAACTAATACATAAACCTGTGCTACTAAGTCCACCCACCCCTAAGCATATATTATCAGCATTTGTTTCAGAGCAGTCCACGGTATTCCAGGTGAGTCTAATACTTCTACGTATAAATATTCCTTTATATAATTTCAGCTTCTAGAAAATTGTGCTAATATTTATTACTCCTTAGAAATAGGACATGATTCCTCAAATAAGTGCTCAGTGATAATCTTTCCTATGGTTACATAGAGTTGTTTAGTATTTTAGCTTTTATCAACAATAACATATTTCTCAGCAATATTATCTATTGTGAGTAACATTGTTTCCATAAACCAGATGTTCATATAGGCATGAGTCTTCTCAGTATTACATTCTACTTATATTTTTATTAAAACTGAAATCAGATTCAATAAGATAAAAATATAGCATAACTACAGTTATTTTATAGACATATTCAGCAATCTAACATAGGGATATTTGGTAAAATTGCAAGCCTCAAGAAAAACTGACTTGGAGAACTCATGATGTGTTACCATGTAATACTGTATAAGAGTTTATCAAATCTAGTAGTAATAGAATATAAGCAATCAATTCTGAGCTCATTCCAGAAAGACTACTGAATCGGTAATATGCTTATTATATACATAAAATACATCTGGCTTGACTATAGCTAATACAATGAAAGTGGTATTAAAATTTGAATCTGATGAAAAGCAGAGCTGTGTCTTTTCAGTGAGCTCAACTTTTACAACTACAAGTTCAGCTGAGTGTGTGGTTGCAGGCATGCCCACATATATTTCTAACTCAGTGGAGAAAAATTCTGTTACACTGGCAATTAAAGACCACTAGAAATTTCTCCTAAGTTTCTATCTCGAATGTGTTTAAGAGCTTTCTTTTATAACTATTTCACTGAATTTGGAGAAAGTGGTTTTGAAAATTATGACAATTGCTAAAGATAAACTACTTTTGTCTATAAGAAATATTAATTTGAATATACATGTTTTAGTTTATCAACATTTCTCTCTTTAAAACCTTTTAAAAATTTATCAGCTGTCAGATTCCTGTGACACATGGAAGACAGGGAATTAATAATGTGCAGATGTTGCAAGTCTCTTGATTTGGGGAATGAAAATTTATTAGCCAGGCAGTGGTGGCGCACACCTTTAATCCCAGCATTTGGGAGGTAGAGGCAGGCGATCTTCTGAGTTCGAGGCCAGCCTGGTCTACAGAGTGAGTTCCAGGACAGCCAGGGCTACACAGAGAAACCTTGTCTCGAAAAACCAAAAAAAAAAAAAAAAAAAAAAAAACCAGAAAATTTATATTGATATGTGAGTGAACTTTTTAACAAGGAAATTTGCTGACAGCTTAAAACTACTAGTAACTCAATGAGGAATTACATTGATATTGTCATAGAACTAGTTTTTAGTATTTCATTTTAGGGTACAGTAAAGATTAACATTTATCAGTTTATAGCAATAAGCTAACTTACAAAAATATTCACCTCTCTTTATGCTTATATTGGAAAATGTGTAGAAGTGTCATAGACATAGAGATCAAACAGAGAATTACTATTTTTTTCAATTCATTTAAAGTGAAATTATTAAGTGTCATAGACATAGAGATCAAACAGAGAATTACTATTTTTTTCAATTCATTTGAAGTGAAATTATTAAGTGTCAGTAGTTGACTACAAGCTATGTTACAGGTCTAATGAAGTTTTTATATTGAATTTCTAACAAAAAATATGATTCAAGATTTATTTGGGAATGCATCATTATTTTCATATTTTAAAGTAATGTCAAACCAAATGTATTAATAAGAAATAATTAAGTTTTCATGTACTGAAAATGAAAACAGAAAAGATATGTATTACTAAGACAATTTAATAATCATGAAAATATATTTTCTCTAATTTTAATTTTATAAAACAAACCCAAAAAATGACTAAATTTTAGACATAAGTTAGTGGAATCAAATTGAAATAATTTCGATATCCTATTCTCATTTTATATATCACCTCCAAACTAAAAATTTATAAGTATATTATATAACAAGCCTACCATGCATAACAATTTGATTGATACTTCTGTAAGCATATGCTATCCAGTAAATATAAAGCGCACCATCCTGGCAGCTAATGGAAACTTCTCTAACATTTCAATCAAGAGGGCCAGTTTTAAACCTATAAAATCAACACAATTACTTACATGTTATCAAATAATAAAAGTATAAAAACAGAGATAAATAACTAAAATATAAACTTTTGAACAGACAACGCATCTTTGAATAAATCAACGAGGAATTAAATAATTCCAAGATAAAAATAAACAGTTATTACAGTTTATGAGAAACTTCAAGATATATCAAAAGCCGATAATAGAGGAAAAAGTGAAATATCTATGAACATTAGATTAAAAGAAATATAAGTGTATTCAAATGCCTTATCAGATATTTTATGAGATAAAAAAATCAAATGGAAATAACTGCAAATGACAAGAAATAAGGAAAATCAGGAAAGACATTAATGAAAAGAAAAGAAAAATTGGTCAAAGAGTTGGTTCTTAAGTAAACAAATGAATAAACAAACAGATAGACTGACTGACATTTCCTACCTAAACTAACCAAGAGAAAGAAAAGAAAAAAATCTTGTAAAACTAAAAGTTGACCCCTTAGATCTATGCGGTTCCACTCTGGTTGTAAGACCTCTGGGTCTTACTATCTTTCTGACCCATTTTTCATAATGGTCTCTAATCCATTAGGGATACTGGGTGTCATGGATAGTACATCTATGTCTGAGCATTCCACGTGTACTCATCATTTTCCCTCTCACCAGTTTTGAGTTTCTGCCTTATCTTCCAAACTTACTGCACAAAGCAACTTATTTGATAAAAACTGAGAGTTGCACTAAGCTATAGATTGAAAGATTTCTAAGTGATCAAAGGTGTGGTTCTCTGATTCTTGTGACTTCTCTTGAGCTCTTTTCCTTCTATTGGTTTGTCCTGTACAATTCCTAAGTGATAGTTTTGTCTTATTTTATTAAATATTTAAAATAATAGAAGGATACGTGGAAGGATGGATTGATGGTTGGGTGTATGTATGTATGTATGGATGGATGGCTCAGTGAAAACCTACCCACAAGAGTATATGTTATCAATTGAATTGCCTCTTATACCTTCTGAGAGTGGGAAAATCACTTTCTTCAAATAGAGTGAAAGAGGGTATATCAACCACACCACTCCAGGACAGGTCTGGGGTTTCGAAATATTTGACCAACATATTTTGGATTCCACAGTGTGTGCGTGTGTGTGTGTGTGTGCGTGTGTGTGTGTGTGTGCGTGTGTGTGTGTGTGTGTGTGTGTGTGTATGCTTTAATTTTGTTACAGTTTAGTGTAGCCAAATTTTATTTTACTTTTTGGTCACGGTTTTATTTTTATTTCTTGTATGTGGGGATCTTGTTGCTGTATTGTTTTTTTTGAGAAAGAATTTTAAATTGATTGAGTAGCATTAGGGAGTAAATCTGGAAGAACATGCAAAAGGGAATAATATGTTTATAATATATTTAATTTTAAAATGTTTTAAATAATAAAATTATGTTATAAAAAGGAAAGATGCAAATTTAGAGGATAGTTTAATACTATGAATTTAGCAAAATAATAGTAATTGTTCACCCCTGGAGGGAGCTCCCCATCTATTTGTGAAAATGTAGAACAACAGGATACATGAGGTACAAAACTTAAATCAAAATAGTACAAAGCATAGCATCAAAAAATAGAGAGTTCTCCCCAAATCTAATTTAGTGAACTAATGGATTACTGGGATTACTCATATAAGAAAGGTGACTCAAAGGCATTATCAGAAAGCCCAAGACATCAGGGATTAACCTCACTAAGGCCCCGTCCTCAGAGTTCAATACCCAAACTGAATGTAGTTTCACTGAACAAAGTATTTTCTCTGCTGGGAACTATTTATTATTCACCCACATTTGAGGATTATATATCTTCATCTGATAAACTTCTAAGTTTCCTGAGGCTTATAAATTCCCTAATCTTCCAAGATAGAAGCTTACTTCTCCTACTCTGAGTGCCATGTTTAATTCAAAGGCAATAAGTATAACACAATCCACCCACTTTGCACTATTTCTACCACTTCTATAATGTTACAAGAGCCTCAAGTGGCTAGTAGACATTTGATAATTTTTTCCCAGTTATGGTTGGGCATTGGGCCATTGTACATCAGAAATAGAATTTAATTTTGCTAGGATGGTAAATTATGAGTCTGTTGTATCATCACTGCCCACACCATGAATGATCCTGACAAGAGTTTTATTCTGTGGACATAAACACTGTGTGGCAATTTGATGTCCATATTGTATCTATGCTACAAAAACAATACCAGCTGCTTCTGCATATTGGACTATAATCTGTTAGCTATGGGACTTTAGTCTTGGCTTACAGAATCAAACAAGAGCTCCCTATTGTGAACCCTGTAAAGCAGGCCTAAAACGGAACTGGAAAGCAATTGGTTGCATCCATATTATTTATACTACTGTACAAAAGGGTGCATCATGTCTGACACTTTAGATTACAGAATGAGAAAACAGATAATTAATGATGACTATTGATAACAAATTATTACACAGTTTCCTCACTGTGTTTTCCAGCAACATAAATTCTAGAAATGAAAAAAGATGGCTTGTGTGAAGCACTTCCAGAGTTACCTTTGGTTGACTTCTTGCTTTTGATTAATCATGAATGAGTCTACAGACTTCCTTTGTTTTACAACTTTCATTATGCCCTGCTAAGTTCCTCTACTTATGGACATATCCTAGAAACTGTCTTAGCCTGAAGGAAATGACCTTAGTCAAACTGTGCACGATAAACTCACCATGAAAGAATCTGTATTACTCACTGCTTATCTTCCTGGAATTGGCCATGCTTTGTGTTGCTTGCCTTTGAAAGACACGAAGAAAATACACTAGCTCACTGGCAGGGTATTCACCAGCAGCCGTCCCATCTCTGTCTCTTGCATCTTCTTTCTGCCTTTCCTATAATATCTTCACTTCCCTAGTCCTGGTTCCCATGTAGACAGACCAGCAGGCTCAGGCAGAGTGGACCTAATCTGAAAGCTAGACTACAAGAGGCAGTGAAGGACACCTCTGCAAATGGAGCGCTCCAGAAAAGTCAAAATGTTGGCAGCCAACAGTGAGTAACTTTCAGGAGTAAAAGACATAGGACAACTTAGATAAGAGAGTTCAGAAAAAGAAATAGAGCTTGTAAAAAGTGAAAGTAAAAAGGAAAATAAAGAGAAAAGGAAAGGGATAAAAGAAAGAAAATACGGGAACTGCCATGTGGTTTTTGTGCAAATGCTTAATATGCTTTGTTAAATTAGGGAAACAGCAATTATATGGTTTTTGAAATTTTGTCAAGAGGGTTGGCCTTTGTTTCCTGAGGAAGTTAAAATAAATTTAGCAACCTGGAAAAAAGTCAAAGACTTCAAGGTTATTATAATGTGAATGTAAATGCCTGTAGATACTTTTAGTCATTGGATCCTGTTAGGGTTAGGAGAGAGAAGTGGATTTCAGAGAAGCAGTCATCCCTGCTATCTGGCAAAGAAGAAAGAAAGTGAAAGTAAGTTGTTGAGAAGCTACAGACTGAGTTCACTACCACCACTTCTGTTTATTTGGCAGCTGTGTAGGCAGCAACACTTCACTATGTCAAAGGAAAGTTATGGTCCAGCTGGTTAAGGTCTAACGAAAAACGTTTATGGAAAATGTTTGAGATTGACAAATGCAAGTGATGAATATTGGAGGATGTAAATTAACATTATTGATGATGATTTAGAAATAAAAATGCTTCAGGTGAAACATGTTTGAAGTTGGTCAAGTAAATAAATAAGTTTAAAGTTGGTAAATATAAGTAAAGATGTTTAAAGTTGTTAAATGCGAGTTATAAATGTATAAGAAGGTGTTTTAAGGTATATAAATGCAAGTTATAGATATTTAAGAAATGATTAAAAAGGGTGGGGACAAAATGTTTCATATTCCCACCACATGCTACTCTTATTTCAAAGTATAGAAT
Source organism: Grammomys surdaster (assembly GCF_004785775.1). NCBI lineage: Eukaryota > Metazoa > Chordata > Mammalia > Rodentia > Muridae > Grammomys > Grammomys surdaster. Next base: position 19,356,680 of record NW_021604597.1, on the reverse strand, counting down.
TTTAATATTGATTAATGGAGTTCTGATAAGTTAATGGAACATTGGTAGTTTAAAATCAGTCACAAGCTCAGGATTTTAATTTTCCTTTGATTGTCTTCTGAACATAGACTTAAAGATGTTTCTTAGCTTGCTGGAAACATCTCTGTTCAATCTGCATATCGATAGCTGTAAATCTATAGCTTTCACTAGTTCTCAAAGGCAGCATGAGTCTTCTCCTGTTGTCTAACAGACAACTGTTAACTTTATTTCTAAAATATGGATTTCAATATAATGGTAAATACTAATGTACATCCTTTTGTACACTAAAGTTCACAAAAGCTTCAGAGAATCAAGAGTCCTAAGACTTGGACCTGCCTGTTATAGATGAAATGGAATCTAGATAAGTACACCTACCTGCTTTGATCAAATCTAGCAGGGGGCCCCATATATAAATTATGTAAACTAACTTATATAATACAAATTAGAAAATATATACATTGAAACATGCATATAATAACTACATTCATGTTCAGACAGACATGTATATATAAACTGTACAAATTAATATAAATATATCCACATTATACAAGTTAAAGGTAGATTATATACATTGAATATAATTTATATACATTAAGATATTTTATAGTATATATAATTTATATATTAAATATTAATTATACATTTTAAATGGAAATTATGTACATTGAATATTAATTATATATTAAAATGAATTAAATATGAGTTAAATTTATGAAATATGAGTTATGATCTATGATATATATATATATATATATATATATAATCCCCATGTCCTCAAAGACAAGAAAGTCTGAAGTGATCCCACAGAACTCCAAATATCATTTATAAAATATTATAATAAATAAATAAATAGATAAATAAATAAATAAATAAATAAATAAATAAGGGAGAGTTGTATACTCCTTCACCAAAAAATTTTATTTTGAACATTTTGTCCTTGTATGCTAAGGCCCTCTCTACTGCTGAGTATTTATGGCATCCTACAAGTAGGCATACTTTGCCCAGGTGAAATGGAAGAATCTATTTGCTAGCATAGAGCATGGTCCTGAGCCAGTAGTAATATGGGAAGAGGCCATGATTGTATTTTTTTCACAGGATGCTGTAGGAAAGTGCTGGCTGCCAGAGTAATTCGTGAGACTTGCTGATGCTGGAACAAAGAATGATGTTTACCGTGATCTTGTTAAATGCCCTGATGATGGTGAAGCTCTATTGGACATATGTTCCTGAACTATCTGTGCTCCATCCACTTTTCTGGTCAAAGCCAGAAGTACATGTGACCTCTAATGATACTCAGCTGTTAGGATTTCCTTAGTCTGAAAGTAAAAAGTATTTCAAACTGGTGAATTATATTGATATGGGTCAGGGCCTACCTATTTGTTTTAGTAGAAATAATACCAATGCTGGCTGTGCTTCTGTGGACCCTCAGACTTGGAAGAAGAATATCTCTAAAACTGTAGTGCAAAGCAATAAGATGGGAATGCCTATACCTCATAGTGGACAAGCTACCTTGCCTCTAACTTTTAGAACTTTTAGGAAAGATAACATGGAGACTATGGAAACTGCCTTTGAAAAATCAATCAAATGAAGAAATTGTTATAATGACCTTCCACTTTCCTTTAATGTGACTGGTTATCTAGACTCAATCATGGGCTGGACTGAAAATAATCAAATATTGGTCAAAAGAAAGGGCAATGGGCGTTTGAAGGCTTAGTTATAGATATTTTCAGAGAAATATTTAGAAATTGGCAGCCAAGTATATTGTTATATTTGGGGTAGATAAAAATGGAACAGGTTCTGAGAGTTAATTAAATGTGACATCTTGCATTACCTCACCTAATCTTTTATTAATTGAAAATTTTACCTTTATTATTGGCTCTAATGATGAATGAGTTCCATGTTTCATGTTTTAATTTTTTTTGTTCAGTTGTGTTTAGGTATAATATGATGGTCTATCTATAATGGTAGTATATCAACCAGCTTTTATTGTGATTCCTGTGGGGGCGGGGTGGCAGAGTCCCAGATGCTTTCCACACTGGGAGGTCTTACATGCACCCGAAGGTCCAAGGTTCCAGAAGCTGGAAGATTTGGCGATGGCAGGCCCCAGTGATACAAGAAGTCCAGTCCATGGATTTCCAAGAAGTTTATTGTTCATGGTATGGTAGTTGGGTCTGGATGTGCACGCCCCTCATAAAAGCCAGGGGGAGCTGGCTTAAATAGGGGAGGGGGTAGAGGGGCTAGGAAAAGGAATAACTTAATTAGCTATGCACCCTGGCCTTTAGATAACTCATGAATATGGAAACTTCTCTAGGCTGGAGCCTGTTAGTCACGCCCCTCTACCTGTAGCTGTAGATAGTGATGCAAAAACTCTCTGGGAGTAGCTACCTTGAGCTAAACGTGTTTGCAAGATGCAGGCTAATGGAGATATAGGCTGCATGTGGGAGTCTGGATTCCGGGGGCATGGGGAGATACATGCCGTCCCTCACCAGGCAATGGTCCACCTGTTGGGTCTCCAGCTATCTAAAACCCAGTGATCTACCTGGGAGACCAAATCATCCCTTCACAGCCACACAGACTCCTATAAATTTAATCTGAACCCTAGTATTCTCAAAAAGGCTTACAAATGTTGGAAGAATTAGACCAAGCTCTGGCAAGGAGAAAGCACATGGTTGGGTTGATCATTTTCAGTGTTGTACCACTCATAACACTTATTAGCCAGTGCTATGACTTCTGGATTAACTTTGGTGCAAGACGTAGAAACAACTCGTTTTGTTAGTCATTTTTCAGAAAATGTAACCAACGCACTGAGTAGACAAGAAGATTTGAATAAAGGGCTAGAAGAAAGAATTGACACATTATGTGATATAGTGCAGATAATAGGAGGTGGGGTACAATGAGTGAAGCCACTGGGAATATCATGTTCAATATCTCTGAACTTGTATAACTACAAAATGTATATTGAGAGTCAGTATAATTGGACTAGAGGAAAAAGAACCTTAAAGGTATATGGTATAATACTAATACTTCCTTAGACTTTTTAGCCATTCAGTAGGAGGTTGTAAGTTTAAGAAATGGAAAACCTTTATCTTTTGATGCTGCTAGCATTGAAAAGAATATTTTGGAAAAGTTACGGGGCATTGTTCATTCATGGTCCTCATTTACATCTCCTTTACTGGTCTTAGCAAGACTTAGTTGTATGGTCCTATTATGGCATGTATAATACCTCTTCTTTTGAGAGGCATCATCAGAACTTTTAAAGGTTAAAAAAGCAGAGTTACATAAGGTCAAAATCTCATGTTTTCCCTGGCAGAATTTGGTAGTCAACGATGGGTCAGATCATCTTGAAAACCTTCTCAACTTAAAACAGGCCATTAATACAAGATTATTCACATGCTAATGACAGGTAAAAGATGTGTTTTAAGATAGCAACCTAATACAGACACAACTTTCTGCTTTGTGACTGACAAAGTGCCTCTTATAGCACTTATGGCAGGCTTAAAACTGTTCTTTTGAGAGGAGTCATCAAAGCTTTTAAAGATTTCAAAGCAGAGTTACATAGGTTCAAAGTCCAATACATTCTTTAGCAGAAGTTGGTAATCAGATAAAAAAGATGAGTAAAATTCGCACAAAGGTAGATTAACCTAAGACAGGGCATGAATATTAAGATTCATGTACCAATAAAAGCTACTTTTTGGGGAGATACCTAAAATAGGAACAGTCTTTCTGCACCAATGGCTGAAACACTTTGGCTAGAATAGGTAAAAAAAGAAGATATGTGAGGAGGACATCTCAAGTTAATTTTGTGAGACTTCTTGCTTCTGATTAGTCATGAATGTATCTGCTCATATCGGTCTTTGTTTTTAATTAACACATGCATTGTATTTTGAAAAATACTTCTGCTTATGCATATATCCTTGAGAGACTGTCCTAGCCTGACCTAACCCTAACCCAACACTAACCCAACCCTAACCCTAACCCTAACCCTAACCCTAACCCTAACCCTAACCCTTAAGTAAGTGTTTGTTTGGCCTTACTCAAACACAGATTCTGTGTATAATAAACTTGCCATGCAAGGATTTGTGGTAAATGTTTATCTTCCTGAAATTGGTCATGTTTTGTGTTGCTTGCCTTTGAAAGACACTGAGAAAATATACTTGCTCACTTATGTGGTATTCACCAACAGCCCTCCAATCTCAGTCTCTTGCATCTTCTTTCTACCTTCCCTATAATCAACTTCACTACCCCATTCATTGTTCCCCTGTTAACTGACCAACAGGCTCATCAGTGGTTTCAACTCAGTCAAAGAATAAGGCAACTGCATCTCTAAAAAGTCAAAACAACTATGATCACAATTTACAACGACTATATCTCTGAGGCCCGAAGCCTAACTCGAAGTAAATTCCACTGAAGAAAGTCTCGCTACTCATGTCTTGGTGCCACATATACTTTATTTCATTTTTAATATTTTTATTTGTATGCATGTGTCTCCAATTGTCATGAAGGGGGAAGCAAAGTTTATAATGAATTAGAGAAAACAAAAGACTAGGGAACAATAGAAAACAAGTGTCTGGGAAGCAAAAAGGAACCTATTAGGAAGGGGAAGAAAAGACCATGATAGACATTAAGAGAGGCTGGAGAGAACAAGGTTTTACATGAAAAATAATATATATATATATATATATATATATAAAATTTAATATAAAGGTTTATTTCTGTGAGAATGAGTTCAAGGCAGTTCTAATGTTTTCCCGTTATGTGAAAGTGTTTACCAGCTATAGGAGCTTCCTAGTGGAACTTTTGGGGGTCATTTTATATATAAAGATACTTTGACTACTTCTTTTCTGACTTGTATATTTTGATGTTTTAAGTTGCATTATTGCTCTAGTTTGCTTTCAGAAAATATTCAAAGTTGGATAAGGGGATCTAGAAAGACTCGGGTAAGAGAAAGAATATGATCAAAATATACTTACATCTAAAATCTGTTTAAATTATGAAAATAAACTATAAAAATAATAAGGAATAGAATTTAACCAGAATAAAACAAAAATAATTTTGAAATATCTTAGGCAAAGCCAATTTAACTTATACGTATGTATGTTTTAAAAGTATTATCAGGGGCTGGAGAGATGCCCTGTTCTGGTGTGTCTGAAGACAACAACAGTGTACTCATATAAATGAAATATATGTTTTAAAAAAAGAAAGTATTAAACAAAAGTCTGCTGGCAAATTCACTGATATCAATAAATGGCTAAATAGAAAGGAAATGAAATAGCATAAAATGGTTATAAAATATTAAATATTGCTAGAGTAATAACAATAATTATTTTAACTAGGAATGGTCTAAATATGCCAAGCATAAGAACACAACATTACAAATAGGTATAAGTTGAAAGCAAAGGAATAAAGAATGATGATACTACGGTAACATTGAAAAGACTGGAAGCTAGCATTGTAGTGAATAGTTTTCTTAATTTCAGGAGAAACTATAGCAAGACGATTTCTGTTTTCAATGTTTTACTTTGTTCTCTCATATATTACATTCCTACTGTAGTCTCTGCTTCTTCTTTTCCCAGACATGTGCCCCATCTCTTCTATCCTCCCCATGTCTGTTCATCTTCCATTTCTTCTCAGAAAAAGTAATATAAAGTAAAGATGCTATATCAAGTTGCAACATTAGGCTCTTTTGTTCATATTAAGGCTGGTCTAGTCAACCATGCAAGGAGATATTTTAAGTGTTATAAGTTGAAATGAAGACTTGCTAAGAACCTATCCTATAAATAAGTAAATAGGCAAATAAAACAGAAAATTATATTATGTCTTTTAATTGGAGACCAATCATTTCTATAGTAAAGTTTTTTGAAGATGAAGATAAGTTTCAAAATAGTAAAAATTACTTCAATTTCCGAAGAAGAGAAAGCTTATATTACATGATTTTACAGTTAGCAAAAGGCATCAAAATGCATCTGACAAAAGCTGAAGAAACTGCAAGGAAAGATATAATGTATGTCTGCAGTTGATATCCTAGTAGATTTCTGTTACTAAATCATGGTTTTGAGCAGAGAGAATGATGATTCTTCTAAAAGTAGTATCAGCCAAATTCATCTAATATACATTATAAAATATATTTTACATAAAAGAAAGTAGACATGTTGACATGTGTATGTGAAGCATTCTGCCAGACAGAAAAACTAGTAGGTCTCAAAGCTTAGCATAACATGAAATAATGAAAAGTATACACAGTATTTTCCCAGACATCAAGTGAATTAAACAAGATATCAAGTGCAGAAAAATACCAAAACAAATATGAACTATTTATTATGAAATGAAAACAGTTCACTGTAATATGTGGATCATATATAATGTGTCAAAACATAGTAAAATATTTCAGACAAAATGACAACACTTATCAAAATGTGTGAAGTATGTCAATAATTACATTACTAGAAAAATTATTAGTATTAGTGGACAGAATACAAATGACTGCCTAGAGTAGTGTACGTTTCATTCATATGGGAACCAAGAAATTAAGAGAAGAAAAGTATATAGTAAATGCAAAAGGGAAAATTGAAATCTGTGTCCAAAATCAATAGAATATCTACTAGAATCAATTGAAAAAAAATGTATGTACCATTTAATACACAAATCTAATTTTATATTCAAAATGGAAGCTGTGTTTTACTACTGATACCAGAAAATCAATAGGAAAATAAGTGCATTCTATGGAAAGTACTATATCAATAAAACTCAAATCATAAATTAAATGAAGTGACTCTTTGAGATACACTATCTCTAACCATTACTTTTGCATGTCAATTTGTCTTGCTATTAGACGGTCACATTAAACATTTTTTCCAAATGTCTGTGGTAAGTATATCTAGATATGATTTAACATTTAAGAGAGTGGACTCAATGACAAAGAGTTTCTTCCTCATCAAATTACTGGTAACCTGAATAAAATGAAGGAGAGACAGATGGAATAATTCCCTTTTTACTTGATATCAAAGTTGAAACATTGGACTAGGTGACATCATTTCCTTTCCTTGCTAAAGCCATTTGAAACAAACTAAAAGAAAGTGTACCAGTGAACATATTCTAGGTCATAGGCTATATGATTATTTGAGCCACATTCAAATCATTAATATATTGTGTGTATCCAGAACAAATATCCAAGTTTATTTTATCCTAACAATATTGATCTTATCATATATATATATATATATATATATATATATATATATATATATATATGATATATATATATATACTCAGCTATCTATCTATTCACCCATCCATCTATCCACCCATCCATCTAGCTATCCATTTTCTATATAACTTTCTCTTTCCTGTCTACCTAAGCATCTTTTTTATCACCATCTTCATCAATGGTACCTCTCATTTGTTTGTCTTGCTTACCTTTTTCTTGTTCTCTTTCTTTAAAGGACCTTCATTAAAGAAAGAATAATATGGATCAAAAAGATGGCTCAGTGGTTAAGAGTTCTTCTTGCTCTTGCAGAAGCATCCATGTGATAGTTCCCAATAATTGGTAACTACTCCATGTTTTGACACCTTCTTTTGACACCCACTATCACAAGATACTCATATGACAAATAAACATGGAGGCAAGACACTTACAGTCATAGAATAAAGAAATAAGAAGACAAAAATAAAACAGTACCTTATTTTGCTATGAGTAAACTAAATTATTGTCTGTACTGAAAGGTATCATATTTCTGCTCATTTGAATGTATGTATTAATGAATGTATTTATGAACATTTATCTGCCCTGTATTTTATCATTCACAAATGTAAGATTCTTCAACTTGTGGTTTAGTAATTGAAATGCATAGAAAAATTCACTTAAACATTTTTTAACTTAAAATTTTAAGAGAAGTCTCAAATGATTTAGGGTTTAAACTCAAAGCAACACATGAACATATTTTTCCTTTCTTCATTTTATTCTTGTTGTAGGTTATATACTTACAAAAGCATATACACTCTCAGAGATCGGGAGATAGATCAGCATTAAAAGCACTTGGCTCTTCTTCCAGAGGTTGGGATTTCAATTCCCAGTAACCACAAGATAGCTCACAAATACCTGTAATGCTCAATTCTGATATGCATGAAGAAAGAACACTCATACATTATATATGAAAAAATAAATCTTGAAAAATATATACATTATTTGTTTTTAAAATTAACTAATTATTTTTCAAACTCCAGATTTTATCTCCTCCCATCCATCCCCCCAACTATTCCACTTCCCATACCTCCAACCCACCCTCATGTTTCTACAAGGCTGTTCCAACCCCCACCCCCACCCCGCCTGACCTCTAAACTCCCTAGGGCTTCCAGTCTCATGAGGGTTATGTTCATCATCTCTGACTGAACAGAGGACAGAGAGATCTCCCATGCTCATGGATTGGCAGAATTAATATAGTAAAAATGACCATTCTATCAAAGGCAATCCACAGATTCAATGTAATCCTCATCAAAATCCCAACACAATTCTTCAAAAATCAATGATTTCAAATTCATCTGGAAAGGCGAAAAAAACAGGACAGCAAAAACAATTCCTAACAATAAAAGAATGACTGGAAGAATCACCACCTCTGACCTCAAGCTTTACTAAATAGCAATAGTAATAAAACTATATGGTGTCGGTACAGACACAGACATGTTGATCAATGGAATAGAATTGAAGACATAGAAATAAAACCACACACTTACAGACATGTGATCTTTGACAAAGACACCAAGAATATACAATGGAAAAAAAGAAAGCATCTTCAATAAATGGTTTTGGCCTAACTGACTATCTGTATGTAGAAAAATAAAAATAGATCCATATTTGTCACCTTGCACAAAGCTCAAGTCCAAGCAGATCAAGTATCTCAACATAAAACCAGATACATTATATCTAATAAAAGAGAAAGTGGGAAAGAACCTTGAACTTGGCATGGGGTGAATTTCCTAAACAGAACTCCAATGGCTTCATGCTGTAAAATCAAGAATTGATAAATTGGACCTCATGAAACTAGAAAACTTCTGTAAAGCAAAGGACATAGGCAATAAGACAAATTGGCAACCTACAGGTTGGGAAAAAGTCTTCACTAACTTCACATCCAATAGAGGGCTAATATTCAAAAAATTATATATATATATATATATATATATATATATATATATATATATATATATAT
>NW_021604597.1:19334090-19347455 GCF_004785775.1 Grammomys surdaster | reverse complement strand
TATATATATATATATATATATATATATATATATATATATATATATATTCCAGAAGCTAACCACCAAAAATCAAACAACTCAATCAAAACATGAAGTATAGAAATAAACTGAGATTTCACAACAAAGGAATCTTGAATGGCTGAGAACCACCTAAAAAATGTGCAAAGTCCTTAGTGATCAGAGAAATGCGAATCAAAATGACCCTGAGATTCCACCTTATACCAAACAGAATGGCTAAGATCAAAACCTCAGGTGATAACACATGTTGGTAAGGATGTAGAGAAAAGGGAACACTCCTCCATTGCTGGTGGAAGTTCAAACTGCTACAACCACTGTAGAAATCAATCTGGAGGTTCCTCAGAAAATTGGAAATAGATCTAACTGAAGACTCAGCAATATCACTCTTGGGAATATACCCAAAAGATGCCCTATCATGTCACAAGGACACATGTTCCACTATGTTTATAGCAGCCTTATTTGTGATAGCCAGAAGCTGGAAACAATCCAGATGTCCCATTACAGAAGAATGGCTACAAAAATGGTGGTTTATTTACACAATGGAATGCTACTTATCTATTAAGAAAGAAGACATTCTGAGTTTTGTAGGCAAATGGATGGAACTAGAAAATATCCTAAGAGAGATAACTCAGACCAAAAAGGATATGCATAGTATGTATTCAATAATAAGTGGATATTAGCCAAAAAAGTATAGAATATCCAAACATAGTCCACATAACTCAAAAAGGTTAACAAGCTGAAGGGCTCAAGTGAGGAAATATGATCATTTTTAAAGTAATTATAACACTTATTAACATTGTATCAATATTCTAAATTTAAATAATCATTCATTTATTTATTTTGCATAAGGGAAGATAGTTGTGGGGCATAGAATTCATTAGTAGACAGAGTAGGACTCTGAGATTTTGTTCCCTTACACCAACAATGGGTGCTAAGAAAGAACTCAGGATATAATCTTCTGCAACAAGCATCTCTACCCACCTCAATTGTGATCATTTTTAATAAGTATGTTTTTTCATATTGGAATACACTTTTAAATTCTGTTTAAAATATATATATATTGAATGAATAAGTTTGAGTGTTGTCACCCCAGAACAGGCTATTATTTTACTCCAGGAACCATGTTTTTCCAAATAAAAACCCAAAGGCAGGTAAAAAATGCCTTCCCTTTCATTGATGACTAGTCATGCCTCCATATCCTAACATAAAATGGCTTACCAGAATGTGATAAAATTCTATGCTAAAGGTACTGCAGCAAATAGAGAAACAGTTTAGTGCTGTTAGGAAACTTCCTCCATGATATTTGACTTACATACTGACAGAAGATGCATGATAGGACGTTGAAGGATATGGGCTGGGTGCGTCAACAGTATTATGAAAGCTATAAAATACAATACTGAACAGTTTGACAGGATATATCAACAAGTACATTTATATCATGTATATTATTAAGGTAAATAATTATATTTTGATTGGTTTTTAAGTTTGATCTCTCTAAGAAGAAACTCATTTAAGGTACTTTATAGTAAGTCATTAATGCATAGTTGGAGAAATAATGAGGCAGGGAGATAAATGGACAAAGTATCAAACTGTCTTTATATGTGTGTCTATATATCCATCGATTAGTGAAACTCTCTTATCTCATCAGAGATGTTTCTTTTTGAAGTTGAAAGTGTTGAACATAGGAACTCACATCTGATGTAACTTTGGAAAATAACTATCCGTGGAGTACTCAGCCACTAATATCATCTCCCCAGTGTATCAGTAAATGTTACAAAAGAGGGGATGGAATGACCTTGAGAACATCAAGAGGTGAGGACTACAAATAAAATTGTCTTCCAGACACAACAGGGTAGCTATATTAACTCATAACAGCTGTTCTTGCTGTGCAAATTCAAGCAAGATCAAGCAGGTCACCATTTTAGCCTGGAGTAGAATGGGCCCATGAGCATCTACCCTCAGCTTAGAAGCTATGGGATTCTGGGGAGTAGACAGCTTTCTTTAAGAACATAGATTCCTGGTAGGTTCACAGAGTTCCAGTGGATAACCCACATCTACGAGTACAAATTGGACAAGTGGGTTATTAAGAAAGAAAAGAGAAAAGAATATTGAGGTGAGAACAGAGGTGAAAGGAGAATATGGAAGGAGTTCAGGAATGAAAGAGAGAGTGGATATAATAATAGTTCAACTAATGAAACTCCTACAGAATTATAATTCAATGAATATCAAAATAAAATGTAATTAGGAAAGGGAAGCAGGCTGATGCAGGCAGTTCAGGAGAGAGTAGCCATGGCTCTTCCATTTACAACTCTAAATTATCATTATGTTTTTTTTGTTGTAAATTTGCATTCCAGAGTAAGAGTATAAGAGAGAACAAGAGGACCTAGGTAACCAAACACATTTTGTCAGCTTTCCAATGGTTCTGCATGACTCACACAAAAGGAAGACAGAGAAATTCTTCAATGTAAAGGAATATTTTGAAAGAAGAAAAAGACTGGAGATTCACAGCTTCTTTTTTCCCCAAACATTTAACATTTTTTGTGATATATTTGTGAATGTATAGATACACAAAATTATATATTCACTTTTTCTCAATGGTGTAACACAAAGTCAATCATTCCTATTAAGTCTGAGGAATGACACTCGTAAATTTATTGAGGTTTCCAGTCAAAAAGTGATGCTATTTCCTTTGACTTTTCTGAGTCAGTCAGTTTTCCACACGGGAAATACTCATTTCCAGAAGTGAAAGAAAGTGTTTACTTTAAATTACCATCAAGAAATTCATACTAGGTCATATTAACATAGATGATTGTCATTATAAAAATATATTTTATTTTGTATCTACTGTTACTATCCCTAGATTATTTGACATTTAATTGCCATTTCTTCAATTACAAAATTAATTAGAGTATAATACTCTTCATATTAATGTTAGGAATTAACATATGAGGCAAAATGGATAGTTTTCAAATGAGAAAATTAACAATCCTTGTTGGAATTTTTGGTAATTTCCATTTAAAATATTCACAATTACATTTTTTGTAATAGTTGTTTGAAGACAATCTTACATTCCGTTTACTTTTCAATTTATTTAAGGTAATTTTCAAGAAAATCAAAATACTTAATCAGGATGCTTTATAACTTTAGCAAACAAAGAAAAACAGAAAACATTTTATTAGCAATAATCACACTTTAAGATTACAAAGATAAAGCCTAGAAAGTTCCATTTCCTTTTTGTTATTGTTCTTGTTTTTAAGATAGAGTAGTTACCTATTTTTACATACTTGATAAAGATTTAATTAAGCATCTTTTCCAGTAGAAAACAGAGTATAAAAAGCAGTTAACAGATACTTTACTCCACCCAGGGCCTGGGTGTCTTCTTGTCCACATTGTGAGGTAAAGGGTTATCTGTCTCCTGTTTCATTAGTTTATCCAACTGTTACTTGATGTTTCCTATAAGCTTCCTTGTTTTTTACTAAAGAAAATAGTTTTCCAAACTTGTATTTTATCTTGTACCTTCCTTTTTCCTATCACCAAAGCCTTGTGCACATTCAAAACATTGTTTTAATTTTCTTTTTAAAAAATTATTCTATTTTGTTTTATTATTTTTAGTACATTTTTTACAGTCCAGTCATTGCCCCCATCCCAGTCCACCCTCCACAAGTTCCTCAATCCATTCCTCCTCCCCCTGTCTCCAAGTGGATGCCCCTCCCTGCATCCCCACTCCCTGGTGCCTCAAGTCTCTAGAGGTAGGTGCCTCTCCCACTGAGTCCAGTACAGGCAGTCCTCTGCTGTATATGTGTCGGGGCCTCAGATCAACTCCTGTATGCTATTCGGTTAATGGTTCAGTTTCTGAGAGATTTCAGGGGTCCAGGTTAGTTGATACTGCTGGTCCACCTATGGGGTCGCTTCTTCCAGCTTTTCCCTAATTCAACTACAGGGTTCTCCAACTAAAGTTCAATGGTTGGGTATAAGTATCTGCCTCTGTCCCAGTCAGCTGCTTGTTTTGCCTCTCAGAGTACAGCCACGCTAGGCTCCTGTCTGAAAGCATACCATAGCACCAGTAATAATGTCAGACTCCTTGAGATGGGTCCTAATTTGAGCCAGCCACTGGACCGCTTTTGCTTCAGACCTATCTCCATTTTTGTCCCTTCAGTTCTTTTAGACAGTAACAATTCTGGGTCAGAGTTTTTGACTGTGGGATGGCAACCCTGTCTTTCCACTTGATACTCTGTCTTTCTACTGGAAGTGGACTGTACCAGTTCCCTCTTCCCACTGTTGGATATTTCATCTAAGGTTCCTCCCTTTGAGTCCTGAGAGTCTCTCACTTCCCAGGTCTCTGGTACTTTCTAGAGGGTCTCTGCATTCTTTAAAAAAAAACAACTGTGGTATCAGCATTGAGAGGGACTCTTGTAGGAGTCTTTAAAACTTTGGAATATCATATGACAATCTAGGCCAGTAGTTCTCAACCTTCCTAATGCTATGACCCTTTAATACAGCTTCTCATGTTATAATGAGAACCATAACCATAAAATGATCTTGTTGCTACTTCATAACAATAATTTTGCTACTGTTATGGATTGTAATGTAAATATCTATGCTCTCTGATGGTCTTAGGTGGCCATTAGGAAAGGGTAGTTAATACCTAGAGGAGTCATGAACCAGAGGTTGAGAACACTGATTCATTAATGATCATCTTTTTCTGCTCACCAAGGAAAGGCATTGCTGGAGTGCTGGAGGAACACCCTTGTGAAGGATAAACACCCAGGAGAAGAAGGTTGGAGCAAGCCCAGAGCCCAGCCACCCAGAGTGAGAGGAAGTTTGGTAAGGATACTTCCTAGTAAAGTTCTTTGGTGGCTACCACCCCACAGCAGTGCCCTTGTCAGCTCCCTTGACATAGTTCACAACTCCTTCATTTCTTTAACTGCAAATTTTAGAAAAATAAATCCCCTTATCAGCTTTTTCTCCCTTTGACTAGCCAGTAGCTAAATTCATACAATATTTAGAGATCCATCAGTACAGATGTCAGCTCACACCTTGGAGTTTTAGGAGAAGAGATAGAAGGTAAATCAGTCTGGTCTTAAGAACTGAACAAGGTACAAATCATACAGTCTTAAGAACAGCATTACTTATTTGGTTGTGGGAGAAACTCTCAAAATTTTTCTTCTCTCTTAACTTCAGAATGAAAAATATATTTGAAGGCAGTAACTGAATGTCAATTGTAATATCAACATGCTATCTACCTTTTTACAGTATCATTTTATTTTTAGTCAAGCATCACCTAAAAAAAGATGCTCACTAGAGTTTTATATAACACAGTAGTAAGCTGATTTATGTATTTGTTCATCTGGCTTATTTATAAACCTGTACAAATATAACAGTCATATTTTATGCTGAATGTGATGTCACTGCCTCTCTTCCCAAAAGCTGAGAGACAATCCCACGACAATAGAATGGATTTAATACTGGTGTGTTTTCCTATAGCTTTGATTAAACAAAATAAAATAAAATTCACTTAGCAGAGGGATCATGGTATTTTTGTTAGTTTTGTCCTTGCCTTACTTTTTAATTTTAAATCTTTTTTTAAACCTATTTATTTTACATCTGGCTCACTGCCCCCCTCCTGGTCACTTCTCCCACTATCCTTCTCCCATTCCTTCCCCTTCTCCTCTGACCATCTCCTCTCCAGATGACCTCCTGGCTATCCCACCAACCTGGCACTTCAAGTGCCTGCAAGGCTCGATGCTTCCTCTCCAACTGAGGCCAGACAAGACAGCCCGGCTAAGTAGAATACATCCCATGTACATGCAACAGCTACTTCTAGATCATAATGCATTATTCAGAAACTCAGGCCAGAAGCTCAAGGAAGACACCTGATGGCAAGAATTGACTCAAAAATAGTGAAGAAACCCAGCTTACTAGATTGTTCCCCATGAGTTGAAATGTTAAGCTTATTTCCTTATAAAACCCATACCTATATAGCCAGATATGGTACCACATAAGATGGCCCAGACTTGCTCACATAAACTTTCGGTAAAGAAAAAGCCTCATAGAGATGTCCAAATGCCTTTGTTATAGAACCAAGTACCAAATTTAAGTTTTCACTTCCCATGTAACTCTAGATTGTATCAAATTGACAACTAACCAATACAATGCTACTTAGTCAGATATTGTCTCAAATATGAAGGTAATTAAAATACAAAATATGTTCACATTAGAAAGCTAGCATATAATATTCAATATTAGTGTTTGTAAACTTACAACTTTAGCAGCTTAAGGTTTAAATCATGATAATTATATTTATCTTTCAAGTAGTTACATACATTGTAAAATGTTTCAAAATCCTTTCGTCTAATTTCCCACAATCACGTTTAGTTCAATATTGTAAATCCTTTTTAAATATAATGATAGATTGATCTTAATAATGCAAAAAATTGATAATTGTAAAGTTTTCATAAATAATTGTGTATTTCTGTTTCATTTAACCTTTTAATTTTCAAATTTTATTTCTTTGAGAAAATAAATACATGCACTGTATTTACATGAATTCCCTACATCTCTTCCTACTATAGCCCCTTGATCCAAATATATTACCTTTCCTTTGCTTATTATTATTATTGTTATTGTTATTATGCACAAGTGCATATGTACATAAAGTATCTAAAAGATCATAACATATATGTGTGTATGTATAAGAGTATAATAAAGAAAACCTGATAAGTTCATTTCCTATTATTCATATGAAATTGGGGAGAGTCTAAACACTTTGGATTAGATAACCTGACAGTAAACTCTACATGGAAAAGAGGGCATTTGTTACTCACTTGAAATTAATATGTTATTAATTTAGTCAACTAAAAAGTTACAGAGTTTCTAATATATATGGGATACTAGCCTTTTGTCAGTTGTATAACTTCCAAAAGATTTGTTCTATTCTAAACCTTGTCTCAAGTGTCAAAACAAGTACAAAAGTCAACAAAATACAATAAAACAAAGATAAAAGAAGATAAATGGCATTATAGTGAACTAAAAACTTTCTGCAAGACAAAGGAAACAAGGGACACTTGAGACAAGATACAGAATAGAACAAAAGTTTGGGAAGTTATACAACCCATGAGAGGCTAGTATAATCTCTCCAACTTTTTACTTGACCAAGTTAATAACATATTAATTTTGTTTGCTATAATGCCGTTTTTCTTTTTTTCTCTTTGTTTTATTGTATTTTGTTGATTTTTGTATTTGTTTTTTGTTATACCCATAGGATATTTCACCAAGATTCCTCATACATTCCAATGACTTAAAACATTTTCTCAATATTTATTTCTATTAATTTTAATGTAGAGGGCATTTCATTATACCCTTAAGAGATTGACAGTTGATCTTTATAAATTTAGCTGCATAGCTCTTCTTTCAATCGTCTCCATGAGAACTTTCAATATTCCCAGTATGATCTACTGAAAAGACTACATTTCTTGAATGTATACTCCCAACAGTGTCACAAATTGTTGTGTATAAGATAAATAAAATTTATATCATATGCTTTTATTTGCATTGATATATATAATTGCTATATGAGTTCCCTAAAATGCTACACATTTTTAGCAGTAAATTCATTTTCACACTTGTTTAAATGATTTACATAGTTCTTCTCTGGGAACATAGAGAATTTCTGGTGTCTAGAATTTAGCAGCTTTCCTGCAACCTGATTATACATGTAGCTTACATAGTAAAATAATACAAAATCAGAATCAGATATGTTCAGTGGATGAGTAGCATCTTATAGACAACCTTCTTTGTCAAGGTTTTGTATGGTTTTCATGTTAGAGAGATTGTGATATAATTGGAATAAGTTGCTTGTTTTTCTTGCCTGGGAAGTGTTAGATGAATGAAAGTTTTCAGTACTGCTTACATGAACTATCCCAGATACCCTTGTTTCCCCCTTTTTGGCTCCTAAATAAAAAGAGAGATAAAAAATTTACAGAGATAAAAACTATGGCTTGATATCTTTGAAGGACTGGAAGCATTGTATTCAGATTTCTGCTTAATTTTCAGAACAAATTAGCAGCACAGCTGTGGTTAGAAAGATTTTTCTAAGTGCTTTCTTGGGATTATTCTGAAATCTATACCATGGTTTTTATTGAGGCCTTGCTAATATAAACCTTTTGTTGTTGTTGTTGTTTTTGTTGTTGTTGCTTTGTTTTGTTTTTTACTCTCTTTGGAAAGTAATCACAATTAATCACAAGCATTTTCCTCTAGTACTTGTAATTCCCATTGACTCCTTAAGATTCAAGTGTAAAGTTTTCAATTTTAAAAGTATTTCTTCTGCTACTCTGAAGTGTGCTGATATGCTACTAAAATATATGTGTCCATATCTGATTTTTATGAACCTTTGAATATTGATTTGCATTAAAAATGTATGATTAAATTAAGAATATTAAGAATTTTAACATTAATCATCTGAGGGATCACTAAAATAGTCACAAGTGTGCTTATAAGATACTGGCAGAAGTTCATTACAACAAAGATACATATGGTGTGGTCATTTGAATATGCTTGGCCTATATGGAGTGATACTATTAGGAAGTGTGACTTTATTGGGGGCAGTGTGTTACTGTGGACTTTGGAGTATTCCTCCTCTACTCAGTCTCCACCCATTGTTGAAGAGAACCCTCTCTTCATTTCTTGAGGAAACCAGACTTTTATTTGTCTTCAGAACAAGGTGTTCCTTAACTCTTCCCATTCATACCTGCCTGGATGTTGATACGCTTCCTGTCATGATGAAAATAGACTGAATCCAGAACCTGTAACCAGCCCCAATTAAATGCTGTCCTTCATAAAAGTTATCTTGGTCATGCTGTCTCTTCATTGCAATTAAACTCTAAGACAGATGGGAAAGCATGAATAAAAGACCACATTAATGGTATATGAGAGCTACAAGTCATAGAACACAAAGTATTTGGGAGACATAAAAAGGTAGATACAGTTTTGAAACTTGCTACAGCTAGAAACTTTGTAGAAAGTATAGCCTTTCCAATATCATGGCTTTGGCTCCTGCCCTCTGAAATATGAAAGAATATAGTTTTGTTTCTATAAACTACATTGTGGTAATGTATTATGGCTGTAAGAGAAAACTACTTGTTAGTAACAGATATTTCCTTATGTCAGGGTTTATCTCTGATGCTTTATCAACAGTGCCAGTACAATCCTTCTTAACTGATTGGTGAGTCTATCCATCCTATGAACCTCACCTGGAAGATCTAATTTTCATGAGCCATGTAACGCAAATTATGTCACTTTGATAAGAATTATGAAACCAATCATCCACAATCAACTCATTTTTGCTTGTTGAAAGTTTATGATTGTAATAATTGTAAGTTGTAAAAGATAGCATTTCTCAGCAGGTTCCCATATCTTCCAATGTTTGTGTTATTTCTCGCCTAGTCAGAAATGGTCCCTGAACATGAGAAATGACACAATAAATGTCATATTTAGTGCCAATTACTCAGTCAGTAGTACTCATTCTCACAATATTGTATGGGCATATATTCCTGCATTCCCAGTGGTTCAATGAAAATATAAGCTTTTCTGATTAGGGCAGAGATCCTGGGACTAGTAATTGTTCATATCCATAAATATCTGTATTCAGATGATTATTCAGTGCTCCTTTAATTTGGCAAAACAAAAGAATTAAGTTTTGTTCGTGTGCCTATGAATTCATCCATAATGAGTTTTTTTGGGAGATTTATGAGACCAGGTCTAGATTTGCTACTATATAATGGGCCTTAAATACAACCAGAGAGCAGTTGGTTATCAGTATATCTGTCATGCCATAACTGTATAAGTAGATACATTAAGCCTCACATACTGACATCATAGTTTATAGTGTATCATAGAACCTTAATAAGTGATGATTATTTTATACTGATATGTAGTAGGTAATCATAAATGTATGAAAAGTATCTAACTTAATGAAGCATTAATTCTCTAAAATGCTACCATCTAGAAATTGTGAAAGAAAACATGGAATAAAGTCTACAAAAGAAACTTTTGTTATTTTGCCAATATTTTTTCATAATTGAAAATGTACTTATGATAATTTTCATTCTATGTATGTGATATATATATATATATATATATATATATATATATATTATCATATTCTTTAAGAAGCACCTATAGTGTTTACATAGTTGGTTCCATGATGAAAAATATTGTTTTTTCAAAGAACTTGAATTTGGTGCTAAGCACATACATCAGCAGCCTTACAATTTTCTAACTCCAATTTCAAGGAGTCTGATGCCCTCTTTTTGTAAGCACCTGTACACATATAAATATAACTTCATATCTGTACATGAATTTGCTATGAGTTTGTATCTCCTAACAATGGTAGAAGCTAAATCCAGAAAGGACCACATATGTAACTTCCTAAATATGAGATGAATAAATAACAATGAGAATGCACATGCTAACATGAACCTGGAAAGCCCAGGAGACTTAAACCCAAGACAAAGAACTGTTGTCAAGTAAGGAACGCTTTCAGCTAGAAAAATATTATCCTTTATGAAAGAATATTTACCAATATTGCTTATCTAAGACCAAATGGACTGCCCTAAAATTATGCATACAAGTAACATTATACAGACAGATCAGGATGTATTTATATATCTAGGATTATGTAAATAAATGCATACTACACACACACACACACACACATACACACCACAAATTAAAAAAGAAACTGAGTTACCAGAAGGAGTACATGAGAGTGTTTAGAGGAAGAAAAGTAAGGAATAAAGTATATAATTATATAATAATTCCAAATAATCAAAATAAATTATTTAAAAGTAAAAATATAAAAATCAATTATGACTGGATTATAAAAAAGATATAATAATAATAATAATAATAATAATAATAATTAGGCAATTATTTACTGATATTATTTCACTTTACCCTGAGAAAATTTATTATTTATCACTTTAAAACCAAGGAGGCTGGATATTGACAGAGGTTTAGATAGGAACAGATTTGAATATAATCAGATTAAATTTCATTAATGTAAGAAATTATCAAAGGATTAAGACAGTGGATGACCTCAAGGAAAATTTATTTTATTCGTGTTTCTCATAGAAGCATTGACAATTCCAAGGGAACTGCATTATCCAAAGCCTAAGATAGTAAGAGACGGTTGATTCTCCAAGCAGCTGCTATGGAATATTAGAACATTCTAACTCTATGTATGTCAGCTGGCATGAAGGAGTTTTCCGGTACAGTTCCGTGTTGACCTGTCTGTTAGTTACAGTGTCTTATAAACAGGTTTTAGGAGCCACCAGGTTGGGTGCCAAGAACCTGTACTGACTGGTAGAACACTAGATCCACCCATTTTCCAACAATGTACATTCAGGCTAGCTTACTTCCATTTTTTTTTTTTTTTTTTTTTTTTTTTAGGATTTTGTGTTTGCCTTGAATACTATCCATGGCTTTGCTAACCCTGCCCCACGCAGCATTATCTCTAATATCTCAACACCATTTTCTTTATCCAGATCTTTTAATTCTGGGTATTATCTTCCTAGACCTTTGTTTGTTTTACTCTTCCTCCTATTTAAAGCATCTCACTTCCAAAGCACTCTTTCTAATTTTCTGGCCTCAATAAGAATTCTGGTTTTAACATACTGAAATTAGTTATTCAATGTTAGGGTCTATGTTTGGAAGAGAGCACACGTTTATTTTTCTGGACATTGGTTACCTCAATCAGCATAATTATCTTAAGAGTTTCAGCCATTTATTAGTAGATTGCATAGTTATATTTTCATACTTAAATGAAAGTCTGTTGTGTACATGGGCTGCATTTTAGTTATCTGTTCTCATTTGAAGGGTTTCTGTCCTTATTAAATTTTCCACCTATTGAGAATAAAGAAGAAATAATTAATATAAGTGATCAAGTATCTCTGTAGTAAGTATTGAGTCTCTTGGATATGTGCCCACTGGGTAGGCCTGCATCACATGATAGTTGAAGTTTTAGCATTTGAAGGACTTTCCACCCTGATTTCCACAGTGACTGCAAAAATTTCCACTTCAATTCACAGTGAATAAGGTTTTCTTTTTCCCACATACTCACCAACATTTACTGTGAGTGCTGTCATTTGATTTCTTGATGATAGCCATTATGACTGAGGTGAGGTGGAGTCTCAAAATAGTCTTAATTTACATTTCCCCGTTGGCTGAGGATATGGAACATTATCACATTGCCCTTGCTCAATAACTTTTTATTTTAAACTATTTACTATTAATCTTCTGTATAAAAATAAGATAAAATCATGAGTAATTTTCTCATCATTTTTCATAAATTCAGAATGACTTATATTCATAAAAATATGCTTTCATTTACAGAAAAATGTATCCTGGAACTAGGCAACATTTAAATAATTCATGAAGTAAGACATATATAAATACAAACCCTACCAGCTAGATTATAAATTTAAAGTAAAAACACTCTTATAATTAACCATTTATATACTTAATATCCATTACAATTTTAATTTAACCACAAGTGTTCTAATACACACACACACACACACATACACACACATATATATTTCAATATATGTATATATAGAATTAAATAAAATTAATGTTAAAAGCATTATTGTTAAACAAAATACACTCATATAAAAAAAGAGTGGTAGGAGTATGTGACTCCTAGATGAATTAATGAAATATTTTAGCAAAATAATTTAATAGATAAGTGTAGAATATTGGTAAATGACTTAATTCAATTCTCTGAACTCCCGATTCTTTTCCAACTCAGGATATTTCTTCTGCTCCTCATCCTCTTATTCTCCCTTTCCCCTCTTCCTTTGCTTTCTCATTATTTTCTTTCTCTCTTTCAACAAGAATAGAGAACTTTCAATTTTCCAGCCTTAATTCTTTATTTTGTCTTCTTCTAAGCCACATAACTTGAGTCATGGTACCTGAAGAATTAATCCTTTTTTATGTTTGTAAATTACACTTTCATGATGAAGACTTTGTATCAATTTCTTTTGTTAACTATAATATTTATCAAATTACCACATCTTAAATTATTCACTCACTGTTGAATCCATTTATCTTAACTAAATGCAGAGAACAGCACTAGTATGGAATCTCTGGTATTCTTAAAATTAAGAATAAGCCCAAAACAGACTTTATTTAAAAGCTGTGTTTGGAGACACAACCCTGAAATTTCTGCAGTGGGAGTCTAAAGCAAGGAACTCTACAATTTAAAGTCTACAACATCACAAAGAAGCAGCTACAGAGAGAGAGAGAGAGAGAGAGAGAGAGAGAGAGAGAGAGAGAGAGAGAGAGAGA
>NW_021604597.1:19298659-19334080 GCF_004785775.1 Grammomys surdaster | reverse complement strand
AGAGAGAGAGAGAGAGAGAGAGAGAGAGAGAGAGAGAGAGAGAGAGAACATTAAAGAAATATTAAATATTTTTTTAGAACATGAAATATAGGTAGGTTAGTGATGATGGTTAGGATTAGAAATGGAAGTTCATAACTCAACAACTTGCCATCTCTGAAAGAATCATCACTCAAACTTCCACAGTGATTTCTCCTGGGTATCTTTAAGCTCCATTCTTTCCTCTAACCTTTATTTCTATTTCACTTCTCACTTCTTGGAAAGCATATTGCTTTGTAGATTTGCAGCCTTCCTAATTTCCATCCTCAGCATTCTGCTGGATCGCTGAGTCTAGAGGGACTCCCTTTTCTATTCACTTTTCTTTTTCAACTGCAATAGAACCTTCTAAATTACCAACTTCTTCACTCCTAAAATGAACTTCACTTAACTGAAGTTCAGACAGTGATAAACTCCAATCTGGTATGGCACAAATTGGAAAACCTAAATTATCTCCGATATTATTTCAGTCATTTGAAAACTCTGTATCAGAATTTGCCCCCTATATAAAATTCAGTATCTAGAAAGTAAAATATAAGGCAAAAATAACGAGTACATAAAAAAGAAGAAAGAACTGGGAAAGTAGCACACAGTAAAAGTGAGTATAATTTGTTTGACTCAAATATCCAGCATTCTGCAGTGTTTGTGACAGTGACAAAGTTTAATTCTAGAGAAAGCACTACTGCTGATGGATCTGTTTATGGTTGTTCTCTAATTTGTCACTTGTCACCACACTAAAGTAAAACCACCTCACTGTGCTTGAAGCATATGATGTGTCCAACAGAACACCATAGCTTTACCCATGACATCAAAATATATTAACTGTAAAATCAAATAAACTGTCATCAAACTCCTAAACATGCTGAAACTTTCCCAGGGAAAAGATAGTATATTTGTGTTACTATTCTTAATTGGTGAAAAACAGAAGAAATCTATTCATTTATTAGCTCTTCTTCCCATTTATGTATATACAATGTTGTTTAGCAAAGTGTTTCCTCTTGGTTCTTCTTCACTTTTCCAGAAATATTCTTTGTGTTCATTTGTTAATTCCATGCTCACATGTGTATTTTTATAGCACAGACTATGTTGAGTGGTTTATTGAATTGAGATTATTATATTTGCTTTTATTGCCCAGAGTAGGGGACAGGAATGAGAAGTACAAACTGACTAGAAGTACAAGGGTGAGTAGAATGAGCAGTGCTGAACGTTGATTCTTTCATTGATCTCAGTGCATTTGTATACTCACTGTATTTAAAAGTTTGTTTTATTTCTTCAGTGGGTATGCATATACTTGCTTTCCACTCTTTAGGTTCTTATTTATTTTTGAACTTTATTTTACTCTGAGTTTCTCATAGGAAAGAAATTTTGATAGTTTTCAAACAACTTATAAATAGTGTGTGTGTGTGTGTGTGTGTGTGCCTGTGTCTGTCTCTCTGCCTGCCTATATGAGTAATATAGGTATATATGCCTGTAGGTAAGTAGACTTGACAGTCTATATATTGTAGATACCTTGGTGGTAGACTTTATTTTTGATAATAAAATACAAAACCAAGTACTATTTATATACAAATAACCAAGTATGTAATTTTTCTAAGTGAAAAAGCTAGTCACAGTTCAAACATAAATGACCTGAATCAACTAAAATTATAACTTCTCAAGGCAGCAACTCAAATCAACCATTCAAATAAGTTATGATATTGGAGACCTGGGAACTGGAGACAATAGTAGGGCAGGGGATCTGTTTCAGCCTGTCATTGCTCTGCAATGAGAGCCAGGGAGTGTGCCCTCCACCCAGCCTTGAGCAGGCCTAACAGATGAGACCTTGTTTACCACAATAGACCAAACAATAGGACTCTGGAGGTATGGCTTGGGCATTTGCTGCCCTTGGCAGAGGCAGTGCTTGCTTTGGCCTTGGCGCCTTTCTGTCTGCCTGTAGCCTGGTACATGAGGTGAGAAGAATAGACTGCCTGCTGAGCTTGCTTTGAGACATCTCCAGCCCGCAATTACCTATGGATTCCTCTCAGCTCCAGCAGGATGGTTTCCGCTCACCCCCAGCGCTCGCCCCAGCCGGATGAAGCCAGAAGGAACACTGGGGGTGGGGGTGGGTTATCCCCTTTAAATTGAAAGCTGAACATTTAAGCATTGAGCCTCGATCAGAAACCTTTGCCCTGGCTTCATCTCTTCCCGCCCTCCTGTCCTTTCCCAGCCTGTCTTTCAGGTGAACCTGGTCGTCTGTAGCTGCTGGCGGCAACAAGGGAGTCCCTTGTAGAAAACATGGGGCTTGATAGTTCAGGCTGAAGACGTCTTGGGATTAGTCAGTGAAGATTTTGGGAAAGATTATGGTAGCTTTGATGGCTCACATCCGCAGTTGATTAATGGCTTATAGTGAGACAGCTTGGAATCATTAGGTGAGTAATTTTTAACAGAGAGACAGCCTGAGATCATCTGCTGAATAATAGCTTAGAGTCAGCCTGAAATCCTCAGATCAGTAATAGTGTAGAATTGGACAGCTCCAAGTCTGTGGTCAGCAGTTTCAAGCCAGAAAGAAGCCATTATGGTATTTAAGTTGTTTTTTGTTTTTTGTTTTTTTTTTCTGTTTGTGATATACTTTAACTCCTGCCAGAAGGCCAGGCCAGATGTTGAATGACCTCTATTCTCCCTGTTATCCCAAACTTCTTCCTTGGGTCATAGGACAACAAACAGCTGCAGTTTCCCCTCTCCCCTGGTCATGTCTACTGTGGATTTTATGGATCATCTTCCTCAGCTCCCAACACCGGCAATTACTCCCAGTGAACATGCCAGTAAAACAGGCAACATTTTCTGAAAATTTATAGAGGAAGGAAAAGTCAAGGAAAAAACCATCCACCCAAAAAGACAAAGCCAGAAATAAATCCCTAAATCTATAATCACATCAAATCAGGATACGTTGATGTTAACATAAGAAAACAATAATAACCATTGCAGTATGGCTCCACGAGAGCCCAGCTATCTGACCTCAAAAGACCCTGAATATTGCAACATAGCTAAAGCACACACACACACACACACACACACACACACACAACTATCTTAAAACCAACAATATGAAGAAGATGGAGGTACTTGTTGATGAAGTGAATAAATTCCTTGAAGAAATTGAGGAAACCACAAACAAGAAAATGGAGAAAATAAATCCCTAACAGGAAATTGAAAAGAGATGTGTAGCAATGGGGAAAGGAGAACTAGGGGTAACCAACAGAAAGTCCCAGATGCCAGGAAAGCAAGAGGCTCCCAGGACCCAATGGGAATGACATAACCTGATAAACCCAACAAAGAGGCGAGAGAACCTGTACAGACCACATCTAGAGGTTAGGCATGGCCCCCTGTAGAGGGATGGGGACACCCACCCTTCTAAAAATTTTAACCCACAGTTGCTCCTGTCTAACGTAAATACAGTGATAAGGAGTGGAGCAGAGACTAAAGGGAAGGCCATCCAGAGACTACATCACCTAGAGATCCATCCCATATACAGCCACAAAACCCAGTCACTACTGCTGATGCCAAGAAGTGCTTGCTGACAGGAGTCTGATATGGATGTCTCCTGAGAGGCTTTGCCAGAGCCTTACAGACAAGATGCAGATGCTTGCCTCCAACCATCGGACTGTGCATGAGGACTCGAACAGTGGAGTTGGGGCAAGTCCTGGGGACTCTTAAGGTGTTTGCAACCACATAGGAAGAACAACAATGTCAACCAACCAGACACCCCAGAGCTACCAGAGACAATACCACCAATTAAAGAGGACTGACTCATGGAGGGACCCATGGCTCTAGCTGCATATGTAGCAGAGGATGGCCTCATCAGGCATCAATGGGAGGGGAGGTCCCTGTGAAGGTTCGATGCCCCAGTGTAGGGGAATCCTGGGGTGGTGAAGCAGGAGTGGGTGGGAGGGTGGGGAAGCACCCTCATAGAAGCAGCAAGGAGAGGGCTTGTGGATAGAAGGTTTTTGGAAGAGAAGCTGGGAAGGTAGATAACATTTGAAATGTAAATAAATAAAATAACCAATAAATTTTTTTAAAAAAAACTAAAAACAAATAAAATACTAACTGCAACAATAGTAAAAAATGAGAGCCAACGAAAAACAGTTGAGAGAAATGAATAAAAGTGAAACTGTATAACTGTATTTAGATTTCCTATACTCAGCATCACTACCTTGTCAAACTGATGGGAACAATAAGTATTTTCAAAACAAGCAATAGGGCAATTGCCAGCAAAGTTAATATTTTAAGGTTAATTCCAGTATACTATAGAGAATGACAAAAGACAATGTAAGTCAGATGAGTAAAGAAAAAAAATACGAAATTATTTCCATGAGAGAAAATATCTGATTAAAAGTGACCTAGGGAAAACTCTAAAGTGTTCAATATGGTAAACCAATAAATCTTTAAAATCAAAAGTGGGAAAAAAGAAAAACAATACATAGCCCTCCAAACAAGAACCTAAATTAACAATAATTAGCAAATATCAATTATGTATAATCTTAGCTATAAATGGTTTTCACTTGCTAATAAAATATAGATTAAAAAATATAGATTAAAAACTATAGATTGAATCAATAGATGGAAACATGATTCAGTTGTCTTCTAGTTGACTTAAACTCACTAGTCATTGACAAAGGATGAGCCTGGCAGACAATTAAAAATGAAACAGCTGCTGAAACTCATCTGGTACTCTGTGTTGATATTGAATAATCAAATCAATAGCCATCATAATGTAAGAAGAACATTTACATTCGTGAATATGATATAACAATTATAAATATATATCTACTTCAAGATTATCACTTTCATAACAAAATCAAATGGGTGTGAGGGTTTAAACAAACCTTGAGACAATAATAATGTATGACTTCTATTGACCATTTTTTAACTTTATACAAGTCATGGAAACTAAAAATCAACACCAAGAGCAAAGAGATAAGCTTTACTCTGAAAGGAAGATTTTGCTTGTTTACATAATATTCATTTTCTGTAAGTATGGAATGCACACTGTAAACAAACTATGGAAATATCTAAAAATAGATATACTCTAAACCTTTCATATTTTAATACATATAAGAGAAACAAATAATTTTATTTTAGCAAATTTATAGATTTATAGATTTGTAGATTTATACACTATAAAAAGAAAAACTAGAATCACAAAAACATTTTGATACTGAACATTGCACTCGTAAATGACAAGAAAGTAAGTGAAGAAGGTATTCTAGAACAATGTAATGATTTCTATGATAAAACAAAGAAAGGACAATTAAAATACCAGAAATTTAAGGATTCACTTAAAGTACTCAAAGAGAAAAAAATGTAGCTAGATTTATTTTTTACATTAAAAAAGGAGAAAAAGAGAGCTCTTGCTGTCTTAATCTCTTTTCTTCTTGTTCCCACTCTGTCTCCTTTCCCCTTCCCCATTCCCTTCTCCCTTTCTCCATGTGCTCATGGTTGGCTGGCTTCTGCTTATCTTCTCTCTCTCTCTCTCTCTCTCTCTCTCTCTCTCTCTCTCTCTCTCTCCCTCTCTCTGCCTCTACTACGCTCTTAACTCCCCTCCCCATGTCCTGAATAAACTCTATTCTATACTAAAACACACACACACACACACACACAGAGACAGAGAGAGAGAGAGAGAGAGAGAGAGAGAGAGAGAGAGAGAGAGAACTCTTAAGTAAATAACCCAATGATGAACTTCAAGGTCCTAGTGAAAGAAAAGAAAAGAAAAAAAAAAAGATGGTCCAAAGAAAATCATGAATGGCAAGTCTGGTGGTTTGAATATGTTTTGTCAGTGAGATGTGGTACTATTAGGAGGTTTGACCTTGTTGAAGTAGTTGTGGCCTTGATGGAGGAAGTGTGTTACTATGGGTATTGAGACCCTCCTCCTAGATGCCTGGAAGACAGCTGTCTTCTGTTGGCCTCTGGTGAAGAGGTAGAACTCCAAGCTCCTTCAATACTATGTCTACCTATACATTGCCATGCTTCCTGCCATGATGATAATGGAATGAACCTTTGAATTTGTAAGCCAACACCAATTAAATATCCTTTATAAGAACTGCCTTGGTCATGGTGCCTTTTCACAGCAATGAAACAGTAACTAAGATAGTTATATTAAAGATTGTCATATGAAGTTACCAATAAGAATGAAATATACTGTTATATGCATGAAAAGCCACAACAGAACATTCATATTTCTGTAAGATAACCAATACTTAATTTTATATATTCATAGAGTCTAAAAAATCCCCCTCCACACATACACTGCCTCCCTTTGTCCATGTTTATGTATTGGCCTATTAGACAAAATAATCTGAGTATTTGTCTCTGCCCATTCTGCCCCACACTCGGGGGCCACTTTGTCCCAGCCCGAGCTGCTGCTCTGGTCTGCGGGTCAGGGTTTCGCAAGAGAGAGAGTGGAAATGAAGGGGCAAGAGATGCTAAGAATGGAGACAAGACAGAGAGTCTGATCAAGTCTCATTTATTGAAAGGAAATCCTTGGTATTTATACCCTTTACCACGTGCCTTGTCCTTGTGGACAAGCACAGCTGAAGGCACTACATCATGTGCCTTGTAGAGTGGATATCACATGCTCCTAGCTAGCAGTGTGGAGACTACTTGTACCTTGCAGCTGGTGGCACTAAAGAGCAAAACAAGATATGTGAGAAAAACAAGATGTTTATCAGAGTGTGCTCAGCTGTTGTGGGCTGTAGAAAACAAGTCTTTTGACAGGGTATACGGCCTGAGATGGCTGCAAAGATGATAGCCACTTTCTGCTAGGAGTCGGCTCTCAACAGGTCTTCCTTTTTAATTTTTGTTTTTCAAAAGGAACAGCTGGGAAAACTTACGGAAACCATGCCTGCCTTAGGTCAGAACAAGCCTCCCTTTCCCTTCTTTGGATACTCAACAGCCATTGGTTGAGCTTCTGTTTTAGGATGGTGAGGCCTCCCAGTTAGGGGCAAAGGTATTGAGGTGTTCTCTTACCCATCATTGACTAGCCGGATTAGTGCGTAAGTTAGGGGTTAATCCTCATCAGTCTTGATGACAGAGGTTTTAGAGTCCCCTACTTCCAGCCTGTAATAATGGACCTGTATGGGTTTCATTTGAATAGCGTCTATCTGTTATCATACAAAAGCCATCAGTCTGTTCAACAGTCTGTGGAGAGACAAGAGTCTTAACAATGCCTGAATGGTTGGTATAAACCATTCTGCCTCAGAGCAACACACTTTTTTAAGGGTAGCACACAACTCCCTCTGTTGTAGGAGTAAAAAGTATAAGCCTCTTCTATTCTGTAGCACTATTTCAGCTAAGGAGGGTAATGAATTCTACAAATGTGATATAGCAGATTCTATTCTTTCTAAATCTAAATAATAGAAGTACAGAACTGACCATAGCTTTGATCTTAACAAAACAAGTAAAGAAATCCCTGTCCCTGCCTCAGTCAATCCTAAACCCAAAAATCAACTATAGTAACTGTGGTAATGGGTTCTCTCTTGGATCTAAACAATGTACCCCACTAAATCATAAATTAGGGAACCACGAGTCTAATAGAGCCACCCAGGAAGTGCGGGTGGTGATCTCTTCTTCCGCTCTGAGAACTTCCCAAGTCAGGTATGCTAGTTGATCCGCGCCAGTTTGAAACAACTGTGAAGCATCTTCATGTTTCCTGCAAAGAAAAAATACGCTTCCCAGAAGGTTTGTCCTCCATGGATTTATTATTGTCTATTTGTTTAATCAATCTCTCTGGCAGCCAGTGTGTGGCATCTGCCATTTGGGAATATATGCAGACAGAACCTCTTCTCCAGATTAGCACTGGATCTGGCCTATTCCAGGTTCTAGTTAATGGGCCTTTCCAGAGGACTGTTGCAAAATTCTTTTTGGTATCAGGATGCCAGAATCTATCTGCAGCAGATTTTCCTTCAGAATCCAATGTTACTTCATTAGGGCTGCACATAATCAGTCCCAACTGGGATAACAGATATCTGCCTCAGAGACTAATGGGAAGGCCTGGGATGACATAGGGTTGTATATTCCCTGTATTTCCTTCTTTGTCTTTCCATGTCAGCACATTAGAGCTTTGCTGTGGATTTTGGCTTTGGCCAATATCCCTTAAATTGGTTAAGGTTGGTGTCAGAGGCCAGATGGCAGGCCAATCACTTTGTTTGATAATCGGCACATCAGCTCATGTATCAACCAAGCCTCAGAATGTCTTCCAGTCGAGCAATATTATTCATATCATAGCAATATCATATCATTCAGAGCAATATAATATCATAGGTTTTTGTTTAACTATAGGTTGCACCCAGTATGCATCAGAGAAACCAAAGTCTTGATCCCCTTTCTTAGGACTCTTATATTTATGATTAGTAGGGATCAATGGAAGTAACAATAGTTGAGCTATCCTCCTTCCTGTAGGAATGGTGACTATATTCTGTATTGCCTTGGGCATTACCTTAATCTCACCATGACAATCAATATCTATAACTCCAGGAAAAAAATTGTAGTCCCTGCATAGTTGCACTGCTTCTTCCCACTATCAGGCCAAACACATTTGGATAGAGTGGTTTGTACACTCTGGTGGGTAAGGCCTGAGGTCTCATTTCTGGGGTTAATACTATGTGGGTGGCAGAATTGATGTCCACTCCTGGGCTTCCTGGTGTTGCTTGTCTAAGTTCAGAAAGGGGTTGTTGTTTGCTGATATAAAACTGACTGCCCCATAATCCTGTTTTGGCTTGTGTTGGCTCGGGGCCTGGGACAGGCCCCTGTTCCCTTTCCCTGATTATGGGAAAGGCTGTTTCCTTGAGCATCTGCCTTGGACCTACATTCACTAATGCAATGCCTTCCACGTTTGCAAAGTGGGCATAACCCAGGCTGTTTTCTGGGCTGTCTCTGAGTTAACTCATTTTCTGCTTTGCAATATTTTGCAAAGTGTCCAGGCTTGCCACATTTAAAACAGGCCTTTTTGTCTCTGCTTGCCAAGAAAATCTCTTACTGATTGTCCTTGCATGGCAGCCACCATAGCTAAGCCCTGTTGGTAGGAGGGCCCTATGTTAGAACAGAGTCTGATATACCCTGTAAGATCTGTCTTCTTTCTCTAGGGTCTAAGGGCTGCTTGGCAGGCAGGATTGGCATTTTCATATGCAAGTTGTTTCACATAATCTACACCTGAGTCTACATTACCAAAAATCCTCCCTGCTGTTGTCATTAACCGATGAACAAAATCAGAAAACCGTTCGTCAGGTTCTTGTCTGACTGCTGTCAAAGATGCACCAGGATCTCCCTTTACTGGGAGTTTACACCAAGCCTTCATGGCTGCATTTTGAATTTGAGCAAATAAGCCTGGGTCATATTGCATCTGGTTATCACTAGAACCAAATTGCCCTTCTCCTACTAAGGCATCAAAGGACCAACCATTACCTGTCTGAATGTTTCTCTTAGCTGTCTCTTTACAATTCTCATGATACTCTGATTTCCAAATAAGATAATCACCACCGCTAAGAACTGCTCTCACTAGAGTATTCCAATCACCAGGAGTCAGCCACTCCTCTGCAGCAGATTCTAAGATTGCAAGAGTAAAGAGAGCAGTGGCACCATATTGCAATAGTGCATTTTTTTAATTCTTTAATAACTTGAAAATTAAACACTGTGTTGTGTCTCCACTCAACACCTGGAGCATCTCTAGTCTCTGATACAGGAAAAACCTCAGCCTCTCCCTCCTCTGGCTGATCTGTGGCTGAACTAAAACCAGAGGACAGGGGCTGCCTTTGGACTCTGGGTTGAGGAACACAAGGACTTGGGGGATTTTCACAGGTGGCCTTGCCCTCTCAAGATATCTTCCAGGTCTTAAATTTTTGTAGCTGATTAATTAAGCCCTGATACTCTTCTTCTAACTCTATTTGTTGTTTAAGCAGTGAAATTTGTTGTTTAAGAAAAGGAATTTTGTCCTGCAACTCCTTTCTGTGATCTAGAACCACCATCTCCATAGCAGGAGCATCTGGAGGCAGAGGCACAGAGAAAGGGGGCCTTTGGGAAGAGGGCCATTCAGGGTCGTAATATTTGGTTGCCTCTTCCTCTCAGTTGTCCCAGTCTGTCTCTGACAAATCATCATCAACCTTTGGTCGTATTTTTGGATTCTATGCATTTCTTTTTTGTTTTGAACATGAAAGACGGCATTTAAACAGCAAAACAAAAGCAGACAATTGACACACATAAACAGCAAACAACAAAACAAAAACAGAGAGTTGAGTTCAGGCTGACTTATTTCTTGCCCAATTATCATTACTATGACCTACTGGTATCCACAAGGCAATTTCCTGCAGCAATCACCTCTGTTTCACTTCTGAATTTTCAGTCAACCCTTCTTCCAGTAATGCCCCTCACTGAGTCTCTTGTTCTTGCTGCCTCACATTGAGCGCCACTTTGTCTCTGCCCATTCTGCCCCACGTTCAGGGCCACTTTGTCCTGGCCTGAGCTGCTCCTCTGGTCTGCAGGTCAGGGTCTAGCAAGAGAGAGAGTGGGATTGGAGGGGCAAGAGACACAAAGAATGAAGACAAGACAGAGAGTCTGATCAGGTCTCATTTATTGAAAGGAAATCCTTGGTATTTATACCCTTTAACATGTGCTTTGCCCTCATGGACAAGCACAGCTGAAGGCACTACATCATGTGCCTTGTAGAGTGGATATCACATGCTCCTAGCTAGCAGTGTGGAGACTACTTGTACCTTGCAGCTGGTGGCACTAAAGAGCAAAACAAGATATGTGAGAAAAACAAGATGTTTATCAGAGTGTGCTCAGCTGTTGTGGGCTGTAGAGAACAAGTCTTTTGACAGGGTATATGGCTCCAGATGGCTGGAAAGATGATAGCCGCTTTTGGCTAGGAGTTGGTACCCAACAAGTATTAGTAAATATAAGTCTAGTTATGGCCTAGAAATAATTGCTTTTATTGTTATGGGATTTTGAAAACACAGTATTCTATCTAGTTATCAACTAGGTATAAACTGCATGCAATAGAACATACACCCCTAGCATTCATGGCTTTGGTGGCTTATACTTGTAACTGTAGGTACCTGAAGGTCTGATTCATTAGTATTGCAAGATCAATTTATATCTGGGGAATTTGTTGATATGTATTTGACAAATAAGTAAGTAATTAAGAAAATAAATAAAGTAGCCAATGTTATACAAAGTAGAAAACAAGCAAGCATCCTTTGTATTTAAAAAAGTATCATCTTGGGGCCTTGGAGAGATGGCTCAGTGGTTAATAAAAGCAACTTTCAGTTCTTTTAGCATACTTTAGTTTGGTTTCTAGAATCTAAAGTAGAGGGTTCAGAATTTCCTGTAACTCCAGCTTCAGCAGATCTCAATGCTTCTGACCTCTACCAAAACCTTCAATCACATGCAAACGCATACATAATTAAAAATAAAAATAAAATTTCTTACTACTTTCTAAATCATATCTTTATATCCACAAGTAAATAAAGTTATCATCACTAATCAAAAAAACTTCTCTATATAAAAACTTGAGACAATCTTAGGAAACCACAACCATATACATAAAAGAGATGAGCAGATTATGGAGAGCTCAGCCACAATGGATACATCTGTATGAGAGATCCTGCAATTATGACTCACACAAATTCTGTAAGAAAGAATGTAAGACCCAAAATACAAGGAAATCTATCATGAAAAGGTATGTCTTAATCTAGACAATACCTGCAATTGGCTGCATAATCTAGACAGAGAAGGTGACAAAATCAATGTACATTTTGACCTGAAATGTGGAAATTTTGTAAGATTCCATCCCCAGCCAAAGTATTATAGGAAACCAATGACTGCTGAGAGAAGGAGAATTGGCCCCTCCAATAATGAACCCTGTTATTGTTTGTCCAAATCAGAGTGCACAGTTCCTAAATTATACATACAGATAGATCACAAATGGATCCAACAGGTTGTATTTATATATTTGTGCATATATGTTTTTATAGTAACAATAATATTCAACAGAGTCTATAAACTTGACAGTTGGGTTTGAGAAGGGAAAAAGTAGAGAAAGATGGCCAAAGATGGACTAGCAGAAGGGAGGAATAATTGTTATAACTGTATTTTAATAGAAAATATTTGAAATAATAATACCATTCTTAAAACCTGTAGTGCCTCAAAGAAAGATTATATAGAAAGCGTAGTAATATTTCATTTTCTAAAACAATGCAATGCAAAAATTGTGAAAGAAAACAAGCAGTGAAATCTATAAAAACCTTCAATTTTATACCAATGTTTTGAATAATTGTAGAACTATGCAATAGCAAACAATAAATATAGTTCTTTTGTTGAAGTAATTATTTAAAACGACCACTAGTCAGGCTGACTATCTAAGCTATGGTGGCTCTGCCTAGCTCAGCCACCATGTTCCATGGCCAGAGGCCACGTGCATGCTGCAGCTAGAAATGGCCAGCCAGAAACACCATCTCTGCCACCCATGAGACACCAGCGTGGAAGATAGCTCTGTGAATCTTCCATGCTGTCTCCACAAGGCTGAACATTGCCCAGACCATCCTGCCAATCATGCGGATTCAGTACAAATGAGGCTGTAATGTTTAGATTATCCGAAGACTTTATATATTTGGTAATGATCAGTAACAAGATGCCCATACATTCAGAGGTGTAACCCAAAACCCAACCTAGATATACCAACTACCTTTGACTGCTAGAGACACGTGAACATCCACCTCTCTCTTGTCTCTCTCTTCTCTTAGTTCCTCTTTTTCCTTCTCCTCTTCCTCTCTTTACTCCTCCTCTTCCTCTTCTTACTCCTCCCACCTTAGTTCCTCCTACATTCCTTCTTTGTATCTGCTGCACTTATATCCTTTAAGAAGCAACTGTAGCAAGTAGAGACTGGATAGTTCTGTAGGTAACAGCACATATCTTTCAAAGAACTAATGTTTTGTTCCAAGAACCTACATCAGGGGACTCATAGAAGTACCTTAATTCCAATTCCAAAGTGTCTTTTGTCTTTGTTGGCCACCATGCTATTCACACTCATGGATACACACCTCTCGCCCCCCCCCCACTCCAATACATGAGCTTTCTGTGAGATCATGTTTCCTAGAAATGGTAGAAGCTAAAACCGTAAAGTACTACCATTGTTACTGCTAAAATATGAGCTTACAAGGACAAAAGCAGACATGCTAGATAAGCCCCATACCATAAACTAGAAGCAACCAAGGAATTCTGACAGTGAGAGAAATCATCTTCAAATTGCTTATCTAATACCAAAGGCCAGCTCAAAAATCATAATACAAATAATATTATAAAGACAAAGATAATTCTACTTATATATCTATGTACACACACACACACAGACACACACACACACACACACACACACACACAGACAGACACTAAATTTACCTCAGAATAAAAGTTACTAGAGACTGGGAGTTTGTCGTGCAGTGAAAACTGAGATTTTAGAAACAGAATAAATCTGAAGCAGTAGTAAGGAACAGGTCCTTAAGCATTCTTAATCTATATTGCTTTCTGCCTCATCCTTCACCCTCTTTGCAGTTCTATTAAATACCCCACTTCATTTCCTTTCAAAATAAAGTGAAACTTCTGGTGCCATAATATTAAAAATCAAATTAACAAACAAACAACAGCAACAGAAAACACCATATTTTATCAAGTTGACTGTATATTCTGGTCACAATGATTCAATTTCATCACAAAGAGTAAAACCAAATAACCCTGAAATCTATTTAGTAAAATTCTTTCAGTGTCTCATTGAATAAGCCATATCTAGTTCTTTCTGTCAGCATACATTGATTAAATTACTTGGCTACACCCTTAGTATTCTTTGCTAAGAATGTATTTTTTTTTTTCCTGATTACATGGCAAGAATGAGTTCTTCATATTGATTTGTTCTGTTTCCTGATTTTTAGTCATCTCTGTGCTCTCGT
Organism: Grammomys surdaster; assembly: GCF_004785775.1. Lineage (NCBI taxonomy): Eukaryota > Metazoa > Chordata > Mammalia > Rodentia > Muridae > Grammomys > Grammomys surdaster. The sequence continues at coordinate 19,320,077 of NW_021604597.1, read as the reverse complement.
ATCTCATTCTAAGTGGTTAGAAGTATCCAGGAAACAGGCAAATATAAGCCATATATACACACACATAAGATATTTTTTCTTCTAGATACCCTGATTGAATTAACTTCATATTTAAAGCCCTAGGTCATGAATTTAAATATGGTCTTTACAATATGGTCTGTGCAGGACAAGGATGGCCTTTGATCACTTAGTTACTGTACTTGTGATATGTATGAGCATTCATCAAAATGACCTTGACTGGTAAGCTAATCAAGAACACTTAAGTGATTTAAAGCTCCAGACATTCTGGGCTTATTTTCTTCAGAGTCTTCAATTGAACTGCCTGTGGCATCTCTTTAATAACAACAGAAATATCCCTTTAATAATAACAAAAAATTGGTTCAACAATCACTTCCAAGTTCTACTTTAATTTAAATCTCTAGTCATCCCCCTGTGTTCAAGTATTTTTATCATAATAGAGAAAGTTTTTGATACCAATTTATCATACTAGTCTATTTGTATTTTATGTTAGCAGAAAGAGAGATATTTTTAAAAAGGAGATTTTGATATGCTTTATAAGTCTGGTTAATGGGAAATCTCAGACTAAAGAGGCCAAATCCAGGGAGGATCTCCATAATGCACAAATATACAATGGCAAATGAGTGAGAAGACAGAGAAAGAATAGGAGCTGAACTCCCTCTTTTATCATTAATATAAGCCTTATAATAAAAGGTTGAAGAAAATAATGAGGACAGTGTTATTATGTGCTCATCATGTCTTAAATGTCTCCGAGAATGTCATCATGTATTTGTACTGTTTTCCTATCCTATACATTTCAATATGAGGTTAGGGAAAAACTTCTAAGTCAAAGCAATTCTTGGTCATTATTACAGTGACTTTTCATTGAGAGTATTGTTTTCTGATAATATAACTCAAGGATAAATATAAAGCTTGCTCCAATAAATTATACTTTACATAGATATATCCTATTGTGTGACAGATAACCTAAAGACAATTATTTATCATTTGTGATTTTGTGGATATAGCATTAATGGATAATTAACGATAATTGAAAATAGAAATCTCTGGGTTTGAGAGATGACTCAACAGGTACAAGCTCATGTGGCTCATACCAAAGTCCAGGGTTCCTTTCCAAGCTCTCATGGGTGACTCTCAGCTGTCTGTAACTCTTACTCCAAGTGATAGATGCTTTCCTCAGGTTTCCAAAAACAGTACAGCACATGTGCACAGACTCACCCACAAGCATACAGGCCCATAAAAGCAGAATTTCTTTAGAAAAATAAAATCTTCAAAAAATTGAAATCTTAAGAAGAGTAATACAATCAAATAACTCTTTTTGAATTACCAATAATGAACTTAGGAACTTTGAAATACATTTTCCCTTATGATAAATCCTATATCTGCTAATTATCCTAAGTCACTGATAAGTAATTTTATGATGAACTTTGTTAATGCATGTTAAAAATTTTTCAATTGATTTTATAGTGATACAACTACAACTCAAAATAACCCAGGGAAATAGCATCACCTTGTCTACTGTTTTAGTTTTGAAACTAAACAGCATAAATGACAGAAATTTTAATTATTAGATTTTCTTTGATTCCTCTTTAACTCTTTGTGTTTGGATTTGTTTCTCATTTTAAAAAAGCCTATTTATCTATATGTGGTGTTACACACCAACCATGATAGTGTCTAAATTTTATGACATGAAACTACTAACCCTGGAAGAAATTTAACTTGGTTTTACTCTATTTTCTAAAAAGTAAAGGATTAATTGGCTTAGTCTAATTAGGTAACTAGGTCATGGTATGATAGCAAGATTCTTCTCATAATAATTTTTCAGAATCATCTTTATGTTAGCTACTAAAATGTGTACTAAACTAATTAAAAGTTCCCAAATTAGAGGCAAAAGATCATGAACAAAGCACTGTGATAACTGTGTAATAATATATCATAATATGCTTTGGCTTTTTACCCATGCCTGAGATATAAAATTAGTATATACAATTGTTTTATAGACATTTTGTCATTCTTTATGATAAGCATTAATCAAATTAAAATAATTTTGTAACATTTAATGATATATTATTTAGTTCTTTGGTTTCAGAAATGTGACATACATTTTATTTTAACTGCAAAAGATAAAATTTTGGTAAAATTGACATGTTAATGGATTATTTTTTGGATGAATGAGGAATATGAAATGAATAAGAAATTATATTATGAAAAGCCAATCTTTGTCAGCTTAATATGTGTCTGTGCCTGGAGGTCTCTAGAAACTTATGAACTGAGGCCTAACCATAAATCATGAGAGTAATTACCAGACCCAAACTGTGGTGTTGAATTAATTTGTCTCAAAAACTACTTTCCACTGTTTGCATACCCTTTAGCATTAGTCTTCTGGGGCCATCGCTCCCCTGACTCATTAAGGATTAGAGTTCAAGAAGTGCTTTGCTTAAATTATCTTTGTCCCTCAGCACAAACCTGGAGATAGCCACTTGCATCTCTGCTCAATGATTGGGGAGATTTTACTGTTGGCTACACTTCTGCATTTTGCTTCCCAGACAATCATGGCGGTTCTCCTGAGTGATACGATATCATAGTGATATAAGATGCTATGCATTAAATAAGAAGCTGGTGGAGGCAGCACCAAAGCTTCTTTTTTCACTCTCTGCCAATCCTATTTACAACTTAAGGAAATATTTTTGTTTATATAAATTTGACTATAAATGTAGTAAAGTAATTATTATTATTTAATTTTTTTCTGTTTCAGTCATTATCCCCCTCCAGGTCCACCTTCTGACAGTTCCTCATCCCATTCCTCCTCCCAGTCTCCAAGAGGATGTCTCTACTCCCCCCCCCACACCAAACCTCCACTCTCCCTGGGGCCTCAAGTCTCTTGAGGTTAAGTGCTTCTCTCACTGAGGACAAACCAGGCAGTCCTCTGCTATATGTATTTCAAAAGCTTCATATCAGCTGGTGTATGCTGCCTAGCTGATAACTCAGTGTTTAAGAGACGTCAGGGGTTCAGGTTAGTTGAGACTGCTTGTCTTCCTATGGGGTAGAGATAAGTGATTCATTAATCTCATATAATCAGTGTTAAATCACTGACTCTTTTTGCTTTTCCCACTCCTCCTGGACCCACCCCTTCTTCCCTGATACCAAATGCAGGCATTCACAAATGCATGCTCAAATAAAGCAATAACAAAACAAAATGTAGAGTCCAGCTTTTGCAAGACTACTCCTAAGCATGGGGCCTATCCTTGAATGTGGTTGATATACTCCATGCTATTCCAATCAGAAGGAAACAAACAAACCCAAACCTCCTCTACCACCACCAAGAACCCTGGGTGGTTCTTTGTCCAGCAGTTATCAATTGCAAATAACACCTTGACATACTACCTTCTTACAAAATGTTACTCAAAATGGCTTTCCAATTGCTCAGTCATCTCCTGTACAAAATCTTTTTTTTATGAGAAGCATTTTACATTAGCTTTAATCATAATATAGGCCTAGCTTTATTATACCAAAAATATATGAATAATTAATACAGGAAAAAAGTAAGTACTATGCATGTCACATAGACATTATTAATCATAAATTCTTATAGTGTTTATAATTGGATAATATTGTCTTTGCAGTATCTTGCATAAAATGTGATATCAAAACAAATCTAAGGCAAGAGTGTGATGCAAAATTACAGTTTCACCTTTTGGGAAGTTGGGACACAGTATAGTGTTTGAGGCCACACTGGTCAAAGAGACCCTGAGCACAAACTAGAATATATAATGAGTTTTAAACAGTCACACCTTTGAGTATTTGCAGCTTGGATAAATTTACTGCATTTAAGATAACACTACTTTTCCCCATGGGAGCACATTTTCAACAGTTTATCCACTGGTGAGTTTAAAAAGCTGTTTGCACTCATCTTGGCTATCAAATAAATGTCTCTCGTATTTCATTATCACACAAAAGAAAATTAACTTGCTTTTATGTTTTCAATCTTGCTTTCAATCATCTTGAATCAAGGAGTCAAGATTTCTTTCTTTTTATACTCACGTGAAACACAGATTACAAATAAGTTCTGAATGAATTTGCACTTTCACAATTTTGTTCAATGAGGCAAAACTCCAAAGAAAGTCAATTATAGATTAAATAGCAAAAGATATTCAAAGGAGGTGGTATTTAAGATATAAGAAACTGATATTAATAAAAAGTAGTATTTTGAACAGAAGCATCAGTATATTCTTAACATAAACAGATATATGAATTTCTTCATCATTATTTTCCTAACAAAGTGACATTTTTAAAATACATTTATCTTTAATATGTTTTTACAATCAACTTGTTATCTGTTATACTCCTCTTGGTCTACCCTCCAACAGTTCCTCATCTCATTCCTCCTCTGCCCTGTCTTCAAGAGGATGTCCCCACCCCTCAATCTGTCTCACCACCCCATCCCATCTCACCCCCACCAGGCCTCTTAACTCCCTGGGGAATGTGACATTTGACATAATCACTGCCAATTTAGTTAGAAGCATGACTCATAATAATGCACACTTGCAGTTAACAATTACAGTTACAGTTCAAATAAACACCTTTGAAAATTGTGGGTTTTTTTTTAACCAGAAGTTTTAGTTTGAATTCTTCAAAGTCAATGAAATTATAACAATTTTTTCAAATTCAAATCATGCAAAGAACAATAGCCACAAGTAATTTAATTGTAAGTATGGCAAATTAGAAGCAAGCATCTAATTCTCCTTTTATGTATGAGGTCACAATCTTTTTGTGAAACCTTTTAAATCTTGTCTTAGAGCCCTGAGAGAACACTCCCCAGCAGGCTCAAACCCTTAAACCATGTTCCATTTAGTGGTATGCTTAAACAGTATTTTGGTTCTTAATGTTAATAGATGAGAGGAGTGAACCTAAGTTGAATTATTGAAGTTCAAAGTCATTTATAAAATGTCATCACCCAGAGCATTTACTTATCCATAATACTAAAAACCGTTAACATTCAGAGCTCAACCATCAAAGGATAAACTGTTTTTACTCCCACTAGAATGCTAGAGATCAGCATCCCTCTAAAGGCTTCAGCATCCCTCCAAAGGCTTCTGTGGATTTGTGACTAGCAGACACACTTATCCACGTTCAAATCCTCTTAAAATTTTGTCACACTTTTCTTTCAGATTTGCCATTCATATTTTGTGCTGTAATAATTCTTCAATTTCCTTATTATTTATTTAAAAGTGATGATGTGGGATATGATACTTCTCATTAAATTAATACAATCACTCTAAAGTTCTATTTGGTATAATCATTCAGTGGTAAAATTGAAATTGTTTTCCAAATAATGTCTATTTGGATAAAACATTTTAATGTCACAACATGATTAAGTACTATGATAAAAAATAGTCTGAAAATGGAGAAAAATATAAGACATTATAGATGACTGGGAACACGTGTCTGCACATCCCCATTGTCTTGCTTGACTTCTAATTATCAGGAAGCCACAGAGGAAGATCAGATACACTAAGGAGTTCCAAGAAGAATTTCCCCAGGTACCATATCCTCTCATGTTCTACTCCTGTCTCTGCTTTCTTCTCCTTTGTTTCCCAGATTTTCCCAGGGGAGTCAGTACTCTTCGACTGATTGCTTTTTTCCACATTTCCCATTGTTGTCTCAATGTTCCCATCCAATACATTCTCAGGAAGCATTTTTATCTCAAATGCAGCAGTATCTTGATCTGATCTGGCTCTGCTATCATTCTGGTCTCTCAATTCTTCAGGAACAAACTCAGCTGGGGACATTAGTCAGTGATATAGCTAGGTGGATTACACCAAATACCAAAGAGATCAATATTATTAGTATCAGGCATCTTTTTCTATCTTATTCCAAGACTATATAATAACAAATACACGTTAATTAAGATAAAAGATAGGAAGAATGGTATCAATGAACACATTGAATTTTTTAATTGATTTATAATATTTTTAGTTTGATTATTATTATTTTTCTACTTGAAAGAGAAATGCAGTCAAAGAATATTGATGAAGATTATTAGAAAAAGCAGTTATAATTACCTAGGCAATATTAAATGGCCAAACACCATTACCAAGTTCACTTATAAATACAAATTTTTAATTGAGTTTGCAGATTAAGAGGGTTGTGGTTTGTTATTGTAGAGGAAAATGGTGACTAACTGCTAGCAGCTCACATCTTGGTATATAAGAGGAGAAATGACACACTCAAATCTTTTCAAACCTTCCAATCTTTCCAGAGTGACAAACATTTTCCAACAAGGTCACACTTTCTAATCCTTCCTAGACAATTCTACCAATGAAGGACCAAATATTCAAACATGTGAACATATGAGGCCCAATGTCAAAACACCCCAGTGTCCATGAAGAGGAGGATAGAGGTTATGATCAGGAAAGTTCCAGCATGCACAGTCATTTGATTTATTGAGCCTAATTATTCTAAAGCGAGATGGCATGATTTGCATTTTATTGAAGATTAAGGCTGCTAAGCATTTGTGTGTGTGTGTGTGTATGTGTGTGTGTGTGTGTAAGTGATTTGTGTTTCTTCTTTTGAGACTAATGTTTTATTTTGAAATATCCCATTTTGGAATTAGGTTATATATTTTCTTGATGTCTAGTGTTTTCGTTTGTTTTTTGTTCTTGTTATTTTTTTTTGTTTTTTGCTTGTTTGTTTGTTTTGTTTCTCCTAACATATTTTGCACATTATCTCTTTATAAGCTATGTAGTTGGTAAATAAAAAATAACTTTTTTTCCAATATGAAGCTTGCCACATTGTGCACATAATGGTGTCTGTGTTGATAGGTATGCAGAGATTGGAAAACTTTGTCTTCTTTCTGATTTTTGTAAAAACACTTGAAGTTTGTTTCCAATAGAATCAATGTTCATGAACTTCTTGTAATATTTTTCCTTTATTATATGGAGATATGTTCCTTGAATTTCTACTCTTTCTTTGACTTTTATTAAGAAGAGATTTTGACTTTTTTTCAAAGGTCTTTCCTGTATCTAAGGAGATGATTTTGAGGTTTTTAATCTTTCAGTCTCTCTATGTGGTGGATTACGTTATCATTTTATATCTATAACACCATCCCTGCATATCTATCAGGAAGCTTACATGATTGTATTAGATAAATTGAAATAATGAAATTGGATATAAGTGGAAGGAGCTAGAAAAAATTCCAAGTGACTTAATCCAGAAACAAAAGACAAAATGGTAGGTATTCCCTTGCATGATGTTAGCTGTTGGATGTTTGATAGGCATGCAACCATCCTTAGAACCCAGAAGTTAGGTCTAAAGTAAGAGATTTGGGTGATGGGAGGATCACTGGGCAATGGGGAAACACTGTAAAAAAATAAAGGGAGTCGGGAATAGAAGAAGGGGACATGGGAATGGATGCAGCAACAGACTAACACTATGGGGCATTTGAGGTTTTATGGAAAATTGATCACAGAAGAAGTTTCTTTCTCTCTTTCTTTCTTTCTTTCTTTCTTTCTTTCTTTCTTTCTTTCTTTCTTTCTTTTTTTTTGTTTTTTTCGAGACAGAGTTTTTCTGTGTAGCCCTGGCTGTCCTGGAACTCACTCGGTAGACCAGGCTGGCCTCGAACTCAGAAATCCGCTTGCCTCTGCCTCCCAAGTGCTGGGATTAAAGGCGTGCGTCACCACCGCCCGGCCACAGAAGAAGTTTCTTAAAATATACATATATATGAAAGAAACACAATTAAATAAGAATTTAACTCCAATTAACAACTGCTTGCTAAGAAAAAAACTTGTTGTATTTAATGATGTCTCACTGGGTACATAAACCACACTTAAGGACAGGCTCCATGCCCAACCTTAGATGATCACTACAAAACAAACTCGAGGATATTTTTGGAGATATTTTTCATTTCATATTGCTTTATTTTGACATTTTTACCAATGGGTTAAAAAAAAAAGTCTTAAAATGTTTTTTTCCTTATATATTATATTTTCTGATTTTGTGGCTTTTTTTTTATTTGTGAGTGTGTGTGTGTGTGTGTGTGTGTGTGTGTGTGCATGTAACTGTTTATTTTGGCTCTGTTAATTTGTGTATGTATCCTGATTTTTGTTTTATATTTTATTATTTTTATTATTATTTTGTTGTTTTTCTTTGTGTGTTTTTTGTTTTTTTGTTTTTGTTTGTTTGTTTTTACCTGTTTGATTTGTAAAGGAGATTAAGGAAGAGACTGGGTGGGATGGGAGATTGAAAGGTTATGGGAGAAGGGTTGTGGAGGATTGTGTCAAAAAACTAATTGCAATAAAATAAAAAAAATCACACACCTAGAAGAGAGAGAGCACAATTTAGACTTTTTCAAAATTAAAAAACAAGCCATTTAAATGTGTATTACCATAAGGAAAAAATTTCTTTACAGTAATTGTTATGAATTGAGAGCTTACAGAAAAGCATGTGCTTTCTAGTTTTATTTGACTAAGATAATAACGGTATATTGTGCATCTGAAAAGACAGAAGAAAGGATGTAGAAATATTTCACTATAGAGACAAAGTAAACATTCAAGGAGAGATAATTATCCATATATGAGCATTATAGTAAAAATACACACTCTAGAGCTACCTAAAAAATAAATACCTTTTTATGACTTTATGTCTTAATTAAAATTTGGAATAAAAACTGACTCCAAACTTTTATTAATCAAGAAAGTAAAATGATCCATGAATTTTATTGCAAATTATTATTAATGCATATTTTACTTATTAAGAACCAGTGTATGTTTTCAAAACTTCATAAGAACATCCTAAAGAGAAGGAAGCAGTCTGCAGGATGATATGGCACAGTTGACAGGTCGGGAAAGAGGAGTGGATTTCAGATAGCAGCCTGACTTTGCAGTTGATTTATTTGTGCTGCCGAATTAGTTCTAGAGTTTTGACATATGATATAAATTTGTCTCATATTGAGACTGTGGCAACTCAGAATTGCTGGCTGAGTGTTATTGTAAGAAGCTTTGAGGATTATTTCAGCCTTCTGAAATTTGGTCTACCCTTCCCACAGAGATGGGAGAGAGAGCTGGGGTGATTCTGATTGAAGGCAGTGCTCCCCTTGTTTTTCAGGTTCATTTTAAAGTTTATAGGTCTCTATACTAAAGTGACATACTCCTAAGTATCTGTCAGTTACCTGGTGGCTGCAGATTCTTTGCTAATGTGTCCCAACAGAAGTGCTTGAACACTCCAGCGTGGCAAAAGTTTTAGTTGAGACTGGAAAGTATCTTAAAACTTTCATGATGGAAGCACCCTGGGAAATTCAATCACTGAAAAAAAATATGATTTCTTCAATGCAATAATTGCAGAGCCCTGCTATCTCCTGTTCATTGAAGCATTTCTGAGCTTCCTAAATCAGAGTGAACTATTTCTTTTCCTCAGCTTCAAGAGTGCATTATGCATTCTCTTCTGTCTCCTGTTCGTTTGATCCTTAATTCTAATTATCCTGTTTCCTTCAATGGATTATGTGTGGATAACTTTGTTCATATATATAACTACTAAATCTAGATGAATGCATAATCTTAACAAGTTCTTTCACTATTCTCCACAAATGATTATTTCTGTCTTTAAATGAATTTTGCTAAGTCTTCTAAGAAAGATTTAAAAATAACAATGCGTGTTATTAAGAACTTAAAAGGTGATAGTTTGTCAAAAAAAGCAATAAACAGGAAAATAAACACAATAAAATGAGACAAAAACTGCAATAAAGAAGAGGTGGCTGTTAGGATATATCAATGAGAAACACACAGTTCAGCAAGTGTGAGGACAAGAGTGTGAATCTCCAGAAAACACATAAAAATCCAAGCATATGTAGAGGCCCATTTGCAATTACAGCTCACAGAAGTTAGAGACAGGAGATGCATAGCGCACAGTCACTATCAAGACAGGCCAAAATATTGAGCTTCCGTTTTAGAGAGTAATTGTGGAAGATTCCCGATGATAGTGTCATACATCTGTATTCATTGTACAGACATGTGTTTCCATATATACAAACATATTTATCAACAAACATTAGAACATACACATGTGCAAAAGCAGAAGGAAGGATGGTGTATTAAGGAATACTTGACAAATATGTATGTATATATGTAATATATACTAATATACTATAAAATGCATACATTTATATGTGTGTGTGTGTGTCTGTATGCCTGTCTGTATGTCTGTGTGTGTGTAATCTATTCCACCAGCCAATCAGGTCAGGGATAAGTAATCATGATACAATGATTGGTATAAAATATTTTTTTAATCAGGGTAAATTCATGAGATTACGTTTCCACTACCCAAATTTTTAAAAAAACCCAAGATTTTCTCATTTCCTTTTTAAAAATAATATTTATATATTTAAACTCCAAATTTTATTCTCTTTCCAATCCACCCTCTTTCTGTTTCACATCCCCTGCCTCCTCCCCGCCCTCCTGTCTCTATGAGGATGTCCCCACCCCCCACCCCACTAGACCTCTAAACTCCCTGGAGCCTCCAGTCTCTTGAAGGTTAGGTGCATCATCTCTGACTAAACCCAGACCCTGCAGTCCTCTGCTCCTAAGTACCAGATAGAATCTGTACTCTTGCAAGATAAGTTTCCTCATCTCAATTTTTTTCACTCAGAACAGAAAAGTACATATTGAAGAAATTAAACTCAGAGTCAAGTCTATATAATAACACAGATATTCTTTCTGAGACATAATATATTCATATAATATAAAGTGTACACATTTTAGACATTGGTTCCCAAAAAAACTGGTTCCTAATATAAACCAAGAGTAAATGTCACTTCCAGATGCAGTCACAGTAGGAGGTACATGAACAACCACAGGATAAACAAAACAAAGGATTAACTTGAAATGGACTAAGTTAAAAACCAACAAAGCATACATACAAATTAAGCACTATGAAACAAAGTTAAATAATTGATGATGACTGAGTCAATACTTCCTAGAAATAACACACAATTATATAAAATTATAAAATATACATTTACATTTTCCCTTGATTAAAAAATAATAGAAACTACTAAAAGTTCATTTCAGAAATATGCAATAAAATTATGAAGACAAACTGAAACCTGTCTGGATGAATTGCCTAACGGACAGAGTAAACAACAAATTGAACATATAGATAATAACAAAATTAGAATCTCATTTTAAGGCAATGAATCACTAGTGAATCTACCTAATATCCATGCAGACTATTCATGAAATAGTATGTATATCTTAAATAAAATATTTACTTGCAACTATGCAATTCTGAGTCATAGAAAGAGAAATAAGAATTGCTAAATAGATAAATAGATAAAGTGACTTTTCCTCACACACTATCTGATATCTGAGCATCAGTAGTGATTATGAGAAAAAGAAGTTTATCAGCTCTGGCCCTCATTGGTCTAAGATCTAAAAAGGTAACATCAGCTAGATGTTTTTTGGTGAAGCAACTGTTTTCAGGTTGTCAGCTCACAATGAAAAGGCATGAGAAGTGAAATTAGATGCAGGCCTTGTCAGTCATTTAAGCCTGTTTTCCAGTTTTACACACAGCATACGCACGTACACGACTGGAGAAGGCGATGCTTTGTATTATCTGCTAAAGGGAGAGAGAGAGAGAAAGAGAGAGAGAGAGAGAGAGAGAGAGAGAGAGAGAGAGAGAGAGAGAACATCCTTGAAAAGAGAAAGAAAAAAAGATATTTAGAGAAGGCTCTTTGATATTTGGTATCAACTGCTAACACTAAACATGATGTTTATTTGTTTTCTGACCCTAGGTATACAGACAGATCCATAATTACAGATATCTTAACCTCTTACTAAACACTTAAACCAATGTAAACTCATTGAAATATTGATTTGAATTAAATGATGAAAAATCTCAAAAAACTGCTCACATATACTCAGATTGTAAAGTACACATGGAAGATCATGCTCACTATTTAACCAAATTTCAATTTTCTCAGAGCATAAATTAAGACGTGACAAATGACAAATGTCGGGAGACTGAATGATCACAGAACATGCTCCCTATCAACATGGAAAATGAATGTGAAATTACTAGCAAAAATCCAATTGACAATTACTCATTTTTGGCAGTAAGAGCACAATGGCATTGGAAATATGATGTATTAATATTCTTATGAAGCTGGAACAATTATACTGTGCTCTATAGAAAGAGTAGAACAAAGTTTAACAGAATGCATGTTCTATAGAAAACAACTCAGATTATAATGAAATGTCCTGGTAGAGAAAGGGAGCAACTATTAAACAAATGGTAGTAGATTAAGTAATACATTTATACAAAACATTCAGCCTTATCTCTGAATCATGCTAGTACTTCAAATCTATTTAGGGCTTGGCACTTCCTCCCCCACTGAGGCCAGACATGGCAAGCCCAGCTAGAAGAACATATCTCACATATAGGCAACAGCTTTGGAATAGCTCCCCATTCCGGTTGTTCAGGACCCACATGAAGACCAAGTTGCACATCAGCTACATATTATCAGGGAATCCTAGGTCTATCCTGACTATGTTCTTTGGTTTGTGTTTCAGAATCTGAGAGGCCCAAAGGTTAGTTGACTCTGTTAGTCTTCCTGTGACTCCTGACTTTTGAACAACAACAACAAGAAGAACAAAAGGCCAACTGATGAAGTAAACTGCTACAGTTAGCCTACTTGCAAAGGGAAAGAAAAGATATTTAGAAAAGGATCTTTGATATTTGGCATCAACTGTTAACACTAAGCATAATGTTTATTTGTTTTCTGACCCTAGGTATACAGATAGAACATTCTCAATTTGGTGAAAGAAGAAGTATATGAGCAGTCCTAAGGAATAATTTATTATTAAAGGTGCCCATTTTCCCTTGGGAGATCTCATGAAGAAGTCTATGTAGGACTAGCCCAGTATCTCAGCAGTGAAGTTGCTTTTGCTGCCAAGTCTGAAAGCCTCATCGTGAACTCCAGAATAACATACTGCAAAGAAGAAAATAAATTCTACAAATTGTAGGATTGATTATCACACTCAGACCTTCTGAGATGCAGAAACACACACATACACACCTCACATTAATCAAACAAAAAAGAATGAATACATACATGCATAAACAAATAAGCATAGAAATAATAAAAAGGAAAAAATCATAAGTCACAATGTGTGTGTGTGTGTGTATGTGTATTATTGACTCTCAGGTCAGAATGGCAGACATAAAAAATGACATATTATTGTATTAGGAATGAAAAGTGAAGTTGCCAAGAACACCAGAGCCATGAAAGCACATTCACAGAACAGCAAGCACACACAAAATTTGGATGTATGTAGCATTAATCAAGACAATCTCAGTGTGGTATGGAGGAAGAGCTGGCTGCCATTCCCCCACTACTCACAAATGCAGCCCAGCATTCCAAATAGCGGAAGCTGAAAATGAGCTGCAACCATGCTCAACATTATATTGAAATAGGTATTGCCTATCTTCTTTTTAATTTTATGCATATTTTCTTCTGAGGTGAATCCTTTGCTAGGGCTCTTGTCAGCAAGAACATTCTGAGAAGTGATTCCTGTGTATATAATTAACAAAATACTAAATCATTGCAATTTTTTAAAATTTATTTGTTCATTTTGTTTCTGTGGTCCTTAAAATATATCTACAGAATGTTTACCAAACCCGAAAGTATTGGCACACACCTTTAATCCCGTTACCTTAAAGGCAGAGGCAAGATCTCTGTCAGTTCCAGGATTGTCTCCTCTGCAAAGTGGCTTCAGACCAGCCAAGGCTACATAGTGAAACTCTGTATCAAAAAAAAAAAAAAAAAAAGAAAGAAAAAAGAAAGAAAAGAAAAAAGCAAACAAAACCAGAATATTTACAGCACAATTCTCTGTAAAGCTTCTAAGGTAAAATGATTGCAAATGTTCATAAACAAAAGGTAAATAACATTCCGTAGACATTATGAATATAAAGTATATGATAAAAGAATTTTTGATAAAAATGAAAAAGTTACATGAAAACATCTTGAATTTAAACCTGTATGCTAAACAACAGAATCAGAAATTTATTGAATTACTCCATTTGCACATATTTTCAGAAGCTATATAGCCACTGATTGTGTATATTGGAATTAAGATTATGTTGTGTCTATAAGAGGGAAAGCAGGGAAGAGTCTGGAAGGTGGCAAGCCTGTCATGTGTGCACAGGTTTTTTTTTTACCTCTGTGGAAGTTGCTTTTCATAGATGTTGTAATGTTCATAGAAATTGCAATGTATACAATCTTAACTGAACTAGTACAAAAATAAAGTTACTTGTATATAACAAACTTGAAAATGAAACAATAGAAAAAGTACACTTATTCATCAGCTCTGAGACTGCCTGCCTGCAAGGAGACCTGTAGATTATGAAAGGGAAAATGAAGGAGGCCTGTATCCTGCGTCTCGAAAATGTTCCCCAGTAATAATAATTATAAAAAAAAAAGAATGTCAGAAAGGACGAATCTTCTAGATGTGACACTTAAGCCAGCCTTCATCCAGTAAATAAAACAAATACAGTCCACAACTTGCAATAATGTAGCTGCAAAACATCCATGGCAAAAAGTAGTTGTTCATAGATATATGACCAAAGTTTATTAGGTTTTAAAGAATGAAACGGATGTTGAATTGAATAACCACTTGGGCTTGATAAATATAGAGACAGTTAATTCATTTATTATATGTGAATATGTTTGTTAAACTTCACCCATACCTACTTCTGTGGTTTTCTTTCACTTTCGTTTTGTAATTCCTGAAAGATCTTGGGGACTTTAAGCCATTTAAAAGTATCAGTGTAAATCTGTACTCCCTCTGAACACCCATGCTCTGGTTTCATCACCGTCCCAACATTCTGCCTTTTTGTGTTTCTAACCCCTGTGTGAATAAGTAAAAATTAAAGTTTGATTTAAAAAAAAAACCTAGAGCTCTTAGACTTTACATTTGGAAGGATTTCTGATAATGAATTTTTAAAATATAATACATTCAGAGATTATTTAGGGGAAAGTCTAGGAGGAGAACAAGAAATGACGTCTTCTTTTCAGGAAATCCTCAGTTACTCCTCACTAATGGCAAAAATGACCTTCCTTTACTGAGAGTGACTCTTTTGAAATCAGCATTTAACATGCCACTCCTCATCTAAAATACTGCACTAGGGTCACTTTGAATATTAGGTTACAGTCCTGGTTTCCTGAATACAAACAGGATACATGAGAGAATTACTCTCATATTCTGTTCAATAAATGACATTTCAACAGTCCAGGTTTTCCAGCACCATATAAAAACCACATTCATAAGAACTTCTAACAACTTACCAAAGTTAATTGTTATAGCAGGAAACATGATTTGGTGGAAACTTTTTATGTGCTTTGACTTGACATATTTTGTATTAATGCATCTATGACAGGATCAGTACAAAGTTCTCAAGTTTTAAAAATATTTTCTACATTTTAAAACTTTCACAAGTTTGTATAATTATGTAAGACTACAATGGTGTCTATATGTTACATCCAACAAATATAAAGATAAACCCATCTGTAATTTCAGAAAGTATTTAAAGTGGCAAATCATAAAAATAGAGATTTCCAATTTTACTTCCATTTTTTGCCATTATTCATAACTTTAATGTATATTTTATTAATTAATTGATAATTTTATACATTGTATGCCAATCATGCTCACCCTTTCTCAACTCAGGTCAGCCTTATATCTGATCCCACTCAAATTTGTGTATTCATATTTGTTTTAAATCTATCAATTTCAATTTGTGTTTGGCATGTACCTTGAGTTTGTGCTCATCCACAAAAATTAAACTCTTCTTTTCCAAGTACCTACCAACTACCAATAGCTCCTCAGCTAGGTAAGAACAATCCCCATCCTGTTCTTGGATTATGCCCTATACCTCTAGATGAGTCCAACTCTTCTATCTCATCAGAAAAGATTCCTTTCACAGTAAATGATGATTATCAGAGACTCACAGCTCTTCATGGTGCAGAAGATAAAAGGCTGCAGAGACTAAATGGGTTATCTTAATGCACCTTGTCTTCCCAAGGCCTGCCGAATCATTGCAGAAGAGAGACAGAAAAATAATACAAACCAGTGGTGATGGAAGATTGCAAGAAAGGAGTTTACAGACACAACAGGAGGTTG
The DNA here is from genome assembly GCF_004785775.1 of Grammomys surdaster. Taxonomy (NCBI): domain Eukaryota; kingdom Metazoa; phylum Chordata; class Mammalia; order Rodentia; family Muridae; genus Grammomys; species Grammomys surdaster. Next base: position 19,303,890 of record NW_021604597.1, on the reverse strand, counting down.
GCAAAGGACTCTCAGAGGTTGTGAAAACATGGATAAGACCTTCCCAAGCTCAAGCCAGGTCATCTATAATTTTAAGACTAATGTACAAAGGGCATTAAACTTCTATTAGTCTGTATGAAATTTGAATTCATAATGCTTTATACATGCTTGCTCAGCACTTGGTCAATACACACACACACATATATGTATATTATATATACATACATATATTATATGTATAATATATGTATGTATATTATACACACACACATATATATATGTAATGTTCTAATATATTTATTTCTAGGGCTCTAATCACATGTTTCCACAAAATTGGTGGCTGTTTTTTCATTTTACATATTTGAAGATTACAAATATTCAACTAAGAAATACTTTTGATATTCCAGTCTGATTAGGGAAGGGATTGGCCAGGGATTTCTATCGCCTTTATATGACGTCATCACTCAGGATCTCTTCACTGTCCTCACTTGTGCTTATCTCTGTTCATATTTAATTTTGCTGCACAAAATGGAAATTCTTACTGACAAGCAAATATACTTGAAAGATAGCAGTATTACAATGGCTCTATAAAGAATAGAAAAGTTCTAAGGTGAAATCATAAGCTGTTTAAACTATTACAACATAATAAATGCAACTGCACCCTCTACAGACCCAAGAAGAATGGAGCAGGCATCTATCAAGTTTTGGAGAAAATACTGAGAAATTTCTCACAAATTATAGAGCATCAACCACTATGTAGGAAAAGGGGTGGCCTTGTGAAATACAGATAGCAATCTGGCACCCCAGGTCTCACTTCTCTCTGTTTTCACACCCCTTATTACATTGTGTGTACATTGGGACTTCGTTAGTTAAAGTTTACCTCCTTGCAATGTTTCGCACTTACTAGCATATCAGATCATAGGGAAATACCCTGGTTTTTGAACAGATAAAACCTGTTTTTCACAACCTCAGGGCTAGGTCATATACCCACTTCCATTTATCTATTCTGTCATTGTGGTCACTGGAGATAGTCTTATAGTGTAGACTTTGATGAAAGTGCTTTGCTGTTTGAAATGATTCAAGAAGAACAGTAAAGCATGGATGGAAGTTCTGTAGTTTGATGCCTGAACAGACCCTGAGGCTGAGGAAACTCTTGATGGACACTCATAGATGGGCAAGGTGTACATTCCAAATGACACATTTATGGTGCTCTAAAGTCTGACCTACCCTGTCTCTGGGCATATTACATTGGATATCATGCCCATAGTTCAGCATGTACCATGCATCCCCCCTCTGTAACCAGGTTATTGCTCAAGATAAACTAGAGACAACTGGCTGAATTCAGTTCTCTGTGTAGCATATAGTCTAAGCATGTCCATATATGTGGGAAGAATAATCCTGTTATCCTAGCAACAAAGGATTCAGTGGGATTGGTATGATCCAGAAGAGATTTAATCAAGTTGTAAATAGTTGAGCCATGGCAAGCTTAATAAGCAAGTAGTTAGGCACAGAACCCACCTGTGAGACATCCTTCTGTCCTTACACATACAACAGCCTATGAGATAGTTTAAAGGGGAGAGAGTAAAGGCACCAGCAGCCAATCCTGTGGACCTGAGTAATTCAGTCCTGGGACTTGTATATTAGAAAAGAACCAATTTCTGTAGCTTATTCTATATCCTCTATAGATGAAGAGTGAACCCACCCCAAGTACATGCAATAAATTAAACTAGCAAAATATTATAATGTTCATATCTAACAGGAGCTCACAATAAAGACATTATTTTGACTTGATTACCAATGTAGATCAGCTCACATGCTAAGGTGATGGGGATTAGAATTTGAACATATAAAATTAAATGGTACAACTCAACCTATAAGAAATGTAGCATCAAGACATGTGTTCTACACATACATATTCACATTCATTTATGGTACTGCTAAGGATCAGAGTGCAGATACATGTAATTGTGATGACGATGAACTCATTAGAATAGGTGACATCTTTAAACAATAGTACATATATGATGTTATATCAATGTATGGCTAAAGTGTATGGCTCACATTTATTTGTGATTGTTAGAATAAGTGAGTGATAGAAAAGTAAGTAAAAGGGGAACATATAAAAGGAAGAGACAAGGAGAGAAGTGGAAAGGAGTCAGTAAGAAATGGACAATAAAACAGAGTAAGGGAGAAGGAAAGATGGAAAAAGAAAGAGGACTAATGATCAATGTTATATGCTGTTACATACATGGTCAATTGATATGCAGAATCTCAGAAGAAAGTCCAAATTGCTCTTTCCATTCAGCTACCCTGGATAGGTTACCCTAACCAGACAATCCTTGTCACCAAGGGACTAAAGGTTGCTCTTAATTTTCTCTAAGTTATGAATTTCCACTTGAACAGCCTATCTTTAAGCGAAAACCAGAGGCACACACCATTCTCTTGACACTAGCAGAAGGGTTTTATATTCTCTCTGGTTGTTCATTGTGTTCTGAATATGACCTTGAAGTAGAACTGTTTATTATCCCCTAAGACTCTGAATATATGTATCTAATAAACTGAGCTAATACACTCTGTCCTATGTTATTCCTCTCATCCAAGGCAAGAATACTTTCTTTACCAATTTGATAAATTTAGGCATTTTAGACAATTACCATTATAAGTAATATTGTTTTTAACTATGGTCTAATTTTAACTAAAAGCACCATGATTGATTCATTGCCTCCTGTTTAACATTCACTAACTGCTTATTGTATAGCATGGTATATTTAAAGACTATCTTAAATATAAAGTAACTGGGCATTTTGTTCTTTGTCCTATAGGAAGCTAATATCCTTACGTAATATTGCTGCCCTTTTTCATTGTAAAAAGTTCTAAGACAGTATGGTGAATATAAGCAGTCTTGATGTAGCCCAACTCCCTGAAACACTCAAGGACTAGCACAAGCTAAATTTGTACTAAGGCATCAGAAAGTGAATATGATATAAGGATGAAATTTAAGTGTCAATATTTCTTGCTTTTTGATATATTGCTGGATAAAATGTTCTTAAAATACCAAATTTATTTTTTGAGTTGAGGAGACATTTCAAATATTTTTGACCAACCCAGCTTTTACCTTCCTTCAATAAAGTATAAGTATCAATCTGAGATGAAAGTAAATATAAAGCATAACCCAGTCTTTGTTCTCATTCTACCATAAAATAGAATGTTCCAATATGTTATTAAATCATTGATCCAGGTCATATCTATGACATCAGGCATAGTAAGAAAGATATGTAATGTGGACCAAATACATACGACACTATATAACTTGAACAGGATTCTTGATGTTTAGAAATTTTGTTCTCATTATTTCTAGATTTCTGGTTATTATCTCTGTCTATTTGAAGTAATAATGATTGATGGATTATTACATATGCATTTTTCTTTCAGTAGATCAGACAAAAAATAGTTTTGTACCTCTGTCCATTTAACACTTTAATGTAAGCTCATGTACCCAAAACTCAGCCTTGAAAAGATAGCAAGGATTAATCCAAAATAGTGGATTTAAATTATATGCCTGCCAACAGTTTTAGTCCAATAAGCAAAGCATATCTCCATTTTAGAAACAAAATTCTATTCTGTTGGTAATGAAAATACTATCTCTGGAAATAACCCTATAAAGATCCTCCTTTACCAATGAAAAATGGTGGAAGAGAAAAAGAAAGGGAGAAAGAAAGAAGTTGTGGAGACTAAAAATATAGGATCCAGAATTTAAAAGAAAATGTAGTACCCCAACAAGTTGAATAAAGAATATGTGTTACCAGTATTTGTTATCTAATCATTTAACACAAAGAATATTTATGGATAACTGGATTTTTTTCTGTTTTACTTTCAGTTTATCTCCATATCTCTTCTCCATAATAGGTTTTGTCTGTTTTGAGCTTGCAGGGAAGTTGGTCACATTGTCCTAATTGTTGTGTGTTCATATGTACAAGTACCCTGCTAGACTGAAAATCACTGTTTCTTTATAGTCTTCCACTTACAAACTCTACCTCTTACAATATTTATGTTCCTGTTCCACAATGATCTGTAACTCTTGGGAAAAGGAGGAGTGGAAGATGAGGAGGAAGGGGAAGAAGAGGAGGATGAGAACAAGGATGAAGATGAGATGAGGACAAAGGCAATTAGGAGAGCTAGGAAGTAAGAGATGGAATATTTAGAGGACTAAATATTTCACTGCCTCTTGTTCTCCAAATTTTGACATGCTGTAGATCTCTGGGTTAATGTCCATCTATTGCAAAAGCAGACTCCCTACTGAAGGTTGAGAGATGCACTATTCTATAGACATAGTAAGAAGTTATTAGGAGTTGGTTTAAATATATATCCATTTAATACAATAGCAGGAGGATTAGAACCTTTGACTTGTCTACCCACAGGTTCTTGGGATGATCTTAGTACCAAGTATGTGTTCTACCTCATAGAGAAGGCCTTAATTCCAATCAGCAAAAAGTTGGTAACAGTGTTGTGTCGTATTAATAGCTGTGTAAGTCTGATGATTCACAGTTCGTCTGATAGCATGTATAGCAACTTCTAAAAACTGGAAAGAGGAAGCTGAAAAAGTGAGAGCCAGAGGAGATGGTGGAACTAAGGAATCACAGCCTTCTAGACACAACAAGGCTGGCTCATATATGAACTCACAGAGACAATGACAACCTGAACAGTACCTGCTTCAGTCTGCACGTTTTGTCAGAGCTGAAAAAAAGAAGTGGACAAAAGCCCCCATCACTAACTAAGATGCAATCTCCAATTGATAATAACTTTAATTTAAGATTAATACGTTTTTATTTTTGTAATATTTATTTTTATTCTTTAGTCTTTTTTTTACAGTCCAGACTTCATCCCCCTCCTGGTCTGTCCCTGACTACTCCAAGTTTCCCATCTCATACACCCCATCTCTGAATAAGTCCCCAACCACTCCAACAGGCCTCCACACTACTGGGGTGTCTCAAGTCTTTAAAGGCTTACATGCGTTAGTATTCTTAAACAGAGTGTCTGGAGGAAAAAAAATACATGCCTAGAAATAGACGATAAATACAACACAAAACCAATAGTTTCTTTGGTCTTTGGAGATTGTTTCTTAATGGTAAATCAGGGGAATTTGTTTTTTATATATAAGCTTAGAGGTTCTTTAGGAATATGTTCCTCCCTACCTCCCCACCTCTCTCTCTCTCTCTCTCTCTCTCTCTCTCTCTCTCTCTCTCTCTCTCTCT
>NW_021604597.1:19248678-19298559 GCF_004785775.1 Grammomys surdaster | reverse complement strand
CTCTCTCTCTCTCTGTCTCTCTCTCTCTCTCTCTCTCTCTCTCTCTCTCTCTCTGTATGTGTGTGTGTGTGTGTATGTGTGAATTTTGTGCTTTCTTTTTTTCATGTGTGAATATGTGTGTCTCTCCACTGGTATGCATTTCTTCTGCATTTTCTTTGGCTCTTTTTTTTTCTTATTTTGCTTTGAATTTTTTCTTTTAATTGGATATTTTCTTATTTATATTTCAAATATTATCCCTTTTCCCAATTTCCCCTGCCCTGGAAATTCCCTATCACTTTCCCCCCTTCCCCTGCTTCTATGAGGGTGTTACTCCACCCACCCACCCACTCCTGCCTCCCCACCCTGGCATTCTCCTACACTGGGGCATCAAGCATTCAAAGGACCAAGGGTCTCTCCTCCCATTGATGCCTGACAAGTCCGTTCTATGCTACATATGCAGCTGGAGCTATCGGTCCCTCCATGTATAGTCCCTGGGAGCTCTGGGGGGTCTAGTTGGTTGATATTGTTCTTCTTTTTATGGGGTCGCAAACTCCTTTAGCTCCTTCAGTCCTTCCTCTAACTCCTCCATTAGGATCCCTGTGCTCAATCTGATGGTTGGCAGCAACCATCCACATCTCTATTGGTGAGGCTCTGGCAGAGCCTCTCAGGAGACAGATACATCAGGATCCTATTCAGGATCCTATCAGCAAGCACTTCTTTGCATCAGCAATAGCGGCTAGGTTTGGTGTCTGTGTATGGGATGGATCCCCAGGTGGGACAGTCTCTGGATGCATTTCCTTCAGTCTGTACTCCATACATTGTCTCCATATTTGCTACCATGAGTATGTTTTGTTCCCTTTCCTTTTTAGTTGTTTTGTTTTACTTTGATTTTGTTAACTTTAGTTTTATCTTATTTTATTGTATTGTTACTCCTTAAATATTGTTTCTCTTCTAAGGAGAAAAACAGAGAACATTGACCTTGATAGGAGGTGACATAGGATAGAACTTGGAGGAATGTACTGAGGGAGAATCACAGTTAGAATACACTGTATGAAGATATCTATTTTCAACAAAATATAATATAATACAATAAAAAATGAAATTAGATAGTAGGGTTGAAGCATTCTGGAAAATATAGGTTTCATTTCTTCCTGTTTCAAAACTTAAGTATATATTGTTTCCAGCAATAGGGTCCTACCATAAAGTTTGGGAGGGTAAAAAGGAACATATTAAGAGCATTAATAGCATATACTTTGGAGTATCTCATGATATCTCACTGGTTAATTGCGCCAAAAGATATAATAAATTCCTATCACTGTGATTTGATTTTTGTTTTAGCCTATGGAATCTACTAAGGGCATTGTTGCCTTGCCATAACTCCACTTAAACTATTTAAACAGTACTTTTTAAATTAAAGTATAATTACATAATTTCCTACTTCCTCTTCCTACCTCCAACTCCTCCTGTGGAGCCCCACTCAGTCCCCCTTGAAGTCATGGTCTCTTTTTCTTTAGTTATTATTGTTATACCACACACACACACACACACACGCATACATACACACACCCACACACCCACACCCACACACACACACACACACACATCTGTGTTTTACATATATATACATGCACACACACACACATATATATATGTGTGTGTGTGTATGTTATGACTATATGTATATGTACACATACATAAGTACGTACATACATATGTACATACATACAGTGTTAGATAATCTGGAGAAAGCTATCTTTTCTCAAATTCCTTATTTGCCTCCTGTAGCTTAGCTCCTTATATGTTTCTGGGGCCCAGTGAGTTTTAACCCTTCCATTCATTAGTTGATGAACACCTAGGCTGTTTTCATTTCCTGGCTATTGTGAACAGAGAACATAAATACACAGGTGTGTTGGTAGTAAGGTATACAGTCCTTAGGATATATTTCCAAGCATGGTATAGCTGGACCACTTGATAAATTTATTTCCAGATTTTTGAAGAGCTTCCCAAGTGAATCTCTTAATGGTCATATTATTTTGCGTTCCTAGCATCAATGAATAACTTTGTACTTACAGCACATCCATGCTAGCATTTCTTGTCAATCTTTGTTCTCTTTATTTAGTTTTATTATTTATGTTTTGTTTTTGTTTTCTGCTTTTTTTCCTAATCATATACATTTGGAATAGGGTAAGGTGAATCTCACAGTGATTTTAATTTGCATTTTCCTGAAAGCTAAGCATGCTAAACATTTAAATATCTTCTTTCATTTTTTCATTTTTTTCATCTTTTGAGAAATGTTTAGTTATATTTTTATTGTCTTTTAAAAATGGATTGTTTGTTTTCTTTATATTTAAGTTTTTAAACTCTTCTTTGTATTCTGTGTGTCTTAACAATCTGATAAATTGTTTTCTCCACCACTTTGTGAGCTACCTCATAATTCTCAGTGCGGTGTTCTTTGTTATACAAAAACTTTAAGTGCCCAGAGGTTCAACTTATTAATTTTTGGTCTTAGTTTCTGAGCTACTAAGGTCCTATTCAGAAAGTTTTTACGTGTGCCATGGGAATCAAGTGTTCCCCCTACTTTGCCTTCCATCAGATTCAAGGTATCAAGTCTAATGATACAAATTTTTACTTGTATTTATTTCTAAATGCTTATTATTTTCAGTTTCCAGTGAAAAAATGAAATGAGAACAATATGCTGTGTGTGGGACTGTGATATGGACTAAGTTAATCTGAAAGAGGAAATGTATTTGTAACTCTACAAAATTTTACTTGTAATTGTAACTTTGGTCATATATTTGCTGGTTGGTGAATTTGATGTTCAATTTCTGCTACTGAAAAATAATGTAAACTCTAGAACACAATGATAATGTATACAGTAAAAAAATAAACATTCAGTCAACCAAACAAAAAACACACAAGTTAAGTTGTATTAGTTAATTTTCTGTAGCTATAATAAAACACCATGACCAAGGCAAGTTATAAGAAAGAGTTGCTGTGGGCTTATGGTTCTAGAGGTGAGTTACAAACCATGATGTTGGGGAATCATGATAGCAAGCAGAAGGGATGACAGCTTGACCAGCAGGATACAAACTCATATCTTGAGCCACAAGTACACAGAAAGCAGACTGTAATAAAGACAGGCCCTAAGCTCTCAAAGCCAACCCTATGTGTCGTAATTTCTCAAGGTAAGCTGTATCTCTTAAACCTCCTTACACACCAACTTAGAAACTAGTATTCAAATGCCTAAGACTTGGGAACCAGGGGCATTTCTTATTCAAACCATCATAGTATTTCTTTTTGTATATCTTAATATTGAGCATAAATTGCACAGAAATACTGACAGGAACATAACATGGTTTTGACATCTTAAATCCAAAGAGAAAAGCTGAAATTTGAATGAAATGTAGGAACATTGACCAGGGATATTTACATTCTATATAAAATGCTCAAGAACCACATAAACACTCGGGTGTATTTTTTTTTTTTTTTTTTTTTTTTTTTACTGTCACAGTGTAGAAGAGCAATACTAAACCATGCTTTGTCTACCTGCTGGGATCACTGCATGAAATAAAGCAACAAAACAGCAGCCAGATAACAGAGAAAACAGCCTGTGGAATTACTGAGATGTGAGTTACTCTTGACATCCCTAGGGTCCACTGGAATTCAGATAGTTATGACATTTGTTGTCAAATCTAGCTTGCCTTGTTCCAAAAAAAGAGGATTTAGAAACCAGTAAGTTCAGGAAAGGAATGTCTCATATTCACTAATACATTCACTATATGTATTGGCTTCTGCTTTGAATATTATCCAACTAATTATTAAAGATATATCTTTTAATTTCTGAAAATAACACTGTACACAAATTTTTAAAACTTGTCCACAAATGCCATAGCCAATGTTAAGCAAAATGTTACGAGTATAATATAATCAAGAACAACAGACTGGATCAATTTCGCATAAGTCTGTTGAAATGACTGCTTTGCCATAAACATATACAAAGATAAAGCCCTGATGTGTTTGCTATGAAAACAGACTCATTAACAAATATATGCGAATCTATTTTCACACCTCATATATCTCTGAATTCAAATCATAAAACTATGTGTTTCAATTAATGAAAGTTAGATTACAAAGGGAAAGAGGAGCATCCAGAGAATTATATAAGAAAAACAAAGCTATTAGTAACCATACACAAAAGCACTGGGGTGTTTTAAATAAGAATCTCTATTTGCTTTTCTAGTCCACCTTCTAGAGAAAAATGAAATCTTTAAGCATATTTGCATACATTACTTCCAGAAAAGATTTTATGGAAAGTAAAATTAAATATCCACTCTAACATCCTATCTCTCCAATAGTTAACAAATGTTGTGTTTACTGCAATAAAAAACAATTTTAAAAAAAGCAGCCTTTGGCCAATGAGTTATTACTCAGCGAAATGAGATCATTTGACCTTATCTTTGTTAATTATGTTGTTTGACATTTTACCTCATAAAACCCACTTCATCTACTTCTTAAGTATCTTAAGTATGTTTATATTCACCTAAGATTACAACCTGAGTCACTTTTTTCCAGATTAGATATCAAAACAATCAACATTTTAATTTTCCCTACACTCCAACTCATGAATGGGCAAAGCATTCCAAAAACATGCTTCACTTACCAAGAGAAAGAACCCTGAAGTGTGTCTCAAACCTGAAGGCTTTGATATAAAGCACTTCTTTGGAGACCCAGCTAATAAAAACAATTCTGGGGTACACTGGTTTTGTTGAGGTTCTCATCACTAAGGACTGCAATCATACATCTAATGGACAACTCATATAGTTTCAACAGGCAAAAAAAAAAAAAGAGGAATTAAAAATTTGTCTTTAAGGGTCTATGTAGGGCCACATATGTCTGGAAGGAAATATAAATTGAAAACTGTAATTAAAACCTTTTATATAATACAGCAAACACTCATTAATTAATTCACCAGTTAGTTAGACTTGAAATTACAGTTCAATAAAGAGAAGGAAATCTTAATGCTTATGTTATTTTTTGAAAAATGAACATAGTTTAGAATGGGATCCAGAGTTAATTCTAGCTATATATTTTAAGAGTTTATATCATTAGAGAGATATTGAAATTGCAGAGACTACTTTACTACAGAAATAATTTATTTTGAATACCTAAGAATCTGCAATAGAATCACAACATATATACATAAAAAATATTTTGCCCTGACAAAGAATTGATCTAAAAGCTACACTTTAAAACATATGTGTTTTCGTGAGTGATGGGATGAAGAAAGTACCAGACTCCTTATAAAATCTCCTTTTTTTTCTGAGAGAAGATAAGGAGAATGATTTTAAGAAATATTATCATTTGTTAAAATATAGCATTAAAGAAAAACTGGAAACTTTAGTACAATTGGTAATCCCTTCAGTATTATTTTTTTCTCTAACATATTGAAAATAATGATTTTGGAAGTGGCCAATATTTCACATATGAATTACAAATGACCATATCAACACAGGCCAGGGAGATAGGTCAGTAAACAAAACTCAGTAGACAAGGGAACCTCTTGGCTAACCTGACCATCTGGGTTCCACTCCTGCAGCCCACATGATGGAAGATGACTACATCTCATCGGCTATCTTGGAATTATGTGCACACACACACACACACACACAAACACACAGGGGGAGAGAGAGAGAAAAAGAGAGAGAGAGAGAGAGAGAGAGAGAGAGAGAGAGAGAGAGAGAGAGATGCAAATTCACATCCACATAAAAGGTTGATAAAACAGAATAATAATGTTTATAAATTTGCAGAAAAAATTAAGGTTGGTAAAATTTTAACAATTCATGTAGGCTATATGTTCTAATATTAATGTTGCTTTTCAAAAAAAAAGGAAAGAAGAGTTTTAATAAATGAAGTAATATGCTTCATGTATTGAAGAAAATTGATAAGCCACAGTCTAACTTTCAGGCTTAATGCAAGTCTTACCAAAGCCTTTATAAGAATTTGGGATTCAGAAGCTAGCTCAGATTTAGGTGAAAAAGCATATGTTTCAAATTTTTGAAATAGTCTTTCAGTATAATACTTACAAGGAAAGAAAATTTCTGCCCTTGTTTTTTCTCATCTAGTCAACGTAATCAATAAAATACAGTATGGGCAAATGTTAATTAAACAGAATTCAGATGCTAGGATAAAATTATGAAAATGTGTGCAGCAAAACTAAATCAGAGAAATAATTCTTTTGAAGAATGAGACACATTTTAACAAACAAAACAAGTGAGCACCTAACATAAAGGTGGCCTGGTAACAAGGTCTAACTAATATTTGTACAAAGCATAACTTGAAGATTGGAATAAACTCAAACATTAAATGTAAAACTAAGGTAACAGTAAATTCATCAAGATCTATGGTTAGACAGAGTCCATAAAGACATAAAAATAAATGCTATTTAAAGAGTGTGTATCAGAATTTTAAGACAATGAAAAATAGTTGTGCCCTGAGAAAGAATATTTACAAAATATGCACATGACAAAAGGTGGGATCAAAGGCAAATATAGTGGTTTAAACTTTAACATTGAAAGGGACAATCTCTGTTAAAACCTGACAATATGTAAACCTTTATATTTCCTCTAAGAGTATTCAAACATGGCAAATAACTGCATGAAAAGAACTGTGACATTATTGAACAAGAGTAAAGGAAAATTGTAAACAACAAAATGGTACTAACAGAGCCACAAGCATGCAGATTAGTAATATGAACTGATGAAGATGCAAGAACAAATAAATATCTAAATTACTGTTGGACATTTATATTGATACAAATACTTGAAATGCATTAACTTATTTTAATATTAAAAAACATAAATGATACCACTCTACACAGAAATATATGTCTTATCATTTGTTCCAGAAAAAATGCAAATTCAAATTTAACAAATTGTCTCCACATGAATGTTCACAGAAGTTATATCAAATAAATGTGCAAGTACCCATTTGCACTACCAACCACAGTGGAGGCCCTGTTTCATATCATATCTGTGGTAGTGCATATGGAGACTAGGACACCTGATAAAATTGACTAAGTTCACACACAAATGATTACCAATAGAAAAGAAAATGAATAATTTTGGCAGACTGAATCAATGTCCTTTCCTAGTAGTGATACTATATTTGGGAAAATGATTGATATTGGTAGAAACAGATAGAAGGCATAGTGTTTTAGTATTTTGTTTTGTTTTAGTTTTTTGCTTCTTTTTAATTTTTTACGTTGTGTATTTCTTACACCTATAGGGTAATCTCAAAATTTTTTCAAATGATAAGTTGAATAAAAAAATTCTTTGATTCATTACATTTTTCCATCAATTAAATGCAACTAGAATAGACCAATATTTTGAATATTTTTCAATATTCAACTTTTTAAAAATATTGAACATGTTTTTACTATATCAAATCAGATAGTAATCCTTCCGCACATCCTCTTCCACTTAGGCCTGACAAGGATGTCCTCTACTGCATCTGTGCTTCTGGCCATCGACCAATCCGTGTATGCTCTCTGGTTAGAGGCTTAGTCCCAGAGAGCTCCAAGGGATCTGGGTTAGTTGAGACTGTTGGTTTTCCTATGGAAGTGGATAGATAGGTGAGAGTGATGGGTGTAGGGTGTGGAGGGTTGAGTGTCCTCTCAGAGACAAAGAGGAGAGGCAATGGAATTGAAGAACTCTTGGAAGGGGGAGCAGGAAGAGGGAGCAACATTTGGAATGTAAATAAGTAAATCAATTTTTGTTTAAAATCAACATTTTTATGCTTATTTTGAATCCTATAACTTCACTAAAGTAATTTGTTACATCTAAAACTTTTTTAATAAAGCATATAAAATCCTAAAAAGAAATGAATACATTTTTAAAGAAATTTATTTTAAAACATGCACACAATGGAAGGAAATAGACAAAACAGTTCAAGATCTAAAAGTGAAAATAGAATCAACAACAACAGCAAAGACAAACTGAGGGAAATCTGGAAATGAAACATTTAGGAACATGAATAGAAACCTCAGAAAAAGTTTCACCAACTGGATATAAGAGATGGAAGAGAGAATCTCAAACAATGAAGACACAATAGAAGAAATGGATACCTAAGTTGAAGAAATTGCTAAATCTGAAAGAAATCTCTGGCACAAAACACCAGTGAAATCTGAGATACTACAAAAATTAATATCTCTGAATAATATGTATAGTGAAAGGTGAAGAAACCAGTCTCTAAGACTCAGAAACCAATCTCAAGTTGTTGTGAACATTTCCTACTTAGGATGTCTCATTATCAATATATTCTTCATTTATACCAAGAACTACAGATAGAGTGGGAGAATAAAGATGGGCCAAGACTGTCTAAAGGACCTTATGAAGGCAAACTACAGAATCTTTGTTTTAAGTAAAATCAAATAAGAAAAATTCCCTGACTTAAAGAAAGAGATAGCTATCAAGAAACAAGTTAAAAATAGACAAACAAATAGACTGGACCAGAAAAATATCTCACCTGACACATAATAGAATAAAGGTAATGTTACTAATGTGTACAAGAGTGTACAAGAGGATTTATATAGGTGTTTGGAACAATGAATTGATGATCTATATCCTATTCAAATTATCGGATAGAGGTTCAGGGTTTAAGAATTATGAAATATTTCGACTGTCATGACAAATATCATTGGAATTGTGTTACTTCTAAAATTTACAATAATAGTCATTGTAATTAGAAAAAAGTTTAGACATTTGTAGGGTATTTGATATCATTCTAACAACTCTCTGAATGTTTTAACTTTGCAGAGTGAGATTATGAATTTAAAGAATGCTGCTCTGCTGAGCATTGATGTTGCAGATAATGCTGATAAAATTATCCATGGCTTGAGGTCAGTATTTCCACTTTGGTCAAACCTCAGGAATGGCATCTATAGCTTGATCATGCTAGCCCTTTTTGTCCTGAGAATACTTTTATTCCTGCCCATCATGTTAAAGCTTGTCTCTAACAACATCAACATGTTGGCAGCCAAAGTACATGACTTGAAACTGAAAATGGACCCCCAGACAGAGTTATTAACAGGCTGGCAAGCCAAGGACGGGTATGATTCTACACAGAGCCTTATCAAACTAAGACAGAAGTACATTGCTTTGGGTAATGCATATTCCATGACAGGTAAGGAAGGGATTCTTGTCAGAACCACCTAAGACAGGCCCAGTCTGGTTTAGGCAATAAAAAAGCAGAAGATGTGGAGAACTTTTAGGGCTTCCTGGCAAGAATCTGACATTGGCCAAGGAAAAGAAAATGGGCTGCTTATAAGGAATCTGACATTGGCCAAAGACAAGGAAATGGACTGCAGACAGGAATCTGACATTAGGCTAGAACAAAGAAGTAATTTGAGGCAGGAACCTAAATCTTAAACTAGAACAAAGAAGTAGGCTTCAGACGTGAAAATGACTTTGGGCTAGGACAGGGAACTAGGCTTAGATACTTTGGTCATCCTGATAAGGCTTAGAAATTGTGATCACAGGAGTGATCAAGGACTCTGTTTATTGTTCTTCTTGTTCTTTGACTATCTGGGTTTATTGTCTTGCTTGTTCCTTGACTATTTGCATCTATTGTATTGCTAGTTCTTCAATCTAGAACTGACATTAATATTTGCATGTAATTTAAAAGATATAAAAGCAAAAAAGGAAGAGGAGGGATGGGATGGGGGTTAGTGGAGGGTAATGGGGGGAGTAGTGGGGAAAGCTGAAACATAAACATAACATCTGAAATGTAAATAAATAAAATATCAAATAAAAAAGGACAGAACAAAGAAAAATATTAAAAGCTTAAAGAAAAAAGGCCAAATAACATGTAAAGGTAGTTCTATTACAATAAATACCTGACATCTCAATGAAGACTCAAAAAGTCAGAAGGCACAAGATATATGTCCTACAAACTCAAAGAAATCACAAATACCAGCCTAGACTACTCTATACACGGCAAAATTTTCAATCATCATAGATGGAAGAAAAATTAAAAGATAGTCCATGACAAAGTCAAATTTAAACATTGTCCACAAATCCAGCCATATATATATGGTTATAGAAGGAAAATGGAAACTGCCAACCTAAGGAGTTTAATTACATCAGAAAAACTCAAGGAATAAATAATCTAAGTGCAGAAAATCAAAACGGGAGAATGCACACAGAGATAAAAATAATTTTAAATTGCCTAATGTAATTGTTGTCTT
Organism: Grammomys surdaster; assembly: GCF_004785775.1. Lineage (NCBI taxonomy): Eukaryota > Metazoa > Chordata > Mammalia > Rodentia > Muridae > Grammomys > Grammomys surdaster. The sequence continues at coordinate 19,288,337 of NW_021604597.1, read as the reverse complement.
GGATGTCTACTTATGAATAACCTCAACCTTTCTATTTTTTTTTTCTGAACTTTGACTAGCTGGTTAAACTCAACTGTTCTGTCTCAAACTCCTCTCCAACCTGACCAATTCAATCTGGCTTCTCTCAGATTTTTACTGAATTGATGTTCTTGGCCTCAAACTAACTCTGGAAATTTGTTTTAGTCTTCTGACCTCTTATTCTCTGGCTTCAATTGCTCTGCTGACCTTCATTGAATGCATGAACTCAGAAACAAACTCAACGCTATTGCACTGCATTCACTGCACTGACTCCCAACTCAACCCCACTCAGCTGAATTCAACTGACTAAACAGTACTGCCTGACTCTCTCTCCCTGCACCAGACATAAAGACTTTTCCTTCTTATGTGTTTCTTGTGAGAGTTGGGCATATTGTATCTTTGACTAATTCTGACAAACTTTTCTTTGATTTATCATATTGTCTGCCCCACAATTAGACATTTTCAGACATGGCTGTCTCCTTGTTTAAACTAACCTTCCCTTACATTGTTTGGGATTAAAGGCGTATACCAAATGCATGTCTGCATTATACTTTCTTTCAAATTTGCTTGCTGCAGACAGAATACTATTAAGAACACAGTACACACAGTTTTCTAGGCCTGACATGGGCTAAGAATACCACTTGAAAAAGTCAATGGAGAAAGAATAATCACACAAGTTAAGAAAGCAAGCTTACCACTCACAAAAGCAAGAAAAAACAGAAGCTTAGGATACTATCTTTCTGATCAGGGCAGAAATATATCAGAGTCACATCGATAAGTGCATGACTTAGAACCAAAACTGAAGGACTCTAAATCTCTTTTTCTATGTATATCCCCAGCACATCATTGGGTTTACTAAGATTAAAAGTTCTATAACACAGTTTTTAGAGGAATGAGGAATCAACTCAAATTGTTCTGAACATTTCCTACTTAGGATGTCTCATTATCGATATATTCTGCATTTATACCAAGCAGTACAGACAGAGTGGGAGAATTAAGATGGGAGTAGATTGTCTAAAGTACCTTAAGAAGGCAAACTATAGAATCTGTAATGCTTTCTTAAGTATAATTCAGATATTCTCCCTCAAGATCTGTATTCTATAACAAAATGCCACAGATTAGGTGACTCAAATGCTATAAATCAATCTTGTATATTCATTCAGTTTTTCAGAAAATTGAGGATAGTTTGTCATAACTGAAGGTTCAAGTGAGTATTCTCTTCCTCACTTATTAAAAACTAACTTCTTCATATGTCATATGATTGTGAAGAGAGACTTGCAAAGTTAGTGTGGTGATCAAAATAGGTATGAACCCCACGGATTCATGTGTTCGAATCCTTGGCCATCAGGTGCAGCACAATTAGGAAGTGTGGCCTTGTGGGAGTAGGTCTTGGCTTCCTGGAAAAAGCATATCACTGTGTTGGCAAGCTTGTAGATCTCCTATATATGCTCAAGTTCTGCGAAGTGTGGAACACAGTTCCCTTCTGCTGTCTGTAGATCAAGATGTAAAACTCTAAGATACTTCTCCAATCCCATGTCTGTCTGTATGCTGCTCTACTTTCTGCCATGATGATAATGGGCTGAAAGTATGAACAGCCTAAATTAAATATTTTCCTTTATAAGAGTTTCTATAGCCATGGTGTCTTTTCACATCCATAAAACCCTAACTAAGAGAGCTAGTACATTTTTCTATAAAGCCCATAATCCCATCATGTAGGCTCCAGTCAGAATGTTATCTAATTCTAAATACTTTACTAAAGAACCCTCCATAATGGTCATAACCTTTGTTGTTAGGAGCTAAACACATACATTTTATTGGAATGCAGTCTAGAACTCAGGAAGACCTACAGAAGATTGTCCCAGTGTTGTGAGTTTATGTACTATTATAACTGGGTTTAGCAACTCTAAGGTAGTAGCAAAGTCTTAATTAGTATTGGTTTTGCAAAGAGGACAGAGGCCAACTAAAAATGGAATTGAATGTGAGAAATTAGAAGCAGATTGTAAGCTTATGAAAAATTCTACCACAAATTCATAATTGTTAATATGCACATTATGGTAATATCAAAAAGCATGCTATTTTATAAGACAATTTTGAAGTTACTGTGATATTAACATGTGGTCCTGATGTAATGCTATGAATTTATTTATATTAAATAATACTTTATACATGGTGGAGTATAGACTTGAAAGAATTTTTTGTACCTCTTTTGTTAATAGTATCTGATAAACACATAAGACTTTTGGAATGACTGCTATTAAGTACGTTAAACTAAGAGAAATAGAAACACACCATATAAGTGATGTTATCTCCAACTTAGGCCACTATATTCGCTATTGTAATACTAATATCAATCATGTGACTCTGATTTCTTAAAAAGTTTTAAATATTCTACTAGCTGGTGGTTAAATCTGGCTTTAGATATCAGGTTTCTTACTGACTGTTCCCTGTTCTAAAACACAAATGTGCCACAAGTACACTTTAATAATAAAAGCATTGTTGACTGATCAATAAACAATCAATATAATATTATACATGAAAATTATGAACCATTATGTAAAAGTCTGCATAGGAAATGTCACAACTTCAATTTCAGTAAAAAGATCCCTTGCCAGAGCTATGGATAATAATCAGCAAAATGATTAATCAGTACAGTAATATGAATAAAATGTTTTTTCTCACAGATGTAGGAAACAGATATTCTATCAGTACTAAGAGAATTGTAGTACATAAAAAGACCCTGAATTTTTCTGTCAACATCATTCTTATGGTGTCTGGCAAGAGATACAATTCAAAGGGTAGATTGCTTCTAACATAACAATGTTCTATATGAAGAGATCTCTCCTATGTTGAGAAACAACTTCTTATACACTGAAGTGGTGACAATTCTGGCAAAATTCTGAACATTCAGTGTTGTGGAGTGCTGAAGTTAATATCTGAAGGAGTGGTATTTGAGTTCCATGCATTTGAGTATGCATGTTTCAAAATAATATGTATCCCAAGATAAGTGTCCCTATTGTTTCTGCATGTATGACATACACTGCTGGCATTTATTATTAGTAGAATGTAACAATTATCATGATTAAAAATTACAACAGAGGAATGGATACAGAAAATGTGGTACATTTACACAATGGAGTATTACATAGCTATTAAAAACAATGAATTCATGAAATTCTTAGGCAAATGGATGGAACTGGAAAATATCATCCTAAGAAAGGTAACCCAATGACAAAAGAACATACATGGTATTCATTCACTGATAAGTGGATACTCTCAGACTACATGAAGCTTAAGAAGAAAGAAGACCAAAGTGTGGGTGCTTTGGTCCTTCTTAGAAGGAGTAACAAAATACTCATGGGAAGAAATAAGGACACAAAGAGTGGAGCAGAAACTGAAGGAGGGGCTGTCCAGAGACTGCCCCACCTCGGGATCCATTCCATTTGCAATCACCAAAGGCAGACACTGATGTAGATGTCAGGAAGTGCATGCTGACAGGAGCCTGATATACCTGTGTCCTTAGAGGTCTGCCAGAGCCTGACATATACAGAGGTGGATACTCACAGCTAACCATTGAACTGATCAAGGGGTTCCCAATGGAGGAGTTAGAGTGAAGACTGAGGGAGCTGAAAGGGTTTGTGGCCCCATGGGGAGAGCAACAATACCAACCAACCAGAGCTCCCAGGTTCTAAACCACTAGCCTGGGAGCACATAGGGAGGGATCCATGGCTCCAGCTGTATATGTATGGTAGGGTGGACTTGTCAGACATAGGTGGCAGAGGAGGTCCTTGGTCCCTTGAAGGTTGGATGCTCCAATGTGAGGGAATGCAAAGGTGGAGAGGCAGGAGTTGGTGGGTAGGTAGGGGCACATCCTCATAGAAGCAGGAGGAGAGGGGATGGGATAGGGGTTTTCTGGTGGTGGGAATGGGGAAAGTGGAAAAGATCTGAATTGTAAATAAATAAAATATTTAATAAAAAATTACAATTGTTTCAAACAGTCTCGCTTGCTTTTAGTTAGGAACAATTCCAACATTTTCCCTTCCTTATAGAAAAAAAGAAAAAAAACTGAAAGACTAGCTTAAAGCCATTCCTGGGATGTCCCTTACCTCCTGCTGGGTGATAGATTGAAAACTACAACTACCAAATAAGGAAAATATTCAACATGAGAGAACAAGACACCTGTCTGTAGACAACACTATCACCTTTCAACTTCCTTGTTAGAATAACATCAAAAAGAAATCAGGGTGTGAGTTTGAGAGAAATAATTCTTTTAGAAGTCACTAGTTTAAAAAAGTCAGGTCAGCATAAATGAATTTTTTATAACTTGAATAATGATCCTCTTTATGTTTTACTCTGAGCACTGTCTGAAGGAAATGAGAACCACAGCAGGTTTTCTTTCATTAAACAGGGACATCTGATGAACATAAAATTTGGAGCTCCTTTAGAATAAAATTTTCCTTTTTGACACAGTTTACTTACTGTTTTAATAATGCAAAATGGTTTATAATTGAACATAATGTAAAATTATCTCAAGTATTTTGAAACCAGGCTGGTATAGGTAAACTGGTGTTTTGAGTTATTCTCATACAGAGATTGCTACTTCACACTAACATAAAGCTCTCTGGTTTACAACATCCAGTCCTTCATTTCCCAGCTTTAGACTATTCTTTACAGAGTTGTGTAATGATTATAATGTATAAATATTAATTTCTGCATTATCTCCTTTTGAGTACAGCCATGGAGCTGCATGTTATTAGTATTGAAATCCTGTAGCCAAGTAATGTCAGCAAAAGCATATGCTGATAGAAAACTTATTAATGATTCGGCAGGATCTTTTATCCCCCCTTATGCTGAATTATTATAGTAAAGAAGTAATACTTTATGCTTTTGTGTATAATTTTGTACCTTAGGCTACTTTGAAGAACTAAAACCCCAACTATCTATGAGCAAACAGACTGCTGGCTTCATGGTTAAACTACAGACACAGCATATTGATCTGTCTCATCCACACTTAAAGACTCAGGAGAGAAAAGAATAAACTAGAAAAGAATGAAGAAAGAAATCTGCAAAATGGAGAAGTTGGTAGGTTTTGATTACAATAGTGAGCAGAGGTCCAGCAAATACACTGACTCAGAGGAGACATGAAGCAGTGAAGAGAACTGAACTTTCTGCAGACAGCTAAACAGAATACATATTCAAACTCAGCAAGGACATTTGGTTGGTTGGGAATGTGGGACAAGAAACTGCTAGGATCCTCCTCTGGGGGAATGCAGATTAGCTTTACTGCCTGACTTCCTGTCCACCCGTGCATAGAATTTACTTCCAGGCAAAATCGTTTGCTTTGTTTGATCTTTTCAAGTGTAATGTAATATACTTTTAGAGAGCAGCGGCTTCTTTGGCGTGTTTTTTTTTTTTCTCACAGACCCATGTATTCCTACAGAAGGAATGCTTTCAAATCAATGGCCATTGATCCATGTATTTTTTCTACAAATATTTGTGCAAATAATTTCCTAGATAATGATAGTAAAATGAACCATGGAAGCAGACCACCAGTAGATTGTGGAGGACACATTCAAGAGAAGGAAAACAGGAGAAAACAGTGAGCCCCTGTGACTATTATCTTACAAATAGATAAATGCTCTGAAGGAAAGCATCCAGGGAAAAAGGACAAAGATCATGCACATGCTGGGTGAGGTGTCTTAAACAGTCCAACTACATGCCAAATCCTCTAGCCTAGCATAAGGCTAATTCAAAACACAGAACTCCAGTCCCACCAGCTACAATGCTAACATTTTACAAGCAAAAGAATATAAGGATTTAGAAGCACACACAATAAATACAAATAGAGGCAAAATAAGCAAGCAGAAGTGTGGCTAGTTATGAATATGTAATGATCATTTACATTATTATTAACTTGGCTTTAATACAACCTGGACATGCTGCTGCTTTCCAACACATAGAGCTTACTGACTGGAAAAATTACATTAACAAGGGCACAGTTACTATGTGAGGATGCTACAAGAAAGCAAGATTACATTTACAGCTGAAGATAATGGCAACTAAGTTTGGTTAATGATATGAGGTGAAGGAAAAACAAATAATTGTATATGTAACCAAATTTAATCCATTAATAAACCATTACAAAAATACAGTTTTCCAATGTTAATTTCACATATATACTTTTTGAAAGAAAAAAAATCATTTTTAAAACACGGTTTATTCCAGAAAAATAGAAATCAATACTGGAAAAAGAGACAATATAGCAGGCATGTTAGAACACAAGAATTCAAGGTACACAGGTTCCCTATGATAGTTGTACCTGGTCTGGGAGCAGCAATTCGGAAACCTCAATCTTCAGTTTGGTCCCTTAGTACCTAACCTGTCCCACATGGCCAACTCTTCTTTGCACATTCTCATATGAGATGTAATTCATCTTTTCTGTTGGTCATATTAGATCCCTATGGTTTTGCTGAGGTACAACCCCTGAGCAGAAAATTTTCCTCATTGAAAGTAATTGATAATAAATGGTTCAGATGATGATCCAAAAATATTTTCCAAAGTACTGTGTCATTTTTAAGTATATGGTGCTATACTGTGAGTGAGACCCAGTAAGGATAATGATTCTAAGTTCAATAAACTTTTCCCTAAAGCCTATCCAGCTGCCAATAGCAGGCATGATTTCAGAGTAGGTTCATTGTATCTTTACTCTTGTTCACTTGTTTCTATGAACTACTGCTTTGCAAACAGTAAGGCCATCTGAGTAACTTGTTTAGCTTAGTTTCCTTATTTGTAGTATTTTGTTTTTGAGATAGAATCTCATGTAGTAACTCAAGTTGTCTGAAAATCCACTCTATAACTCAGGTTGGCTTAGAACTCTGCAGGTATACCTCAGCCTCCTCCCCAGTGCTGGGATTCTATGATAGCCAGAGGAATTTATTGTTTTCTTCTTTGGGGGGCCTGTGTTTACTATGATTCAGAATGTAGAATGTGTGATGTCAAGCCTGGTACTGCGGTAAACAGAGGATAAAAGGAATGAAACCAGTTTTGGAACTCACCTCTGCTTAAAAAACAAAGCAACCAATGAACAAGCAAGCAAAAAAAAGAAACAAACAAACAAACAAAAAACAAAACAAAACAAAAAAGGACAGTTATAATGCCTATAGTTCATTAACCAGATTGTTTTATGTCAGGTAATATGTGTGTCAAATAACAATTTACTTACATTTTTTATGAAATCTCTCTGTCTGTAGGGATCAAAATAGCAAGCACACATAAAATAGCATTTAAAGAATTTTAAATTTAGTAAATTATTGATTCTGAAAATAAGGCAGCCTTATCTGTTGAAAAAGTGACGTTTTTCACTATGGAGTTGAAATAAACATTTTAAAATATAGTAAGAGCTGTTTTGGTCAAGACAAATATCAGGTTAAATGTGCATAAAATGAGTAAAATATATTCAATTTGGTATGGCCAAATCCAATTCCTGTGGGATAAAATCTTAAAACACATAAAGCTGGGAGTGTAAAATTAGCATTTTGATCATTTTCTATAAATTGTTTGAGACACTACAACGTATGTCTCAAAGTTTTTCTTTTAGGATGTGTGTATATTAAAATAAAAATTTAAATGCCCCCAGGAAAGAGAAGAAAAGAAGGTACTGATATGATGCTCATTCTATTGTTCAGTAATTTGAAATTCAATAGAAATATTAAATTATTACAAATATTTATATTAAATAGATATTGTTAGTTAATCTAAAGATAAGCAATTAAATACAATTTAAAATAGGCAAATATTTATAACACTTCAAGCAATGCGCTAATATTACAGAACTTAGTTTAACTGAAATTCAAAACAGAAAACTTAGTTCTTAGGATTCCCAGCTCTATAAAGAATAGTGCTGAAAATTCTTCAATTACTATAACCTTCATCCTTGTCCCAAGGAACATTCCAGAAAAAGGGATACACAAGTTATAAAAGTGGGAAGAAGAGGGTCTTATCTAAAATCCTGTTTCTGTATTTAACAGTGCTGTGACCATCATGACCTCACAGAATAGCTATCTGGTTATGCTTTGCATGAAATACAGGTAGAGAAGTTGGGGGGGGGGAGGTTGGGTGTATAAAGGAAGTCCATAAGAGCAGGACGTAACTATGACAGAATATGGAGATGATATGGTCACAATTTACTGCATGCATATAGCACACAAAAATAAAGAATTTTAAAAGTTATCCCAAGTCATAACAATTTCTCAGGATTGTCTTAACTAATTTAGTTGAGTTTGTTAAAATATAAACCTCTCATTCTTCTGAAAGCTCAAGCAAAAATCTCATCCTCACACTTAAAATTCTTCACATGAAGTCTGCTTGTGAACTGTGGAAGAGCATGTCTCTGCATCCTTTCAGGAGCAAATGTGTACAAAATTTTGTCTTATTTTCCTCATTTGTTTATGTTTGTTTGCCATCTGCAGGTTTTCACAATCTCAAGAGAAACAGGTGATAATTGTCTAAAGTTTTCTATCTGTTCTGGAGTTCTCCTCAGGTGAATTAGCATGTTACCATTGGATAGCATCCTTATCTTCAAGATTTTGATGCCATTATAAACATTGCCTTACTGCAAATTACTTGCTGCCTGAGGTCTAAACATTATGCTTCGTGACGTCACAGTCTGTTGATGTTTTAAATATGGAAACTTCCAAGAGCCTTCCTTAGATACATTCATCATCTTATAATTTTACTTGTCCAGTTTCAATATTTCCCATAGATATAAATCTTTCTTAACTCACTGGAGTCCCAGGCAGGAAACTGTTTTCAGAGAGCATAATTTATAATGTGTGAACTCTCAGCCACATGCACTTTGACTTTATCTTGAGAAAATAATTGAACAAAGGCTATTTAAATCTCAAGATACCAATCTCTGACTATGCACACACAGGCATCCAAAGTTCAAGGAATATAAAAATGGGTATTTGCCTTCAAATATATTTTTTAAACAGCCAAGAATCTATTTCTCATGTAGTCTTCTAAATTTAACTACATTTATTGTTAGCTCATTATACAAGTAAAAAATCCTTGTAGTTGAGCATTTCCTTTATAGTGCTACCTTCTCCAATCTACTTTTTCCTTTCAGTGTAAAATAAATTCAATTTTAAAATAAATAACAACTAAATATCATTTTGTGTTCCCAAAACACACTATCTATTTCTAGCACATGGAATTTAATAAGAGAAATAGATTATACAGATAGTAGTGGATCAAAGCGCTAACAAGGAAAGTGGATGGGCCTCCAGATTGACAACATCAGAAGAGAGCTTGGATCACTAAACTGGAGAAATACAGGGGAGCACATATGTTGTGTACTAGATACTTTTTCCTTTGGTCTAGTTCGCAAGAAGGAAGAATTTCAGACATGATCTAATATAAATGCTTTCATCTGCTAGTTCTTTTAAATAGTCAGCAAAGGCTGTCTGGTGGTCTGGTCCAGTTACTATCAAGAAGGTCAAATAAAGGACTAGCTCTGTGTATTTGCACAGTGGGTATAGGGCTGTTCTTTCTGGGTATTGCCTGTATTTACTTGGGCTATGCCTTTCATAAAGATTGCATTAGTTTTTGTTCTGAAGTAAGCTATCTGGTTTTGCTGAAACTGTTTCTCTAATAGAAGAAATTGAGTGTGTGTGTGTGTGTGTGTGTGTGTGTGTGTGTGTTATATTGTGTATACATATGAGTTTGACAGTGTAAACCCACAGGAACATGCATTTAGAGGCCAGGGAAGAACAAAGAGCCATATCCTCCATTACTGTTTGATTTTCCTCCCTTGAAACATTGTGTCAGAGAGAACTAGAAGTATTCTGGTAATTAGTTTCCACTAATTTCCCAGGACCTGCTTGTTTCTGACTCTCAATACTAGTATCACACATGCTCTTAAAGCCATATTTTGATTTTTATGTATGTGATGAGGTTTTGAACTCAGCCCCTAGTGTTTGAATAGCAAGAACTTCAGACCAACCACATATGATTTTTAATAATTTCTTCCTTATAAGATAACATACATTATATATACATATACTATAAAATATAAATACATGCTTTCTCCATATAATAATTTTATGATATTATAGTATAATTTTCTTCACAAGGAGTTCTGTCTGACCAATATATTCTGTAACACTAGAAAAGAAGAATATAAACAGAAGAAATTTTAATAACTCATTCAAATAGTTTAGAGTTTGAAATTTATATTCTACAGAGAATGATTTTCTTAATATTACTTTAATTCAGGAAGTCAAGTATTTGACTTCAAATACTTCAAGTACTTGTTTTCTTTATTTTTCTTTTTTTTGCAATTCTTCAAAACTTTGAGTAGATTCAGAGTAAAAATTTTGTGTGTTAACATATTCACATATATTCCAAATAAACTGGTCTTTGAAAGAATCTCTTGTAATCTTTATGGTAGTAATATTATCAAGTATCTTAGAAAAGCATCAAGTTGTATGTGTTAGGCAACCGTATCCACTAAGTTGAGACTCAACTATCCCTGGCTGTTCTAATGGGGAGTTGTCAAATTATAGTGTGTCTCTTCCTCCTGCCTTGACAAATCAGCATGATACTGCAGCATTCCTAACAAGCCAACCCTGCTGACAGAGCAGCAGTTTAAGGAAAAGTAAAATGGATATTTATAAATATTCTAAACAGTTTTTGCACTATTGTTGGAGAAGTATATGCAGCATTATATGATCATGAGATTCTGCTGCCCTCTTCTGATGAAGAAATTTATAAGAAAACAATGTTTAGTAAGAGTCAAAGGACAATTGGTACTGCAGATTTTACTTGTGTTTGAGGATGATAACTAGATGAACCTGTGCAAACAGCTGATGTGAGCAACTTCATTATGATCTAAGGCATATTTCTTGCATGATATCTCCTATATATCATTGTCATTTTCAGACAGGGTCAATAATAGTCCCTGTGATGTGCATCACATAAATATTTGGAAATATTTACACAGAATTCATCAATCTGCCAATCATCTTGAGTCCACAGAATTGGCAAGAAACAGCACCACACCACCAGAAGTTTTTTGCTGTGTTTCTCTCTATGGAGTTCCTTACATTAACTGTGTAATGTAAGGCTGACTAATAAAAGCATGTGTGTAATTAGTGAAGAATCCTCATTACATGTACTTTCTCATTCTTGCTTTAGCAGAACATCCCTTCTCCTGTGTCTGCTTCAATACAATGATCCTTCAGGAGTCTACTTTAGTCTTTAACCTGGGTCCACTTCAGGACAACACTTCTTCACATATTTGCCCCAGCAAAATTCCATCCAACACAATTGACTTCGCAGAACTCTTAAGTTTCCTATTCAAAAATGCCCATCCTTTACTTTCAATAATCAAATTACCACTGAGTTCTGGGTTCAGTCAAAAATTTATATTGTAATTCTGGTCGTGCTTCGAGTTTTTAAAATGAGTTAAAATATGGTTAGTTATTACATCTAGAAATCATGTCTCTGAAGACTTTCAAAACTTCATATGATAAAAATGGATTTCTCTCTTTTCATTTTATACTTAGAAAATGTCTAAAGAAATAATTAGCATTTCTAGAGAGAGGGAGAGGTTACATGACACAAATTAGAGAAGAACAACAATAAAGCTGATGAATCAAACAATTAATTTATATGATTTGTGTTAAGATGGTTGGGCTAGATATGATCATGTTAAGGGACACAAGACAAACCAAGATACACAACTATATTTCCTCTCATATGCAAAATGTAGAGGTTAGAAATAAATGTGTATATGTAAAGATGGAGAGAGCAAGAGAAGTAGTGAAGAAAGGGGGTTAAGGAAATTAGAAAGAAGAAGGGTGGATAGATGGGCGAGAGGATGGGGCAGGTTGTCTCACTGTCTTCTCTATCTTGAAAATTCATAATTTTATCATTGAAATGATCATGCTCAAATTTTTAGTTTATTTTTACTGAGATTTTACTTAGTAAATTAACCATAGAATGCATTGAAATTATCTATTTCTGCTAGGTATTAAATATAATAACATAGTGAGTAATTCTCATGTTTGAGAATGACCAAAAGTTTGTTTGTAGTAATTAAAATATTAGCCTTCTTTGATTAGTTTATTACTGAAAATTACATACTCTGGCTGTGAGATCAGATATCTGTCCAATTAAGAAAACTCTTGATAGTACAAATTAGTAAACCATCCACATTTCAGTAATAAGCTTTACAAAATTAGACTCAAATTCAGACAATAGAAATTGCAGGATATCTATAATATCCTGTGATTAGAGCTGAAATGTGTTTCTTTGGGAAATCTATTGCCAGTAGATTACATTTTTTAATGTTTACTCATTATAATATAAACTTGTTCAAACATTAGAAAATGAGCTGAGCCCTCTTAACAGAAGATGATAAACTTATGCAAATCAGTTGCATCTTATTATAATGGATTGAACTGTTTATTAAGAACTAAAAGCCTTAGCTATATCAGTCTTCACAGAGTGGTACCACTTTTGAGAGAAGCAAACTAGAAGTCCTAAATACACAAACATGTTACAACTGAATGATCTTATTTAATATGTGTTTTCTATCTGTGTAAATTGCCTTCATTATGTTCAACTCTGCAAAAGTAGACGAGGCAAAGCTGATGACATTTAAATCATATTATCAAAATGTATTAAGCTTTTGTTTTTTTCTTGGATATGTGTGCTTAACATTATCAGTAGAACACTGAGTCATATTATAGCTTATTATCATAATTCTTTAATTTCCAACCAAACTTTATGGCTTCCAAAGGAAAAAGTCAGAGCATTTCTTATTTTCCTCTTCCAACTGCAAACAGAAACATGTGTGGTGTGTCATGGATAGTAAAAAAATGTGTTGTATTGAAAGAACCTGAATGAAAGAACATACCCGGACTGGACCTAGCCCACCTCTATCGTCATATGTAGTAGATGTTCATCTTTATTTTCAATTGGGTCCTGACCAGCTGCAGCACGGGCTAGCCCAAAAGCTATTGCCTGTACTTGAGATATATTCTTCTAGCCGGTCTGTTTTGTCTGGCTTCAGTGGAAGATGATGCACGTAGCTAGAAACTTGATATGCCAGGGTTGGGGAATACCAAGAAAGACCCACTAACTCAGAAGAGAAGGGGAGAGGGGTGGCAGAAGGTTTGGAGGGTGTTACTCAGAGTGGTCAGAGAGCAAGATGTAAAGTGAATACCTAAAAATAAAATTAAAAAGAAGAAAGAAGGAAGGAAGAAAGGAAGGAAGGAAGGAAGGAAGGAAGGAAGGAAGGAAGGAAGGAAGGAAGGGAGGGAGGGAGGGAAGAAAAAATTAAGGAAAGAAGAAAGAAAAGAGAAGAGAAGAGAAGAGACGAGAAGAGAAGAGAAGAGAAGAGAAGAGAAGAGAAGAGAAGAGAAGAGAAGAGAAGAGAAGGAAAGGAAAGGAAAGGAAAAAGAAAAGAATGTATCACTCTAAGTGTTGTCTTTGGAACTGCAGTATGAGTTTCTCCTAAAGAACTACTCAGTCATGGACTTCACTCCAGTTCTAAAACACATCAGAAATCTGATTTCAAAGAGATCCCCAATGTCATTTCCATTACCAAAATTCAAAAAAGAATGGTGGCAAAGACACCAAATAAATTGAAGATAGAAATTTCAAACTTAATTTACACTTCACTGAATGTGTATACCCTGAAAAGTAATGAAACATATTTTGACACATTTTGAAAAATATAAGATCACTTTAACTGTTAAATAAATATTTAAATTATTATGATTAAGACCTAGATATTTTTGTAAGATTTTCTCTGAACCTTTTCATATTATCATATTATTTTTTCTCAATTAGAAAAAAATTAATTAACTAGAAATCACTTCAATATTAGAATTTCATCCATCAATCCAAGGGTGGGGAGATCATAGATTCTAGAAGAGAATCAACTACTGCTATTTTTACGTCAATATAGCTTATAACAGTATAGTAAATATTTATAACCACAGTTAAGTATGACTCATTAAAAGTTACAGTGTGTTTCACTAGATAGTTACTATCATAGAGATTAACAACTACCCAAAATATTGAGAGAAAGTCACAATAAGATACCTCACCCCCAGTGACACATCTGCAATGTGTCTCTTTATCCAAGGATGAGGGAAGTCATTGTAAGTGGAGGCAGAAGATTTTGGAGCCAGAGAACCATGACATTTTGCTGGCCTACAGTTCCTTCTAGATATCTCAGAAGTGTCTCTACAACAACCCAACTAAGGTTGTTTAAATAAGACCAACATGTCAAGAATGCCAGTTGACATGTCGATGTGGAGAGGGGAAATTTCACAAGATCCTACCCCTAATTTTACAAGTCTTAGTCCTTGGAGAAGGCAACCAATGTTTACTCAAAGATACATAAATACTTTTCTCCCTGTTATATATGTATATACAAATAATATTGAAGGGACTCAATAGACTGTGAATGTAATAACAATAATTAAAGAAGAAGAGGTCATAACTCTGAGATCAAGTAGGAAACACATGGACGATTCGGAGGGGGAATGAGAGGAAGAGAATGGTTTAAATACAGTATTCATGTATGAAATTCTCAAACTAAATTAAAAATTAACAGTATTGCCAAATCTATCTTTTTTGCTATTTTATTATGATTATTTAGAAATCACCTTCAAATTACAAAGCATTCATCAATTTTATGCTGTTCATACTATATTTAATATTAATTTGAAATATTATATTGTAGGTTTTATGAGTGAATTCACAGTCAAAGGAATCCACAAGAGGGGTGAAGAAAGAGCCATTTCCAGAATGCAAGGGTCCATTCTGTACTCATTATACTTTTCTTTTATCATTCTCCAACTGGGATCACTAATTAACTTCTAAAAAGAACAGAGACTGGTTCCATGAATTCTAGAGCCCATCTAAACCATGAATTTAAATTTGTTATGGAATTTGGGTTCAGAAGCATGGTCTTCTAGTGCCTTACCACTGAGTTATATCTCCAAACTCTATTATTACATTTTTATTTTGTTGTTGTTTATAAATTATAATTTTTTATTTTGGAAAATATATTGAAATTACATCATTTTTTCTTTCTTACTTCCTTCCAAACTCTCCCAATATACTTCTTGTTTGTTGTCCAATTTGTAGCCTCTTTTATTCATTAATTATTCATATATATATATATATATATGCCTAAAATATATGCTTAAAATAATCTTATCCTTCTGTATATGTTATTTTTATGTATGCTTCCATGGCTGACAATTTGGTATTAGATAAACAATCAGTGTGCTTTTCATTGGAGAATTCTACTTCTTCCACTCCCTGTATTCCTAAGTTGCCTATAGTTCTTTGCTCAGGGCTGGAGTCTAATGGACTTTCCCACGTCTACTTTGGCATATCCACTGGTGTTGCCCTTGTCCAACTAGATTATCTGTGTAGCTTCTGATATTGGGTATACATGACTTAACATAGAACTCCACTGAGTCTTTAACGAGTGGTGAGTTGTTCTATAGGAGCTTGGAATATAAGAGAATTAAGAGACATGAAGACAATGAAGGCCTAGCTTGTGAAGTTCCAAAGATAAATTTGAGAGTCATTTAAAGACTATATCGGGGCTAATGATATTAATTAATATTGTTATATAATAATTTGTGGGTCCAGTTAGCTTGGGCTGAAGAACTCATCTGTAATTATTAAGATACCAGAACCACTAAAATAAAACCTTTGAATTAATGCAACAATTGATACTGGTCTGCTGGAGCTAAAAAGTTACTGGTAATTAAGAAGATACCAACCAGCATTAGTGAGGCAAAATCTGGGAACTTTCTTTCTCAGAATCAGCATACAGATGCTGGAATTCAGAAGCATTCAAAGTTGTACCTTTCACTGACAGACACATTTGGTACTGCAAGTGTCACCAAGATGGTATGGTTTTGAAGGCCTGAAGGGGTCATTAAAAGCAAATGGGCTCATCACTATATGAGACCCCAGGTGGCCTTTGGTAAAGGTGCAGATTTAGTATTGGAAGGTCCACCCAAGATTGAAGTAATCATAAAAAGAAGTTGGAGTTTGATATCATGAAGAAAGCTTATGAGAGGCTATCAGTGAAAGTTAGCACAGGAACAGAAAAGACCCTAGCATTTTGGAGAAGCCTGTGTCATCGGATGACTAACAGCACCAGCAGCAGTGGAGTGGAAACAGACAAAGACTGTAAAACAGGCTGTGTGTTCAGCACAAGATGGAGTCTGATAAGTGACCCAAACTCTTTGGAGAGGCACAGAAGATTGTGAGTGAATCCCAGACCTTAGACATTGAATTATTTACATACTTGGAGTTTAGTTTTGCTTTCTTCAGATTATAACTGTGCTCTGATTCTTCCTTCTTAATGTGAGAAGGTATTTAACTTAATTTTGATTTTGATCAATCCACAATTGAGAAACTGAATTTTTTTAAGGCGTGATTTTAGGGTTTAAGAGAGAGTTTGGACTTTTAAAGAGATTGAATTTTCAAGTGTTTGAATTTGTAAAATTTAGGCTGTGGAATGTTTTTATGTTTGTAATTTTTTATATTGTGGTTAGTATAATCTTAGGGATGAACAGGGATGAATAGACCAGAAAGGTTGTAGTGAAATAGTGATTTGTTTATGTGACAAGTTGACAAGGGGTTAGTTGTGCTGGATAGGTTTACATCAACTTGATATAAGCTCAAGTTAACTGAGAGGAAGAAATTTCAATTAAGAAAATGTTTTCATAAGGTGGGCTATATACTATCCTGTTGCATTTTCTTAATAGTTGATGAGAGGGTCCAGTGAATAATGGTTGGTGCCGTTCTGGGATTCTGCATGCTATGAAAATGCAGGCTGATCAGTCTTTTTGAACTCCTAATGAGCACAGTTCATTGGATTCTGTGTTTTTATTTATTTTTGTGGTGTCCTTGACCTTTCTTCCACAGGATTCCTTGAGTGTTGCCTAATCTTTGGTTATGGATCTTTTCATCTGTTTCATTCAGTTGCTGGATAAAGTCTTTCTGATGAAAATTGGACTAGGCACAAATCTATGATTATAGCAGAATGTCATTATGAATCATTTCATAGATGAATCATTTCATTGACTCCATTCATGTTTGGTTTTTTTTCCTAGGTCTCTGTTTAGCATCTGGGTCCTGGACCTCCAGGAAGTGTCAAGGTGGGCTCCCTCTGATGGCATGGACTCCAAGCTGGGGTAGTCATTGTTTGGCCTCCTTTCCAATTTCTTCACCTTTATCCTAGCCCATATTATAGGATGAACAAATTGTAGGTTGAAGGTTGTTTGGTTGGGTTGGTGTTCCAATCCTTCTACTAGAAGTCTTACCTGATTAGAAGAGATAGCTTGTTCAGGATCCATATCCCTCATTGCTAGGACTCTTAGCTAAGGTTACCCTCATAAATCCCGCCTTTTGTTTTAATATTTCCTTTTCTCTCTAATAGTCGTGATATATGTCCAGCACTTTCTTCAATTTTTTAAAATTTCTTGAAGGCTAGAAAGACATCTAAATCTACTCCCACAGGTTAAATCAACATGCTGATCACCATCTTTCAGCTTTTAATTAATAACTAATTTCCTTTCACAGATGAACTGTTGAACACAATGTTTTTCTCCTTCAGCCGTCCAAAAACAGACTCAGAGATACCTTCCAAGACTAAAATTTCCTCAAACACCTCTGCCTTTCCAGGAGTAATTTAATGCTTGATATCCAGGCTTTCCAGACATCTCCCTGCTGGAGATGCTGCTTCCCTGTGATTTTACCCACAGATCCAGCAGAGACAACTCCATCTTCTGGAACCTGCCTGAGACACCAAGCTGCCTTCTCCCCAGCCATCTCATCAGACTGCAGACTCCAGAGATAAACTGACCCGGAGACAGCACCACCTCCTGGAACCTGCCAGGCTGCCTTCTCCCATCGTCTGCCATCTTGTCTGACTGAAGACCCAGAGATGCTTGCTAAGACACAGAAACACACGCTGAGATGGAAGACGAACCCAGACCTTCCAGCTGCAGATGAACTCTTGCAAAGGCACATAGCTGAAGTGCCGTGTTAGTGAGCAAATCACAATGTCTATTTAGATTAATCAGATGTCATTACTCTCGAATTGTACAATATGTATTTAATTGATTCAATGACTCCTTGCTTTCCCAACCCAACCTTCAATTCCCATTACTGTTGGCTTGGTTATGCTACAACCCCCTCGGCCTGTGTGGTGTTTTCTTTTGACTTTGCCATCCAAAATTTTCACTACAGATGATACCTCTCCTAAGAGAGGGAATTGTGGGTGGCAAATTACGAGAAAAGGCCGGAAAGCCTGGTAGAAGAGCTCTAGAATCCCGGCACCCTGGGGATCCCACTGGGATGGAAGGCAATTCTAGCTTTTCCGAGGCCTCTGGATCTCTCAGCTTTAGCCCTCCATAGTCCCTCCCACAGAGAGGCCCACAGTCATTTGTCACATGAGAATAACATCCCTACATGTGGCCTACATATATCTCCTACACCTTCAGAGATGCCCCTTCTTTTATGAAAGAAAAAAGGGTGGGATGTGGGGCTGTAGAAATCCTGGGGGGTTCGGCCACACCCCCAGAACCCAGAGACCTAACACACAGTCTCCATTTCAGCATATAGTGGGTCACGTAAGGCACAGGTAGAGGGCGTGGCTAACAGGTCTCTGCCAAAAGATTTACATATTAATGAATTACCTAAAGGCCAGGGCATAGATATCTAAATTTTCATCTCCCAAGCCTCTACTCTTTCCAATATAAGGAAGCTCCTCCTGGCATTATGTGGGAGAGCTTTCACATCCAGATACAACTATTATGGCAATAAAACTTCCATATCTTCGATTCCACATGTCTCCTGGAACTCTGGACTCTCTCTGTGTAAGTGGGAAACTCGACCCAGGGAAAGCCTCTTCACCCCTCCCTGCTCCAGCTGTCTGAGGGGCTCTGTCCCCAGCAGCAGAGGTCCATGCACCGCCCTCGCGGGCTGCCCCAGGGACTCAGCTGCAGCCGCTGGACATGCTGGGTCCCCATTCTTCTTGTCCCAGCCGTCCACGGGGCTTCCTCTCTTCTCTGCAACCGTGGTTCCCCGGACTGCTCGACTGCGCGGCACTGGTGAGATCAAACCATCAGCTGAGCCGCGCAGCTGAGCCCCAGGGACCAGGGACTACACCTTGGCTCCCCAGGGACAGCAATAACCACAGCCCCGCCTGTGTGCTGTGCAAGTTTTAAACCACAAGTTTCTGTTGTATTAGGTTTCTAGCTCATCTCTGAAATGACCACCAATTCCAGTTGGCCTTCCCAGTACTCTCCCTATATCCTCTTCTCAGATGAGCCATGTTTCCTTCCCAGGGAGATTCATGCTTCTCCTCTTGAGCCCTCCTTATTACCTAGTTTCTCTCTGTCTGTGGACTGAACCATGGTTATATTTTACTTTACAGCTAATATCCATCTATAAGTGGCTACATACCATGTTAATCTTTCTGTGTCTGGATTACCTCACTCAGGATGATTTTTTTTGTTCGATTTATTTGCCTTCAAATTTCATGATTAAATTTTTATCAGCTGTGTGATAGTTTGTTATATATATGTACATTTTATTTATCTATTCTTGGTTGAGAGACATCTAGGCTGTTTACAGTTTCTGGATTTTAAGAATATAGCTGCTATGAACATAGCTGACCAAGTGTTATTGTGGTACAATAGGATATCTTTGGGTATACGCCCAGGAGTGGGATGACTGAGTCTTGGGGTACATTCATTACTAGTTTTCAGAGAAACCATCATATTGATTTCCAAAGTGCCTTTACATGTTTTCACTCCCACCAGTAGTTGAAGATTGTTCTCCTTGCTCCACATTCTTGGTAGTATGAGCTGTAACTTGTAACAAATAAAGAAGCCTAGTATGACCTAAGCCCTAAACATATATATTAGAGTTGCATAGCTTGGTCTTCTTATAGAACTTCTAATAGCAGAAGCAGAAGCAGTCTCTGATTCTTTTGCTTGCTTTTGGGACCCTTTCTCTCATAGTAGGTCATTTCTTCCAGCCTCAAAATGAGAAGAGATGCCTAGTTTTACTGCAACTTGATATGACATGTTTGGATGATATACATGGAAGGTCTGTCCTTTTCTGAAGAGAAACAGAGGAGGTGTGGAAGAAAGTGGGAAGTGGAAGAATGGGCTTGGAAGGAGAGAGGAAGGGGTAACCCTTGGGATATAATATATGAGAGATAGATAGATAAATACCCACTGAATTTCTTCAGTAATGTAGAAGATTAAGCTAAAATATTCCTTCCCTTCCAAATTGTTCTTAGGTATGGTGTTTAATCAAAGCAATAGTAACCTTAAGTAGGATATTTGATTAGTGATGCTGATGGTTACTTTCCTCCTCTGGTAGACTGCAGAATACCTTCTAGCACCATGAATGTCTTCAGTAGGGATGAAGCTTCTAGTTGGGCACTAGCTTCAGTTTTCATAGACATGCATAGGTAAGGTTCTCAGTAACTGGGTTCTGTGATCAGGTTTCTAAGGGTAAACAATAGCATTGTCAATATCCTGCTACGATTGTTGGGAGACTGTTGGACCACTTTGGTCAACAATTCAATAAGGTTTAACACATTTTGTTACTGAGTGTTTTACCTGATAGCATATGGCATAAGACTCTTTACACATTATTCCCCATTATATGGTAACTCCATTTAAATTCTTTCTTAAATAAGTTTACCATATTTAAGAAAGTCTCTCCACCAATAGGCTTTCCTATGGTTTTGTCAATAGGTCTTCAGCCTGTGTTGTCCCTCCCCATATTTTTTTTCCCCATTAAATCCTCCTGTCTGAGTTAGCATTTCCCCTTTCTAACGATTTAATAAGAACATTTATAATTGTACCAATAATCTGTTTAGTTATCTTCTTTTCCAAATTCCATCCCAGATACAAACATTATTTTATTGTAGTATAACATATATATATATATATATATATATATATATATATATATATATATATAACTTAGCATAACTTGTCAAATAATATTTGCAACACTGCCTACTGACTGCTAGTGGTCCTTTTGTTCTTAGTTTATTCCAGTACTCAATATTAGAACTTTTATTCACTTTTGGAGCTTAATTATTGTTTATTTATTTATTTAAAGCTTGTGTTTTTCAAGTTTTATTTTTATGTTATATGGTTAGCAACAATTCACCTAGGATTTAATTTAATTTAATTAAGTAGTTTTATTTTTTGAATGGATTTAAAATGTATATACCAAGATGGCTTGGAATCATTGAAATGTTACTTTCTCACTGGTTTGTGTCACTACTTTAGTGACATTTTGATTCTTACATTCATCTGTTTCATAGCTATTTTAGACTTTTCTTTTGCCGATACTATCCTTTTTAATAATTGATATTGCTTTATAATGGATTTTTCTTCTTACAAGCAAGTCTTTCCACGTTTACCTTTCTAAGTGTTTCCTGTTAGCCTTTCAGTTAAAAAAGAGTTGCAAAATTCAATTGTAAATATTAAAATGAATGTGTAGTGATTTTGCAATAAATTCAAATAAAACAACTTGATCTTAGTGTATGAAGCACTCCTCTACTTATTTGTGTCTGATAATCGTTTTTTTTTTTTTTTTTTTTCTGGGCAATTTACTGAAAGCTAAATTTTTTTTTTTAATTTTTTTATTGGATGTTTTATTTACATTTCATATGTTGTCCCCTTACCCCATCCCCCACCCACCCAGGAACCCCCTATCCCCTCACCCCGCCTCCTTCTTCTTTGTGGATGTAACCTCTATCTACCCCCCCACTCCCACCTCCCCACCCTCAAAACTCCCACCCCCTGGGGCGTCCAGCCTTCATGAGGTCAAGGATCTCATCTTCCACCTGTGCCCAGCAGGGCCCTCCACTCTTTTATATTCAGCTAAAGCCCTGGATCCCTCCATAAGTGCTCCCAGGCTGGTGGTTTAGACCCTGGGAGCTGTGGTTGGTTGGTATTGTTGCTCTCCTCATGGGGCCACAAATCCTTTCAGCTCCTTCAGTCTTCACTCTAACTCCTCCATTGAGAACCCCATGATCACTTCAATGGCTAGTTGTGAGCATCTGCCTCTGAATATGTCAGACTCTTGAAGACCTCTGAGGAGACATCCATATCAGGCTCTTATCAGCATGCACTTCCTGACTTCCACATCAGCATCTACCTTTGGTGACTGCACATGGGATGGATACTCAGGTGGAAAGGTCTTCAGACGGCCCCTCCTTCAGTTTTTGTCCCTCGCTTTGTCTCCATATTTGCTCCCTTGAGTATTTTGTTGCTCCTTCTAAGAAGGACCGAATCACCCCCACTTGGTCTTCATTCTTTATGGACTTCATGTGACCTGTGAGTTGCATCTTGGGCATTTCAAGGTTCTGGGCTAATATCCAATAATCAGTGAGTGAATTCCATGTGTGTTCTTTTGTGATTGGCTTACCTCACTCAGGATGATAATTTCTAGTTCCATCCATTTACCTAGGAACCTCTTAAATTCATTGTTTTTAATAGCTGAGTAATACTCCATTGTGTAAATATACCACATTTTTTTAATCCATTCCTCAGTTGAAGGACATCTGGGTTCTTTCCAGCTCCTGGCTATTATAAATAAGGCTGCTATGAACATAGTTGAGCATATGTCCTTATTATATGTTCGAGCATCTTCTGGGTATATGCTATACCACTCCTAGGCATATACCCAGAAGATAATCGGTTTAAAAATAATAATTTACACACAGAGATTGACATAAATATTTATTTTTAGTTCTTTTAAGTGTTTGGCTTTGGACTATATACGGAGCATTTTTAGATATTATTTTCTATTCAGTCATTGATTTGTAGTAGTCATTGTACATTACCTTATACATTTAGATAACTTGTAATATTTTATCTGATATGCAATGATATATCATATATATATATATATTGCTTAGCAAATGGTTTCATTTCCCAGCTGAGCCCAGGTTCTTTTTAAATTTCAGTCAAAACTAACCACTGTAAGTAGAAATTTTCTGATAGAATAATGATAATATGCTATGTATAACCACTCAGAGACTATAGCTTAGTATATCTCAGTACTCCTTAAATTCTGTCCTTAAATGTTTTAAGATAATAGCATTGGTGTTATTAAATAGCTCTAAAGCTCTCACATGGATAAATCTAAAAATACACATAGAAATTTATATTCAAATTAACAGTACTTCTGTGAAATGAAGTCATAGATGTTATCATTTAGTATGTTTCTATGACTGGGTTGTTGGAGATAGAATATGTGCTACACGAACAATACCAAGCCATAATAACTCTACAACATTTAGAAGTTTAAAAAATTAGATGACTCTAGCACCTCAAATGTATTAAATAATACATTATTCAATAGCAAGAGGGCTATCAAACTTATGAGTTACTACAATTAAAAGATTGAATAGCATATGAAGCAATATATTCAAGTACAAAAACCAAAAGTACAAATGTAAGTCAGTTCACATTTAAATAGAATATATTAATATACACTAACTAGAATAATTGTAAAGAAAATAAGCAAGGTAAACAAAAGAGGTATCAGCATATAGAAATACAACAATTTGCCATGAATATTCTCATTTTACTCGTTGATTATTAAAAATAATGATTACCAAAGCTAACATTTAAATCAAGGAAAGTTTTAAACATATATTATCAAAACCCAAAGTATGATTTTAAATGAAACTATCTGATTTAGACTTTTAGAAAACTCATTGAAGCATATATATGTTGAATGTTTTTTATTTTTGAAATATCTTTTTGAGTTATTGTTGTTTCTTCTTCTATCACCTCTAACTTATTGTAGAAGGCTGGAATGAGCTTTCTGCTTATACTGCCAAAGCAATTAGTGACTAAATTTTACACGCATATTGCCAAAACTATCAGGGCAGAACTCAGAAAAATTAAGAACAGAAGAAGACTAAAACCAATTATCAGTATCATAGTAGAAAAAGTCTACCACCACCTGGATTCATTTTAATAACACTGTTTTGCTCAAATGAAAACCTCAACATGTGAAGCCACATTATTTTAGAATCTCAAGTATATAACTGAAGAGTTATTTCTTGCCTTTTACTTATGGAAGAATCAAACTATATTCTTCCTAATGTACAACTTGATGTTATATATTTCACAATTCTTCTTTTTGTAAGTGCAGCTTCATATCTATAAAATAAAACATAAAGGTCGGATTCAGGTGTTTACTACAGTGTCTTTCTAAATTTCTATAGTTTTACAATAAAACTCTGAAGATTTTCCATTTTGTTGGGCTTAGATTTATGTCCAATATAAACGTATACTATATTGTGGTCTAATAATAGGTTGGTATCTTAGACAAATTTCTATTGCTGTGAAGAGGCACAAGGACCACAGAAACTCATTAAATGAATACATTTGATCGGAGCTTGCTTCTATTAAGAAGTTTAATTTATTCTCATCTAGTAGGAAGCATGGCAGCACACAGGCAGACATGGTTCTAGGGACTTATCTGAGAGTTCTACATCCAGAACTGTAGACAGCAGAAAGAAAGAGCACTGGTCCTGGCTTAAGCCCTTGAAATCTCGAAGTCTACCCACATTGAAACACTTCCTCCAACAAGACCATAGCTACTAATTCCTGCTAAGTAGCATCACTTTCTAAAAGCCAAACATTCAAATATATGAGCCTATGAGAGCCATTTCCATTCAAACTAGAACAGTTCATGTTTAAAAAAAATAACAGAAAACAATAATCTATTATTCTTGTAAACCTTATTGCTCCAGTTATCTTTTAGGGAATCCATCAGAGACTCTGAGCTTACCAAAGCCTTCCTCCCCTCAGTGACAAAATGTGACCCATCTAACAACAGCAACCCCTAAACACATTTCTCAGAAAATAGGCTTTTTTGATAATTTATTTTCTCTCACGCACATTTGCATTAATTATTTTAATTCTTTAAAGGAAGGTATGTTTTTGACTATTTCATGAAAGGTAAACATATCTGGATATCCTTTAATTTGCAGTACATTATAAAGGATTATAGGAAATGCTAAACAATTTTTATACTGGTAAGCAAAATACAAAAGGAAATCTTAAATAGGAAAAAGTCAGACTGACAAATAATTGTCAATATTAATTTTATATTTACATATGAACCTTAATGGAGTTAAATATTTCTAGTGATGGAATTTTTCAAGTTCAACTTCCATATAGTGCAAAGCTTAGACAAGAAAGGTCATTTATAAATTATTAAATAGCACTACATAGTATACATATATGAAAATCTTTAAGAATTAGTAAAACCATTTATATTTTTAAATAATTCATAACCAGTGTGCTTTCAAAACTTTGAACATAAATTAAACTTCTAAACACAAAAAAAATCCGTTCTTAAATGTAGTAGGCCAAAATTTAGTCTTCAAATTGCTGTAAATAAATCCTATCCAAAAAAAAACCAAACATAACAAGGAGTAAGATAAATTTGGACAATTTTTTAAGGATATAATCAACCACATTAGGAAGGTGATGACAAGAAGATGAAAGTATGGTACTTACCACATTCAAAGTAGGTTTCTTCCCTTCAGTTAAATCTCCCTGGAAACATGTGACAGACATACACAGACAAAGAGAGAAGAAAATGAGGAGTTCTCTTCAAAGATTATACAGAATTATATAACCAATGATATTATCATTCATATGTATATATATATGCTTTCCTGTTGAGATAACAGCTCAAGATAAATTATAATATGGTGCTTCATATAAACCAATGATGACTACTGAGTGTTTAATAAAGAGAGGAAACAGACCTTATTAATTTATTGTTCATAGTGTATATTCTAAGGAGATATTCCCAAAGTTACAGATGGTACAAGTGAAAGAAGGTAGATGATTTTTTCTATTAACACTTGAGTGACAGAAAACAACTACTAGATACTGTGAGAATAAAATACTTCAGTGTTCATGGCAATATAGTTTGAAAATGTTCCCATATTTATCTAAAGAGAACCTGGAATCTTCACATAAGCTATTTTTTCACCAATATGTCATTTAAGTCTCTAAGTATAGAGCATATCTTACCTCAAATCTAAATCCTCTCATTTTAGAACTAGTCATAGCTAAATGAACTATTCTATCATTTGATGTCAGATATTAACACTTGGTTTCAAGAACATAGCACTGTAATTCAGCAGTCTCCTGGACGTGTGATAATCTTAGATTCACCCAGTGAAATTCTAATACAGAGCCAAATAAATAATTTCTTTTAAAAATTGCTTTAGTTATGTCACCTCAAGAAATAAATAAAAAGTGATTACAATAATCATGCAATTGGATACAGAAAAAATCTTCGACAAAATCCAGTGCCCCTTTATAATAAAAGTCCTGAAGAAACTAGGTATAAAAGATACACACTACACAATAATAAAGGCACTTTACAGAAAGGACTTAGCCAACATCACCTTAAATGTAGGAAGCCAAATAAATTCCACTAAACCCAGGGACAAGAAAAGATTTGTGCAGCTTTTCCATATCTATTCAATAGAGTACTTAAAAGTCTTAGCCAAGGCAATAAGACAGCTTACAAAGATCAAGGGGATTAAACATAGGAAAGGAAGAAGTCAAAGTGTCTTCATTTGCAGATGATATAATAGGAAGAGGTGAACCTAAAAATTCTACATGGAAACTCATGCATCTGATAAATACTTTTAATATTTAAATTTTTGCAGGGCAAAAAATTATCATGCAAAATTAAAGCTTTTCTATATACAAAGAAAAAGCATATTGAGAAAGAAACCAGGGAAACAATACCTTTTATGATAGTTTCAAAAGTACCTTGGGGTAACACTAAATGCTAAGAATTGTATAATAAATCCTTATTGGAGAAAGAAATCAAAGGCTATATCATAGAACAGCAAGACCTACCAATCTCCTAAATAGGTAAAATTAATATTGTAAAAATAGCCATCCTACCAAAAGCTATATATAGATTCAATGTAATTCCCACCAAAATGTAATACAAAATTTTAATGTACTTCACAGAAAGTAAAAGCAAAAACCTATATTCTTTTCAGCTCCATATCTTTTTCATTAATTTACTTATTTATTCACTTTACACCCTGATTGCACTCCTACACTCTAGTTTTCCCAGTCCCACATTTACAAATCCCTTTCCCCATTTCCCTTCTCCTCAGAGAAGGGGAACCCCTTTTAAGTACCATCCCACCATGGGATATTCAGTCCCAACTGGAATAAGCATGTCCTCTCTCACTGAGACCCAACCAGACAGTTCAGCTGGTGTAAGGAAATCTAATGGGAGGCAACATAGTCAGAGACAGCCCCTTCTCCATTTATTAGACAACCCACATGGAGATCAAGTTAACATCTTCCACAAATGCATAGGGTGCCTAGATCCAGCCCGTGCATGCTCTTTGGTTGGTAGTTTAGTCTCTGTGAGGCCCATGGGTCCAGGTTAATTGACTTCATAGGTCTTCTTGTGGTGTCTTTGACCCCTCCAGTTTGCTCTATTCAATCCTCCACTCCTCCAAAAGACTCCCAGAGTTCCACCTGATATTTGGCTGTAGATCTCTGCATCTATTTCCACACACTGAATGAAGCCCTTCAGCAGACAGTTATGCTAGCCTCCTATCGCAGATTACCACCAATAGTGTCAGGGATTGGCTGTCTTACATGGGAAGGCTTTCCAGTTAGGACAGTCTCAAGATGGTTTTCAAGTTGATTTGTCATTCCTTCAATTTCTGCTCCATCTTTATCCCTGCACATCTTGTAGGAAAGACAAATTTCGGGCTGGACTTTAGATGAAATGTCCAACAGTGGGGAGAATGAACTTGTAGAGTCCGTCTCCAGTAGAAAGAGAGGGCATCAAGTGGAGGGATGTGGTTGACATTCCATAGTCAAAAATTCTGACCCAGAATTGTTACTATCAAAAAGAACTGCAGAAATGAAAATGGAGAAGAGACTGAGAGAAAGGAGGTCCAGTGACAGGCCCAAATTGGGATCCCTTTCAAGGGGAGGCTTCAAGGCCTGACACTATTACTGATGGAATGGTGTGCTTAAAGATGGAGCCTAGCATGGTTGCCCTTCGAGAGCCTCACAACTAGCTGACTGAGACAGACACAGATACTTACACCCAACGAATGGGCTGTGGTCAGGAACCCCTGTTGTTGAATTAGGGAAAGGCTGGAAGAAGCTGAAGAGGAGGCCGACCCCTTAGGAAGTCCAGCAGCCTCAACTAACCTGGATCCTCGAGGAGGTCTCTCAGACACTGGGCCACCAACCAGGCAGCATATACTAGCTGTTGGATAGAGACAACCTCTGGAGCTGAGTATGATGGTGCAGATCTGTAATTCCTGTGTTAAAAAAAAAAAAAAGGAGGATGATGAGGAATTCCAGACCAGCCTTGGATACAAGGCAAGTTTGAGGATGACCTGTGTAGCATGAAACCCTGTCTTAACAAAACAAAACCAAAACAAACAAACAAACAAACAAACAAGTAACACTCTGAGATTAGTCATCTTTTTGTAGGTCACACAGCTATAGGTTAAAAAAATAAAAACAAGATGTTTACAGTATTTAAAATAAAACACAATATTTGATGGTAATATCTGATATAAAATGAGAATTATTGATGGGGATTGTGAAAGGATGAGAAGACAATGGTGTGAAGGAAATAAAAGAAGAGGGAAAGGGGGCTTCAAACATCTGGCAAGTGAGGCAGCTAGATTGTGGACACCCTGACCATCAGCAGTATCATCAATAGGTTGATTGGCCAGCAAGCCGAGGAGATTAGCAGTCTCTGTCAGTGCTGAGATGACAAGTGTGCATTATCATCCTTGACTTTCTATGTGGATGCTGAGAATCAGGTCCTCATGTCTAGGAAACAGACAATTTATTTGCTGAATCATCTCTCCAACCTGAAAATACGTTCTTTTAGTAAGAAGAATATATATTATCTCAGACATCATCTCTCATCTGATCCTACTCCAATCCATATGAGAGGACATCAACTCACTCACAAAACTCATATTTTTGAAGAAAAAAATGTTTTCTAATAGTTAAACCAGACCAAATAATCCAATTTTAAAATTAGATATAGAACTAAACAGAGTTCACAAAACATGAAGTTTAAATGGTAAAAAATATGTAACGTGTTCTTCGTAATTTAACAAATCCTACCAGGAAACTGAAAATTGAAAGAGCTAATAAACGTATCACCACCCTAGATTTTAAATTGTATTGCAAATATACAGTTATAAAAATAAAATAGCATTGTATTGATAAAAAATTGAGATTTCAAAACAGAATTGAGGACCGGTGCACATATGTACAGACATCTCATTTGGGACAAAAAACAAAAAGCAATAAAACACCCATAGCACACTGGACAAAAGAAAATAATTTCAACATATGGTTGTGCTGGTCAACCTGTATGACTACATCTAGAAGAATAGGCTAGAAGTCATTGCTAGAAGAAATGATTTTATTATCAGAATACCAGCATCCCATGCAATAAGACCCACAGCTAATAAATGGAATCTAGTGAACCAAAAAAAAAAAAAAAGATTCTACACAGCAGAGAACACAATTTGTGAAAAGTAGCAGGATAAAGAATGAAATCAAAGTAGCAGGATAAAGAATGAAATCTTTATACATCTTACAGAGTATTATTATGTAGAAAACTGAAAGGAAACAATACGAAACAAAATATGAAAATCAAAACCAAATAACCCAATTTAACAATTGAATATAGAACTAATTAAATTCTCAAAAGATAAAGTTCAAAAAGTTAAAAACACTTACAATATGTTCACCATACTTTAACACATTTCTGATAGCTGCCAGGAAACCAAGAATTAAAACTACTTTGAGATTTCATCTTATCCCAGTAAGAATGCAAGGTGAACAAAACCCATGACATCAGATGCTAGTGAATATGTATGTAAAATAGAACACTCATCCATTGCTGGTTAGAGTGCGAACTGGCACAACCACAATAGAATACAGTGTGGATATGCCTCAGAAAGTTGATATACCACAAAAATTGATATGCCACAAAAAAAATCTATCTATACAATTCTTGGGCATATACCCAAAGGACTCTACATCTTATAATAGACCATTGCCCATCTGTGTTCATCATTGCTGTATTTATAATAGGCAGAAACTGAAAAAGAGTCTAGATGTCTATCAACTAATAATTCTATAACACAAATGTTGTACATTTACATGTTGAAATATTTCTCAGCTAGAAACATCATTCCTGCTAGAGTATTTTGAGTACTATGAGAGAAAAAAAAGAAGTCTTCAGTATCATGAACTTTGGGACCTAAAATAGCAATTGGCCTAAGATATTTACTGGTTCAGTAACAGCCCAAATATTATGGGAGGATCAAACAATTATTTTTTATTAGATTAAAGATCTATTCTATGAAATGAAACAAATGAAGCAAATACGTGACATTGCTTATGTGAGGTAGTTTATGAACCTCAGGGGAAAACCTACTGGTGTGATTCTGTTAAATGAACATAGCAATCGAATGACTCCTAATGTCATGTTGTCATACTCATAGATTAGCACATCAATCAGCCCTCACTAGAGAAGCTATGTACTTTAAATGTTAATTAACTCTGTGAACTGGAACTAGGCAATGGGAAGAGAGTGAGAGACCTTGGGGAACTTATCCCTAAATATGTCTTTGGCAACCTCTGCCCTCAAAGCTCAAGAATCTCTGTGAGTAAGAAGGTAGAAAGATTGTTTGAGTTAAAAGTCGGTTGACAATTTCAAGGAAACATGTTCCTGACAATAGGACTATTAAATATAAGAACTCACAGGGACTGTGACATCATATACAATGCTGCAGAGGTTTAAATCAGACAAAACCCAAGTATTGAGATCAGATTGTTAATATCTAACTCCTAACAAAGTAAATAGTTGCAACTGATCATTGTCAGAAGGAGGAAATTCAGTTCCCTCCAATAGAGAATCACTGTGTATATTATCCACAGAAAATGTTACAACTTAAAATTTCTCTGTATGTTCCTTTATAAGGAATGTATGTATGCCATCACCTATGAGCAGAGATCAGAGTACAAATATGTGAAAACTTAGGTTTCAATTTGTGATAGCAGATACCTTTACCTTCATCTCACTGGCACTTCAGTAACACTCTTAGGAAAGAATGCAAAAGTTATGACAAGCTTTCTTGTTTCTATATATACAAGTGGTGTGCTTAAAGGAACCTGTATGATTAGTGTTGCTTATTAACTGCTTAGGAGCTAGAATCACCTAGGAAACATGCCTGGCAAACTCTCTGAAAGAAACTGTAAACTGGATTAATTGAAGTGGTAAGACTTATCTTAACTCCATAGAGCAGTGCTCTATGGCTTAGGGTATTGGAATGAATGGAAAGGAGAAAGCTGTTTGAACGACAGTGTTCCCCATGCTTCCTAAATGCACATGCAATATGATCAGTGCTTCCCATCCCTGTGGCTTTCTACTGAGCCATAATAGACTGAACCCACAAACTGTGAGGCAAAAATAAATCCCCTCTCTCATTCAATTGTTTTGTTAGTCATTTTGTATCAGTAGGAATAAGAGTAAATAATATACATGCTTAACTGCCTTCAATTCTGAATGGTTTATCTAAAAAGGGAAAGCACAGTATTTTCTATATATTTGAAAAATATTACAAAATATTTTGGAAAACA
This sequence comes from Grammomys surdaster, assembly GCF_004785775.1. Lineage (NCBI taxonomy): Eukaryota > Metazoa > Chordata > Mammalia > Rodentia > Muridae > Grammomys > Grammomys surdaster. Next base: position 19,256,520 of record NW_021604597.1, on the reverse strand, counting down.
TGATCCAAAATTGTATATTCTGATGTCTTTTTCTAGAAAAAAAAATGTGAAGATTTTGTTTATTCCCAGAAAAATAACAACAAAACATTTGCAACCCAAATCAATTATTTTCAATTTATCAAAGGCAAGATAATTACTAGTTCTCCCTAATAGCCAGCCCTTTATGTTATAAATCATATTCACAAAATTAACATTGAGTTTAAAGTTACAAGATATAAAATAAAAGATATTTTTACTGATGTGTATGGAATATTGACTGATATTCACACTTTATCTCATAAGGAATAAATACATAAGTTATCTCACAGACTTCTGCTGCTTCTTGGTGCTGATACTACATTGCATTGTGCAATGTATTATATATTGTTTGCCAGTATCCTATTCATCTGAAAGAAAATGATTGCCACTTAATTTGTAAAACAACAGTTACACTTCAGTATCAGTTGGAGACATCTGAAATTAACTATATATATATTTAAAAAATGAAGCCAGTTGGATGTCAGTATTTATACACAGTGATGTAAATATATTATGAGCACCCCTGAATTTTTCATTTCTGTCAATAAATGATTAATCATTTTGCCATCTCATATTCCTCAATAAAATCGGCATGTGCATCATATTTTTTCCTTAGACACAATTAAAATCACATTTAATGTTTCAAGTCACAAAGTGTATTTGATAATTTGAATTTTATACATTTTTGACAGATGTCCTTGCAAATTCTTACAGGCTTCCTGACGTAGATTTTTACCATGCTCAGAACAGATTATGTGTATAAATGTCAATAGGTTAGCATTTGGTTTCTATTTGAGATATGTCTTAATGAATTTTAGGACACTAATGCACTGATCTTTCACTCATATCAAGTTTTTAGAATGAAATATATGTAATCTCTGCCTATTTAAAATGTGATCAGCTAATATACATGCATATCATGTGTTGAGGTCTTATCATGAGTAATTATTAGTTTCAAAACTCTGTGGAGATAAACTTGCATAAAATTTAGACACTAGTCTGATGGTTTCTTATGTAAGAGTATTTGATGTGCAAGCAGAAAGATCAAGTTCTTAGCTTCATCACACAAACCAAAGGTTACCAGGCTGTACAGTCCTGTAACCTCAGCCTCATTAGTACTATGAGAGTATGACTGAAGACAAGTGAAATGATCCAGCTTACTCACTGTTCTCTGGATTATGATCATAGATTAGTACATAAAAGTATAGACATGAGCAGTATATGAACACAAGACACACACACACAAAGATACGTGAACAATAAGTAAGTAAATAAATCTGAAATACATGGACAAATCAAGACATATTTAAGGATGGTCTTATTAGTTATTGTCTTTAGCATACAAAATATCATATTCATCTGTTTAAACAAAATCGTCTTAAATACTGTAATGAGAGGTTTAGTTTCTTTAAAAACCCAGTTATGTTATGTAAACATGTTTTTTTTTTAATCCCAGGTGTGGGATATGAGGTTGCTTCAGACTTTCTAGAGCAGTAGACTATTTGCCTCATGGATGCTCTGGCAAGGGATTGATTCCTTCTGATGCAAACTGTTTAATTCCAAGGTCCCTGTAGTTGGTATGAATACCAGAGCTCTAAGAATGACCTTGTGGGGCACTCTGAGGGAAGATATAGAAGGAAGAGGAAGAGGAGAAGGAGGAGGAGGAAGAAGAAAAGGAGGGGGCCACGGTATTCTTCTTGCTCTTTCTTGTTCCTGCTAATGCTGTTGCTGGTGGTGCAAAGAAAAGAGGGTAGAAGAGCTATCCCAATGAGACAAAGATTAGAATTGTCCCAAGAAATTCAAAGAACACAGTCAACAAAAGCCAGGGAAATATGACACCTTCAGAGCACAACTCTCCTAATATTGGATATCCTCACACAAGGGAAGCACCAGGAAATGGCCTTAAATCCAATCTTATAATAGGTGAATTTAATGAAGAAATGAATAAATACCTTAAATAAATACAGGAAAATATAATCAAGCAGGTGAATAAAAATAAACAAAAGAATTGAAGACATAAGACAGTAATAAAAGCAATAAAGAAAACACAAAACCTGAGAGAATCCTAGAAATGGAAAACCTAGGGAAAAGGACAGGAACTACAGATGAAAACAACACCAACAGAATACAAGAGACAGAAGAAAGAATTTCAGGTCAAGAAGATACAAAAAAATAAATCAATACATCAGTAAAAGAAAATGTGAAATCTAAAAAATTTTCTGGCGCAAAACATCCAGGAAATCTGTATATCAGGAAAAGACCTAACCTATTAATAATAGGAATAGAATAATAGAAGATGAAGCATCCCACCTCCAAGGACCAGAAAATATTTTCAACAATGAAAAATACTTTCAATCGTAAAAGAAAAATTTTCCAATCTAAAGAAAGAGATGTCCATAAACTTACAAGAAATTTAAAGAATAATAATCTTCCTTCCACATAATAATCAAAACAGTAAATATACAGAAGAAAAAAAGGATATTAAAACCTGCAAGGGAAAAAGACGGTAGCATAAGAAGGCAGACCTATCAGAATGACACCTGACTTCTCAACAGAGACTCTAAAACCTAGAAAAGCCTTGAAAGATATTTTGTGACCTCTAAAAAATCAGGTAGCCACCTAGACCTAACTCATTCTATGAGGCCATAATCACCAGGATATCTAAACTGTACAAATACTCAACAAAGAAAATTTCAGACCAATTTCTCTTATGAACATCAATGCAAAAATACTTGAAAACTGAATCGAGAAACAACCCAAAACATCATCTAACATGATCAAGCAGCCTTCAGCCCAGGGATACAGGTATGGTTCAACATATGAAAATCCATCAATGTAATCTACCACATAAACAAACTGGAAGAAAAAAAATCATATGATAATCTCATTAAATGCTGAAAAGGCCTTGATGATATCCAACACCCTTTCATGTTAAAAGTCTTAGGGAGACTAGGAATACAACACACATACCTGAACATAATCAAACCAATATACAGCAAACTAATAGCCAATATCAAATTAAATAGAGTGGAACTTAAAGGAATTCCACTAATCTCAGGGACAAGACAAGGCTGTCCACTCTTTCCTTATTTATTTAATATAGTACTTGAAGTTGTACCTAGAGAAATATGACAACTAAAAGAGGTCAAGGGGATATAAATTGAAGAGGAAGAATTCAAAGTATTGCTATACACAGATGATAGTATAATACACATAAGTGATGCCAAAAGTTCTACCAAAGAACACCTACAGCTGACAATCACCTTCAATGGAATAGCCTAATACAAAATTAACTTGAAAACAAATTAGTAGTCCTCCTTTATACAAATGACAAAAACACTGAGAAAAAGTTAGAGAAACAGTACCCATTTCAATAGCCAGGAATAATTCAAAATATCTTAGTGTAACTCTAACCAAGCAAGTGAAATGCCTGTATGACAAGAACTTCATGTCTCTGAAGAAATAAATTAAGGAAGATATCAGAAGATGGAAAAATCTCTCATGCCCATGGATTGGTAGGATTAATGTAGTGAACACAGCCATCTTATCAAAATCAATCTACAAATTTACTGTAATTTCCATGAAAATCACAACACAGTTCTTTAAAGACCTTGAAAGAACAGTTCTCAACTTCATATTGAAAACAAACAAACAAACAAACAAACAAGCAAAACTCAGAATAAGTAAAACAAACCTAAACAAAACCTGCATAAAAGAACTTCAAGAAGTATAACCATTCATGAATTCAAGCTGTACTACACAGCAGCAGTAATAAAAATGTAATGGTATTAGTATAGGAACAGACAGGAATGGATTCAAATTGAAAAGCTTGAGAAAAACCCATATCCCTATAGACACATGATTTTGACAAAGAAGCCAATTGAAAGGGGAGAGAATATTCAACAAATGGTGGTGGTCTAACTACCTGCAGGTCTGCATGTAGACAGATGCAAATAGATTCATATTTTTCATCCTTCTCAAAACTCAAGTCCAAGAAGATCAAACACCTCAGTGTAAAACTAGATGCACTAAATCTAATATAACAGAAAGTAGAGGATAGTCTTGACCTCATTGTAACAAGAGACAACTTCCTGAACAGAATACCAATTGCTCAGACTCTAAGATCAACAAGTGATAAATGGGATCTTAAGAAGCTAAGAAGCTTAAGTAAGCAAAGGATGACTGTTTTAATTGGACAAACCAGAAGCTTACAGATAGGGAAAGGATCTTCACCAACTGTACACCTGACAGAGCACTAATATCCAAAATTTATAAAGAATTCAAAAAATTAGTCACCAAAAATCCAAAAAACCTAATTTAAAATGGAGTACAGTGCTACATAGAGAATTCTCAACAGAAGAATCTCAAATGACTGAGAAGCTCTTAAAGAATGGGGAGGGTCTCAGTTAGGCAGGGTGGTCACCAGGAGAGGAGGCAGGTCTTGGAATGTAAGCAACAAACAAACAAACAAACAAACAAGCAGAAATGTTCAATATTCTTAGTCATTAGAGAAATGCAAATCAAAACAAACCTAAGATTCCGTCTTATATCTATCAGAATGGCTAAAGTAAAAAACTCAAGTGATAGTCCATGCTGGTGAGGATGTGGAACAAGGGAAACACCCCTCCATTGCTGGTAGGAGTGAAAAATTACACAACTACTTTGGATATTAATTTGAAAGTTTTCAGAAAACCCAGATATACCACTTTTGGGCATATACCCAAAAGATGCTTGACTGTACCTAAGAGACTCTGCTCAAATGCATTGATAGCAGCTTTATACCTAATAGCTGGAAGCTGGAAGGCATCTAGATGTCCCTCAACTGAAGAATGGATAAAGAAAATGTGGTACATTTTCAAAATGGAATACTATTCACCTATTAAAAAACAAAGACACAATGAAATTTTCAGACAAATAAACAGAATTGAGAATACCACCCCACATGAGATAACCTAGATCCAAAATGACATGCATGGTATGTACTCACTTATAATTGTACATTAGCCATAAAATGCAGTTACCATGCTAGAATTCACAGATCCAAAGAAACTGGATAAAAGTGAGGTCTCAAGGGAGAATGTGTGAATCTCACTCAGAATGGGAAAATAAATCATGGAAGATGTATAGAGAGAGGGAACTGGGTATCAGAGGAGGTAAGGAGGAGTACAGGGATGGGAATCAGGTGTGGAGAGATAGGGCAGTGAACGAGGACTTGAAGTTAGGAAGGAAATTGGTAGGGGTATATCTCTGGTGACTACCTGGAGATCTGGTAGAGAGGAGGATACTGTGAGCTTATGGGCATGATCCTAGCTTTGATTCCTACCAGAGGATGATACAGAGACTGAAGTGGACACCTCCTGTAGCCAAGCTCGACTTCCAGGAGAGGGAGGCAGATATCAATCCACCTACAATACCTTCATCCTAAAATTTGTCTTACCTGGACAGACTGATAGCTAATCTGCTCCCTGGAAGACACCATATCCTGTGGCATCCCAGAAGATCTGCTGCACTCAAAGTACAGAATACCCAAGATACAGTTCAGAGTACTCAAAAAGGTCAACAAGTTGAAGGGCCCAAGCGAGGCAGCCTCAGTTCTACTTGGGAGGGTGAAGAAACCAACCACAAGGGCATAGGGAGGGAGAGACCTGGGAGGAAAAAGGGATGGGGAGGGGGATAGAGGAACATGATCTGATATTAGGTGGTTCTGAGGGCCAGCAGAAAGAATGGAAACAGGCAACCTCAAGAGGTAGGAGGTTGGTGGGACCCTCCAGAATGTTCCAGAGACCTCAGGACTAGCTAGGGAGGAACCCTAGTTAGATGAAATGCCCTACAGTGGGGAGAGGGAACTTCTGAGAGCCCACCTCCAGCAGAAAGACAAGGCATCAAGTGAGGGAGGGGGTTGCCATCCCACATTCAAAACTCTGACCCATAATTGTACCTGTCTGAAAGAACTGCAGGGATGGAAATGGAGAAAAGCCTGAGGAAAAGAAGGTCCAGTGACAGGCCCACAATGGGTTCCAGCTCAAGAGGAGGTACCAAGGCCTGACACTATTACCGAGGCTATGGAGCAATTACAAAAAGGGTACCTATCAAGACTGTCCCCTGAAAGACCCAACAAGCAGTCTGAAAGAGTCAGATGCATATATTTACACCTAACCAATTAACAGAAGCTGCTGACCCCTGTGGTTGATAATTCAACTGGATGAAGCTGAGGATGAGAATGACCCTGTAGCTTTATCAATTAACCTGGACCCCTGAGGCCTCTCAGACACTGGATCACCAACCAGGCAGCGTACACCAGATGATATGAAGCCCCCAACACATGTACAGCAGAGGAATTCCGGGTCTGGGTTCAGTCAGAGAGGATGCACCTAACCCTAAAGGGACTGAAGGCCCTAGGGTATTAAAGGTCTTGTGGGGTGGGTGTTGGGGTGGATACATCCTTGTGGAGACAGGGAGGCAGAGAGGAGGTATGAAATATGGAATAATCAGAGGGTGGGAATAAAATCTGTATTGTAAAAAACAAAATAATTAATAATAATAATAATAATAATAATAATGAAAACAATTGTCTTACCTATAAAATGTGCATGGATAAAGATAGAGCAGAGACTGAGGAACCGTCATGCAGTGACTGACCCAACTTGAGACACATCCCATGTGATAGCCAACCCCTGACACTATTAATGATATTCTGCTATGCTTGCAGACTAGCATGACTGTCTCCCGAGAGGCCTCATCCAGCAGCAGATGGAGGCAGATGCAGAGACTCACAGCCTAATATCAATTGGAGCTAGGGAAGTCTTGTGGAAGAGCGGACAAGTCGGGTGAACAAGTCGGAGGAGTCAAGGACACCACAGGAAGATCCAGAGAGTCAACTAACCTGGGACCATGGATGTTCACAGAGACTAGCCACCAACCAGGGACAATGCAGGAGCTGGACTTAGACTCCCTACACATTTGTAGTAAATCTGCAGCTTGGTCTTCATGTGGGTCACCTAACAAGTGGAACAGGGACTGTTTTGGTCTCTTGGTCTCTGTTCCCTGCCATTAGATCCTGAATCCACCCTTCTTGGACTTCCTGGTATGGAGATGATGTGCTTAGACATGCTGGGACTTGATGCTACAGGATGGAGTCTCTAAGGAGAAGGGAAGAGATAATGAAGGAGGGGTAATTGAGGGTGGACCTGAGAAGAGGGGAAGCTGTGATCCAGCTTAAAGTGAATAAAAAAAATAAATCTATAGTGAGGGTTATAGGTCTAATAATTTTTTTTAGTAAAGATCTCACAGTTTATATTGATATATGTAGATTTGATTATCTCACTTTGAAGTGTATTGTGCAGGTCTAAAGTTGCAGTTAGAACACCACAATTTCAATATTTTGTTACTATGATGCACTTTACAAGCAAATTAATTGCATATGAACAAAATCCTAATTTTAGGAGTAACAATTACCCTAAGCAAGCTAAACTGTATTTTTGTCTTACAAGAGTTTGTTAGTTTAGAAAATAAAAATAGCAATTTATCAAATTAATATTATCCATTCATCTAGTAAACACTAAGAGAAACCAGGGTGTTTCTAGTGATTACTTACAGTTGTTTGTCTTCAAAATACTGAAAGTGGAAAGAATTATTAAAAAACTAAAATATCTGGGAAATTAGTATTTTAATCAATATACTAGAATTATTATTATTTTTTTAGCATAGAATTGAGTTTATTCAGGGCATGGGAGGGGAGCCAGGAGGATAGTAGAGGCAGAGAGAGAGAGAGGAGAAAGAGAGAGAGAGAGAGAGAGAGAGAGAGAGAGAGAGAGAGAGAGAGAG
>NW_021604597.1:19206074-19248668 GCF_004785775.1 Grammomys surdaster | reverse complement strand
GAGAGAGAGAGAGAGAGAGAGAGAGAGAGAGAGAGAGAGAGAGAGAGAGAGAGAGAGAGCAGAGAAGTAGAGGCCGGCCATGACCATGTGGAGAGAGGGGGAAGGGAAGGGGGAGGGGCAAGGGGACAGGGAGAAGCTAGAGGCAAGAGAGCAAGCGAGCAAGAGAGTAAGAGAGCAATATACTAGAATTATCTCTGAGGCCAATTACCTCTAAGTAGCTGAGGTGAATGTGGGATCTTAAACTCAGAAACATTGTTAGTGATGATGCTCAGCTGCTCCTGCCCAGAAGGAATCCTCTGACCACATTTAATTATTCACTTGCTTGTTTTCTCACTATATTTGCAAATGTTGTTACAACCCTATTGTGAAAGGCAAAATGATATGCAAATAATATGAAGACTAGTGTCATATTTACCCATTATAATTTAGAAATTCATTAATCATGAGAATTTTATGTTTTTCAATGCAAATATTTATTCAGTGATTATCTTGATAGAGTTTAGGATTTAAATAATTTTATTGTTTGCTATTCATTTATGCATACCACATACTGTTCTTATGAGCAGCTAAAACATATTTTGCTCTTATTTACCCACTATTAATAATTAGTAGAGCAGTTTCCCCTTCATGAATGCAGATTTTTAAAAGTCTCTGTCATCAACTAGAAACAATGATAACTCTACTTTGAACTACTTTTCAATGTTTTATTTGTAATTTTTCAAAGATGAACATTATCCTGTAATCAAGTCTATGTTCCCATTCAGGTAGAAAGAAGAATGAGTTTCACTCTGTAGAATTAACAACCCACAACAGAGGTCAGTCTGTGGCCTATGTCTCTGTTTAAAGATCACTATAAGACAAAGACGACTACTGTTAATTATGTAAACCAGAAACAGGACCATAAATCACAGACAGAAGCAAATGAGAATCACATTAATACTGTGTCTCCTTGGAACCATGGATAAAATATGTTAGTTTATGTCATGATTTTGGTTTGTCAAATTTGAAAATTAAACCACTGAATATAACAAGAGCTACGCCGGGCAGTGGTGGTGCATGCCTTCAATCCCAGCACTTGGGAGGCAGAGGCAGGCGGATTTCTGAGTTCGAGGCCAGCCTGGTCTACAGAGTGAGTTCCAGGACAGCCAGAACTACACAGAGAAACCCTGTCTCGAAAAACCAAAATAAATAAATAAATAAATAAATGAATAAATAAATAAATAAATAAAATAAATAACGAGAGCTACACATAAATTTTCTTCTGCATAGTTTTAAAAGTGTAAATAGTAAAAAAGGGATTCAGTATATTTAATCTAATATATACAATATCCAATTTTATACTTTTCCACTTAAAAGCAATCAATGAGAAGTATACAGTCTAAATGCCTTTATAAATGTCTATATGATATATGTAATCAATAGAGAGTAATTATGTAGATATTTTACACACTCTTCCTTATAGTCCATATATTGTTCATCTAGTTATATGTTGTTCAGTTGCATTGCCTTTCAGTTCTGGTGTTAATTTTCATTACTATTATCTGATCTGTAAACAAAATTTCAAAAAATTTATAATCATATTCAGATTTACCTATATAAATTATTTTAAATATTAATGACTTATATCTGAGTTTCTAAAATTAATTTCTCATTCACGCTTATAAATCTGACTCTATGTTTTAGAAGAATGGATGTGATTTAATATAGCTGACAACTCTAATGAAAGCTCAGGACTACTGACACTGAATTGAAAGCAACATATTTCTATGTATATGTTGATCTCGACATATAAGATTGTGGACATATAGTGGTACCAGTTACAACCCTACAACTATAGCATGACAAGTGAATGTATGTATGAATGCAATTTAGAAAAATTAATAAAATCACTATTGGTTTATTTCATGACTTTCCATTTCTGTTTAAATTTACATGTTGTCTGATCCCAAAAAACCTTTCTTTTGACCTCATTTACATTCAAGTTGATGATGATGAGGAAAGATAATAACAGAGAGTTTAGTCCAAGTGTCAAATGTTTGAAAAGTATTCATTTTCTTTGAAGAGACTCATTCCTGAACTTATTAGACCACACAAAACTCAATAAAATGGTCTCAGGACTCAACCACTCAGTGTTGACAAAAAGCCCAAGATCATTTAATTCATGTTATTTATTTTTCTATTGGCAATCAAAAGCTTTGGATAACTTTTTAACATTTGCAGAGATGTGCTAAAAGCTTTTTATCAACTGTGTCCACAACACTTTCTATGGAGATGTGTCAGAAACTGAGCACAAGTATATTTAATTTGTATCAAAAAGTGAAAGAAATACAGGGAAATGTTTGTCTCTTATTTATTTATTTATTTTTCTATTTTATTTTTTTAATTCTTTTATTGGATGTTTTATTTACATTTCATATGTTGTCCCCTTACCCCATTCCCCATCCACCCAGGAACCCCCTATCCCCTCACCCCTCCTCCTTCTTCTCTGTGGATATAACCTCTATCTACCCTTGACTCCCACCTCTCCACCCTCAAAATTCCCACCCCCTGGGGCATCCAGCCTTCATGAAGTCAAGGTTCTCTTTTTCCACCTATGACCAGCAGGGCCCTCCACTCTTAGCTATTGAACTAAAGCCCTGGATCCCTCCCTAAGCGCTCCCAGGCTGGTGGTTTAGACCCTGGGAGCTCTGGTTGGTTGGTATTGTTGCTCTCCTCATGGTGCCGCAAACCCTTTCAGCTCCTTCAGTCTTCACTCTAACTCCTCCATTGAGAACCCCATTATCAGTTCAATGGCTAGTTGTGAGCATCTGCCTCTGAATATGTCAGACTCTTGAAGGCCTCTGAGGAGACATCCATATCAGGTTCTTATCAGCATGCACTTCCTGTCTTCCAAATCAGCATCTACCTTTGGTGACTGCACATGGGATGGATACACAGGTGGAAAGGTCTTCAGATGGCCCCTCCTTCAGTCTCTGTCCCTCTCTTTGTCTCCATATTTGCTCCCTTGAGCATTTTGTTGCTCCTTCTAAGAAGGACCGAATCACCCCCACTTGGTCTTCCTTCTTTAAGAGCTTCATGTGGTCCATGAGTTGCATCTTGGGCATTTCAAGGTTCTGGGCTAATACCCAATAATCAGTGAGTGAATACCATGTGTGTTTTTTTGTGATTGGCTTACCTCACTCAGGATGATAATTTCTAGTTCCATCCATTTACCTAGGAACCTCTCAAATTCATTGTTTTAATAGGTGAGTAATACTCCATTGTGAAAATATACCACATTTTTTGAATCCATTCCTCAGTTGAAGGACATCTGGGTTCTTTCCAGCTCCTGGCTATTATAAATAAGGCTGCTATGAACATAGTTGAGCATATGTCCTTGTTATATGTTCCAGCATCTTCTGGGTATATGCCTAGGAATGGTATAGCTGGATCCTCAGGTAATGCTATGTCCAGTTTTCTGAGGAACCACCACATTGATTTCCAAAGTGGTTACACCATCTTGCAGTCCCACCAACAATGGAGGAGTGTTCCTTTTTCTCCACACCCTCGCCAGCATCTACGATCACCTGAGTTTTTAATCTTAGCCATTCTGACTGGTGTGAGATGGAATCTCAGGGTTGTTTTGATTTGCATTTCCCTGATGACTAAGGATGCTGAACATTTCTTTAGGTGCTTCTCGGCCATTCGAATTTCTTCCGTTGAAAATTCTTTGTTAATCTCTATACCCCATTTTTTAATAGGGTTATTTGGTTGTCTGGAGTCTAATTTCTCGTGTTCTTTGTATATATTGTATATTAGCCCTCTATCAGATGAAGGATTGGTAAAGATCTTTTCCCAATTTGTTGGTTGACATTTTGTCCTATTGACAGTGTCCTTTGCCTTACAGAAACTTTGGAATTTTATGAAGTCCCATTTGTCAATTCTTGATATTAGAGCATATGCCATTGGAGTTCTGTTCAGGAACTTTTCCCCTGTACCCAAGTATTCGAGGCTCTTCCCCACCTTCTCTTCTATTAGTTTCAGTGTATCTGGTTTTATGTGGAGGTCCTTTATCCACTTAGACTTGAGCTTTGTACAAGGGGATAAGAATGGATCAATTTTCATTCTTCTACATGTTGTCCTCCAGTTGAACCAGCACCATTTGTTGAAAATGCTGTCCTTTTTCCACTGGACAGTTTTAGCTCCTTTGTCAAAGATCAAGTGACCATAGGAGTGAGGGTTCATTTCTGGATCTTCAATTCTATTCCATTGATCTTCCTGCCTGTCTCTGTACCAATACCAGGTAGTTTTTATCACTATTGCTCTGTAGTACAGCTTGAGGTCAGGGATGGTGATTCCTCCAGAAGTTCTTTTATTGTTGAGAATAGTTTTCACTATCCTGGGTTTTTTGTTATTCCATATGAATTTGAGAATTTCCTTTTCTAACTCTGTGAAGAATTGAGTTGGGATTTTAATGGGGATTGCATTGAATCTGTAGATTGCTTTTTGCAAGATGGCTATTTTTATTATATTAATCCTGGCAATCCATGAGCATGGGAGATCTTTCCATCTTCTGAGATCTCCTTCGATTTGTTTCTTCAAAGACTTGAAGTTCTTGTCATACAGGTCTTTCACTTGCTTGGTTAGATTCACACCAATGTATTTTATATTATTTGCAAACTTTGTGAAGGGTGTCATTTCCCTAATTTCTTTTTCAGTCTGTTTATCTTTCATGTAGAGGAAGGCTACTGATTTGGATTTGTTTGAGTTGATTTTATAACCAGCCATGTTGCTGAAGTTGTTTATCAGGTTTAGGATTTCTCTGGTGGAAGTTTGGGGGTCACTTAAGTATACTATCATATCATCTGCAAATAGCGATATTTTGACTTCTTTCTTTCCTATTTGTATCCCTTTGACTTCTTTTTGTTGTCTAATTGCTCTGGCTAGGACTTCCAGTACTATATTGCATAGGTAGGGGGAGAATGGGCAGCCTTGTCTAGTCCCTGATCTTAGTGGGATTGCTTCAAGTTTCTCTCCATTTAGCTTGATGTTTGGTACTGGTTTGCTGTAAATTGCTTTTACTATGTTTAGGTAGGGGCCTTGAATTCCTGATCTTTCCAAGACTTTTATCATGAAGGGATGTTGAATTTTGTCAAATGCTTTCTCAGCATCTAGTGAGATGATCATGTGGTTTTTTTCTTTAAGTTTGTTTATATAGTGGATTACATTGATGGATTTCCGAATATTGAACCATCCCTGCATTCCTGGGATAAAACCTACTTGATCATGATGGATGATTGTTTTGATGTGGTCTTGGATTTGGTTTGCTAGAATTTTATTGAGTATTTTTGCATTGATGTTCATAAGGGAGATTGGTCTGAAGTTCTCTTTCTTTGTCGGGTCCTTGTGGGGTTTGGGTATGAGTGTAATTGTAGCTTCATAGAACGAATTGGGTAGTGTTCCTTCTGTTTCTATTTTGTGGAATAGTTTGAAGAGAATTGGTATTAGGTCTTCCTTGAAGGTCTGATAAAATTCAGCACTAAAACCATCTGGTCCTGGGCTTTTTTTAGTGGGGAGACTTTTAATGAAAGCTGCTATTTCCTGAGGGGTTATGGGACTATTTAGATGGTTTATCTGCTCCTGGTTTAACTTTGGTACCTGGTATCTGTCTAGGAAATTGTCCATTTCATCCAGGTTTTCCAGTTTTGTTGAGTATAGGCCTTTGTAGTAGGATCTGATAATTTTTGAATTTCTTCAGTTTCTGTTATTATGTCTACCTTTTCAGTTCTGATTTTATTAATTTGGATACTGTCTCTGTGCCCTCTGGTTAATCTGGCTAATGGTTTATCTATCTTGTTGATTTTCTCAAAGAACCAGCTCCTGGTTTTATTGATATTTTGTATTGTTCTTTCTGTTTCTATTTGGTTGATTTCAGCCCTGAGTATGATTATTTCCTGCCTTCTACTCCTCTTGGGCGTATTTGCTTCTTTTTGTTCTAGAGCTTTTAGTTGTGCAGTCAACTTGTTAGTGTGTGCTCTTTCCAGTTTCTTTTTGTAGGCACTTATAGCTATGAGTTTTCCTCTTAGCACTGCCTTCATTGAGTTCCACAAGTTTTGGTATGATGTGTCCTCATTTTCATTGAATTCTAAAAAGTCTTTTATTTCTTTCTTTATTTCTTCATTGAGTAGAGAGTTGTTCAGTTTCCATGTGCAAGTGGGTTTTCCATTGGTTTTGTCATTATTAAAGACCAGTCTTACTCTGTGGTGATCTGATAAGATGCAAGGGATTATTTCAATCTTTTTGTATCTGTAGAGGCTTGCTTTGTGACCAATTATATGGTCTACTTTGGAGAAGGTACCATGAGGTGCTGAGAAAAAGGTATATTCTTTTGTTTTAGGATGAAATGTTCTATAGATGTCTGTTAAGTCCATTTGGTTCATATCTTCTGTTAATGTCAAAGTGTCTCAGTTTAGTTTCTGTTTCCATGATCTGTCCATTGCTGAGAGTGGGGTATTGAAATCCCCCACTATTATTGTGTGAGGTGTAATGTGTGTTTTGAGCTTTAGTAAAGTTTCTTTTATGTATATAGGTGCGCTTGCATTTGGAGCATAGGTGTTCAGAATTGAGAGTTCACCTTGGTAGATTTTTCCTTTGATGAGTGTGAAGTGTCCTTCCTTATCTTTTTTGAGTAATTTTGGATGAAAGTCGATTTTATTTGATATTAGAATGGCTACTCCAGCTTGTTTCTTGGGACCATTGGCTTGGAAAATTGTTTTCCACCCTTTTATTCTGAGGTAGTGTCTGTCTTTGTCACTGAGGTGTGTTTCCTGTATGTAGCAAAATTCTGGGTCTTGTTTGTGTATCCAGTCTGATAGTCTGCGTCTTTTTATTGGGGAATTGAGACCATTGATGTTAAGAGATATTAAGAAAAAATGATTGTGGCTTCCTGTTATTTTTGTTATTAGAGTTAGAGTTATGTTTGTATAGTTATCTTCTTTTGAGGTTGTTGGAAGATTACTTCCTTGCTTTTTCTAGGTTGTAGTTTCCCTACTTGTGTTGAGATTTTCCATCAATTATCCTTTGAAGTGCTGGGTTTGTGAGAATATACTTTGCAAATTTGGTTTTGTCATGGAATATCTTGGTTTCACCATCTATAGTGATTGAGAGTTTTGCTGGGTATAGTAATCTGGGCTGGCAATTGTGTTCTCTTAGGGTCTGTATGATGTCAGTCCAGGCTCTTCTGGCTTTTATAGTCTCTGGTGAGAAGTTTGGTGTAATTCTTATGGGTCTGCCTTTGTATGTTACTTGACCTTTTCCCTTACTGCTTTTAGTATTTTTTCTTTGTTTTGTGCATCTGATGTTTTGATTATTATGTGACGGGAGGTATTTCTTTTCTGGTCTAGTCTATTTGGTGTTCTGTAGGCTTCTTGTATGTTTATGTACATCTTGTTCTTTAGGTTAGGGAAGTTTTCCTCAATAATTTTGTTGAAGATACTTACTGGCCCTTTAAGTTGGGAATCTTCATTCTCATCTATACCTATTATCCTTAGGTTTGGTCTTCTCATTGTGTCCTGGATTTCCTGGATGTTTTGAGTTAGGAGTTTTTTGCATTTTGCATTTTCTTTGACAACCATGTCAATATTTTCACCGTATCTTCTGCATTTGAGATTCTCTCTTCTATCTCTTGTATTTGGTTGGTGATGCTTGCGTCTATGACTCCTGATCTCTTTCTTAGGTTTTCTATCTCCATTTTTGTCTCCCTTTGAACTTTCTTTATTGTTTCTATTTCCAGTTTCAGATCCTGAATGATTTTGTTTAATTCTTTCTTATTGTTTTCTTGCATTTCTTTAAGGGATTTCTAATATTCCTCTTTAAGGGCTTCTATCTGTTTACTTGTACTCTCCTATATTTCTTTAAGAGAGTTACTTAATTCCTTTTAATAATCTCCTATCATCATCATGAGAAGTGATTTTAATTCTGAGTCCTGCTTTTCAGGTGTGATGGGGTGTTCAGGGCTTGCTATATTGGGAGAACTGGGTACTGATGATGCCAAGAAACTTTGGTTTCTGTTGCTTATGTTCTTGCGCTTGCCTTTCGCCATCTGGTTAACTCTAGTGTTACCTGCCCTCACTGTGTAAGACTGGAGTCTGTATTTCCAGTTATCTTGCTTGTTGCAGAGCTCCTCAGAGTCCAGATGTCTCTGTGGTCTTATGCTCCTAATCTCCTGGGTGGAAGAACTCCTGGGACTCAGGCCACCTCTTGAATCTGGAAATCCTTCTGCTCTGAGTGCAGTGGCTCCTCGGCTGCTCTGAGTGCAGTGGCTCCTCGATGACTCAGGATTCAGTATCTCCACAGGACAGGAGCAGACCGACTCTGTGTCTGCCCCACCCCAAATGACCAGGCAGGGGTAGAAGGGAAGTGGAATTCCAGAGGGGTGGGGTTTGGGTAGCTGCTGTGTCCTGAATGTCCCTGGCTCCCAGATGTATCTCTGGGGCTTAGGGAGTGAGATGGAGTTCTTACAGGCTGCTCTGAGTGCAGTGTCTCTTCTAGGATGACTCAGGATTCAGTATCTCCACAGAACAGGAGCAGTCCGACTCTGTGTCTGCCTCAGGCCAAAGGTTGTCTCTTATTCTTAAATTCCAGTATTTTCTAATTTCTCACATAAGAAATGTACCATCTGTCACAATAGAATCTAACTTTGTTTTCTAGTTGAATTTATTCCTTGACAGATGAAATGTACAGGATTCATGCTACAAATGGTCTAGGTTATGCTGAAAGACATAATACTGATCAACTAGTGTCTCTTTCAACATAACCATTGTAAAATGAAATATAAGTAGTTAAAATAATTGAAGAATTTTTTTCAGTGAATTGCTAAAGAACTGATTTTTTGGTACATTTTTCATTCTTTAGATATCACGTGTAATAAAAATGTCAATATATTAAAAAACATATTTCTCATCTATTCCTTTAAAACTGACCTCTTCAGTCACAAAAATAAAAACTAGTGAAAAATATACTTTTACATTATGTTAAAATTGCTTTAAAATGTTACATTTTAAGCAAGAAATATTGATTATTTCATTTAAACTAATATATAAAATATAAATATGTATAATTATGTAATAAAGAGATACCATGGTATGTTTTAATAAAAATATACATTTAATTTCAATCAGATTAAACATTTACCTCTTAAAATAATTATTATTACTTTATGTGAAACTTTGAAATTTCTTACCTAGCTTTTAAAAAGATATCATACACTGCTCTCATCTGATATCATCCTAATGTGTAATAACAGTATAGCAAATACATCACTGTACCACACAACCAGTTAATTAAATTTTCTTAAACAGCTCCACAGTTGTGCTCTCTCAAGGTTATATAATCATTCTTCCCACTCTTAACTGGTGTGAAGTCAACATGTTTGAATTATACATATGAGCAAACTCTGGCTTATTTCACTTTACAATAAAATCTCCAAAACATGCATGTTTACACTCACGTAAGAACATGGTCATGGCAGAACATTATTAAATTACTTAGGTATACAGTCTTGCTCCTTTTCATTAATTCAGTTGATTAACTCACTTTCTTCTTATTTTTCTTACAGTGCTTTCATTATTGTGCATGCATGTGATATACACGGGGATGAGTGAGTGTCATGACACACTTGTGATCGACAGAGGTTGGACAACTTATATAGTTGGTCCACTCCTTTTATCCTTAGTTGTATTTGGGAATCATATTTAGATATCCAGGCTATTGTAACAAGTGTTTTTATTGACTGTTTTTATTAGCACACATTTTTAATTAGCACAAATAACGCTGAGATGACCAGTGGAATTAAGATTTCCTTAATTTCAGCGTACAGATTTAATTTTCTTTTAATAAATGTCTCATAATTTGATTATTAGAGTACATAAAAGTTTTATTATTTAAAATGTAAGAATATTCATGTTTTATATACAGTCACACAAATTTATAATGCCACCATGAGCACAGAAAGACCCCCTTTTTTCATATAATCATCCAAAGTTTTTATCTTCCATCTTTTCATGATGGCCATGAGCGAGCAAAATTTTGGGTTCAGACTCCATCTTAGAAAACCACACCTAACGTTGAACTCAAGTTAATTAATTATCAGGCCTGTACCTAGATGAGTTTCTAGGCTATCCCCCAATAAGGCCTGTGTCTAGCTCCAGTTTCTAGATAACCCCCCCACAACACACACACACACACACATACACACACACAAAGCCTTGTTTCTGACACCAGTTTCTAGGTTATTTTCCAACAAGGTTACAAGCCTGGCGCTGACATTTCACTTCCTAACAACCACCAATGAAGAGGAAAACAAAAGTTTATGGTTTGGTTCTTAGTTCCAGCCAATTATGTTAAAATCCATAATGCCCCCCTCCCAGTCAGATGTGTACCAGGCTAGACACCCTCTTCTTGCTTGATAATTGCTTGCTTGAAACTGGATTTGGCTCTTTGCTTTTGGGGGTTCATAAATGATTACTGGCACAACAGCCATTGTTCTTGTTTGATGTGGTGGCTCATTCTATCTTTGGAGTTCATTTACTAACTAGTTATACTTAATATTTTTCATATACCTGATTTATTTTTAAAACTATTTTATTTTATTATCTAAACAATGTCTTGTTTTCTTATTGTGTATTTTTTTTACCACAATATCAAGGTATTGTTCTAAACTATTTCTCAATTTTAAGTTTCTTATTTGATATCTTTATATAGTTAAAGACAGTGCTGCATTTAAT
This sequence comes from Grammomys surdaster, assembly GCF_004785775.1. Lineage (NCBI taxonomy): Eukaryota > Metazoa > Chordata > Mammalia > Rodentia > Muridae > Grammomys > Grammomys surdaster. Next base: position 19,237,905 of record NW_021604597.1, on the reverse strand, counting down.
GATGAATGTGAAGCATATCATTCTCGTATTTATTATCTTTATTGCTTCACTAGGTTACTAGTATCTCCATCTTCATTAATTCTGCATAAATACCATAAATCATACAAAATTAATTTGAAAGCTCATGTTCTTTTAAATCTAATTGCATCATAACAATTATAATTTTTATCGGTGTCACTATATTTCATAGTATTTGCAAATACATACAAATCAATGCATCATTCTGCTGCTTTCAAGTGATATTCCAATGGAACCAGTCTGGAGACAACTGCTGGAGCCCTGATGTGCTTATTTTTAACACTTGAAATGATCTCTACTTAAAATACTTACGTTAAAACACAGCATATATTAGGCAGTGCAGCAGTTGAAGTAAAACACATTTTATCAAAACAAAGTTGAGTTTAACAAAAAAAAACAAACATTTAGCACATCTTCAATTACTAGTTTAAAGAAAAGTATTTAACATTCATCAAATTCAAATTCCAGCCCCTTCCATTATATTGGTTCTATTTTAAAGTTCTATGCTAACTTCTGTGAAATGGTCATCAAAACATCAGATCTTTCCATAAACACACTCTCAGATAAAAAAAAAAAAAATCACTTAAAAGACAAGCAAGGAACTGCCCCAAGTGTCTGTGTTTTACATGAGTCTAAGTATGTGGATGTATATGTTCATGTGTGCAGATATATGGGTAGGACAGAAGACATTTTGGGTGCTATTTATTAGAAATATTGTCTACTTGCTTATGATTCAAAATTATTGGCCAGGACCTCATCATTTAGGCTAAAATGTCTGACACCAATTGCAAAAGTCAACGTAGTCACAAGTTACATTTAGTTCATTATTTTTGTTTCCTAAATTTGTAATCCAGATTCATTAGTGTTTCTGAGACTTATTGCTTACCATGAAAATAAAGAAAATATCATTTATTTAGGAATGGGTAGTATGTGAGGATGACTGAGATGTAGTGTTCACATATAAATTCTCAATACAAATTGTATCCAAGGTCAAGCAATGACCAATAATTTACATATTTAAGACACTTTGTGTCCTCTCACACCTGAAAAGAGCATTCAGAATGTTAATGTGTGGCTGTGACTGAAGCCCAAGATTGGTTTTCAATCCAAGTTTCTTCAGATTTAGTTTTCACATCCTAAGCATTATAATCCTAACAGTTTCCAGTGAAAATGCATTCTAAATGGAGTCATTACCAGAAAAACAATCTCTCATTTCAGTGATAGGAAAAATCGTCGAAGGTTAGGAGCAGAGTGGGACCTTGATGTTTTAAAGAAAAGGCTGGAGAGTATATCCCAAGAGAGCTACATAAAATATGGTTTGAGTTAGAATCACAGTACAATAATGCTATTTGTCCAAATTCTTTATTTTAGGTTAAGAGCTCTTCATGGGGCCAGAAGCAGCAGGAAATGAAGTGCCAACAGAAATTCCCTACACCCCACGAAACAATTTTCAAACACCACATTTTTTCTAAAAGACTTGAAGGACATCTTGAAGCATGGTTTCTAAACACTAAGAAAAAGGAGAACAAAGCTAAACATCAACTATTCAGTAGCAAACCATACTGGCTAAGCATCTCCCCTTTGCTCACAAATGAATCATGAGCTTTATTACTGTGTTTCATATATAAATATAAATTATGGAAATTAATCATGTTGGGAATCTCAGAAGACAGAAGTTGGTAGATGGTGTTCACAGAACATAATTGGCGTTTGCAACCCAAGACTGCGACTCTCAACTTTGCTTTCAGGAAATGAGCATCTGGAGATGAGCTGAAGCAGGTTACATCTAAGGGCTGTTCCAGAAAGCAGAATAATGGCGAATGCTAAAGTAACAGAGAGCATGGCTTATATGCTACATGATGTCTATTGTATATAAAATATTTAATCAAAAGGGATCAAGATACTGGAACAGAATTGGCCTTAAAACCAAGCTGGGCCAACATTTTACTCAGTGTTCTTTGAACTTGAGAGAATAATATAGAAGCTTATAAAGATATATGGAGTGTTTTTTGTTATGTATTATGATTATATTTTAGTGATTTACTTAAAGGCTGATAAAAAAAGATTGCTGATTTGAATGACTGAATGAAAATTAATGAGAAAGTGCTTGACATTACAGAAGGAAAGTTGAACAGGCTTATGTTAGTTTTGACAAGAGAAAATAACTTCAGAAATGAATAATTTATTTGAAAAATTCTATTTCAAAGAATTCAGTCTCTGGTCACTTGAACCCACTGCCTCTAGGCTAATATAGTACATCACTACAAAAATTATATGGCAGAGCTTTGGTTCTCTTTCTGGCTCACAGAACAAGAAGGCAGACTTCTATTGGTCTACTTCTCACTAGTCTATACTTCTGAGTGGTCAATTCATCTTTAAACACACTGATGAATTAGTAAATTACAGGAAGTCATTTTCCATATAACCCAATAATTTTTCAATGACTTTCGATATGACCCGCATGACCATTTGTAAAGAACATTAGGTGCAAAATCTTATTAACCAAAAAAAACGAGGAACAATAATATGGTAGTTAAAAAAATTACTGTTAATAGTTTAAGAAGCACATTTCTGTTATGAAACAGGAGGGAGGAACATTTAAGTCTTGATGACAGTGGTAAGAAAGGGATTAATGTGAAAAAATATATATTTCCTCCCCTTGAAATGTAAATGCAATTTTGAAGGTTGTAATTAGCTAAGTTATTTGAAGAAATAATTGATATTGATTCGTACACTATGAAAAAAGTTTACTAAGGCATTTAGAGTTAGGAAGAAGCTGCAATGGGATAATAGCTTGATGTGAAATCAGTAGGACCATAGTTCAATTCTTCAGAACACATGGACAATCCAGACAGCCATTGGGGCTGGCAGTAATGCTGACATTGATGAGGCAGAGACAGAGCACCTCTTGGTTAGAATATAAATTTGTTATTTAGACTACCCAGAATTGTAGAAAACTAGGTTCACTTAAGCAACCCTGCCTCTATAAAGTGAAAAGATTCTAAGAAAACATATGGTGTTAATTCTGGGCCTCTATGCACATGCCCCTGATACATAATACATAAATAAATAAGAAACTCCAATTTTACATGATAGAAATTATTGTAGTGTGTCTATAATCTTGCCTCATTTAATGACAGGATAGATATTTTAAATTACCAATGGCAAGGTGATACATCTGGAGTTGGTAGAGTAATAATTCCATCTTTGACATGATTTATTAACCATAGTTTTATTCTGACAATCTTGTGAGACACCTTTTACATGTTTTCATGCATTTTACATGTGAAACAATGAAGAGTAATGTTATGCACCCCACTGTGTCATGGATAATACATTACTCATGTCATGTTACTAAAAGCAGTTGGCTCTGTGTACTAAGATGGTTGAACAAAATTAGTAACCTTATCAATTAACTGTTACTTTAATTATATGAACAGAAGTGAACCAAAGAATTTTAAACATATAAAACATGAATACAACATTGTAATTTCTAATTACCAGCCTAAATGTAAAAATAATTAGAAAAATGATCCAAAGTAGCCAAATATGCATGTCATATTTTCTAAAAAGACCAGAAGTGAATTTTCAATTTTCAACATTACTATTGCGGACAACAAATGAAGTTTTCTATGAGTAGAACAAGAATAACTAAAATAAACCCAGATAGATTATGAACTACTTTAATATTTCTCACATATTGATTGCATTGTACTCTCTTTTCAGTGTTTACATTGAGACTATGTAACCTTTATTTTGATATGAGTATATTGATAAAATCAATATAGCATATTTATTAAATTTAATCATGTACAGGCACTCATATGTAATCATTAAGAACCTTTTACTTGTATTAGTATTTTAATAAACTTTAATACTATAAATCTAATGGTATTCAAAATCATATTCAAAATCAAAATTGATTGAAAATTAAGATCACATTATTTAGATACATTTAAAAACTATATTAAGCTTGAAATATGAGGACCATAACTGATGAAGTTTACGATATGCAAAATATTTAAATCTAATGTGAAAATCATTTTTGTACAAGCAAATTATATGTCAATATTGATTACAAAAGATATATTTTATTGATTATATACAATCTTCAAGCACAACTAATATAGTTTCATGAAATAAATCACTTTGCAAATATGGTCTAACACTCTATCAGAAAACTATTTTTCACATAGAATTATGAAATCATTTCAGATGTGCTATGACACAGTTGAACAAATAACAAAAGAATAATTCAGCTCTTGAGTAAAAGATCTATTCATTTAATGAATTGTTATAATTTGAAGCAGGAAGTACAAGTGAGAAGAAGCACCCAATGTCACTTGTTCAAAGTGCTTGGCCTTCTTAAGTTTTCCTATTTACTTTACTTTTGCCTCTGGTCTTCTGCCCACTCTCAGATGTTTAGTGTAAGTCTTTTAACCCACAACTAAAACTTAGGCACAGGTATCCCCTGAATATTTTCTCAAAAGGACATTAGATATTCCCTCCAAAAGTGGAAACTTATGTTACTCTGTATTTTTGGGTCACTTTCAACGCAGGAAGTTTTCCAGACAAGACAGAGCAGGGGAACTCAACACCCAAAAGTGTTAACTTATACATGTCCTGTATCACTCATGAAAACATCTCCAAAGTCCAAAACTGGCACTCTTCTATTTCCTAAGCAACATTAGCAATTATATAAAGAAGGATTCCAAAGTACTGGGACTCAGAAGCACAGTACCTCAGTACATATCCGAACTGAGTGTGCAGAAATTCAGGAGAGTGGTTTTTTTTTTTTTTGGTTATTTTATTTACAATTCATATGTTATCCCTCTTCCCTGTTTCCCCTCCTCCACAAAACTCCCTCCCACCTCCCCTACTTCTAAGACGGTGTTTACACACCCACTCCTGCCTCACTGCCTTAGCATGCCCCTACACTGGGGCATCAAGCTTGCCTCCACAGGACAAAAGGCCTCCTCTCCCGTTGATATCAGATAAGGCTATCAGATGCTACATATGCAGCTGGAGGCTGGAGCCATGGGTTTTCCCGTGTACTCTTTGGTTGGTGATTTAGTCTCTGGGAGCTCTGGAGGGTCTGGTTGGTTGATATTATTGTTATTCCTATGGAGTTGCAATCCCTTCAGGATTGCGAGTATCTTACCTTACAGTATTTCTCTTAACAGATAGGAGAGAAGGAATGATGAGTGAAAGGGGGAGTGAGGAGTAAAAAAGAGGAAGTAGAGAGGTAGAGGGAGGAAAAGTGAGTAGTAAACAAAGGAAGGGAGAGAGAGAGGGGGAGAGGGAGGGAAAGATAAAGAGACACAGATACAGAGAAGGAGGGAGTAAGAGGGAAATAGACGAAGGGAGAAAGAGGAAGGGAGAGAAAGACAGAAAGTGAAAAGGAGGAAAGGACAGAGGGGGCATGGAGGAAGGGAGGGAGACAGGAAGAGAGTGAGAGAGACAGAGAGACAGAGAAAACACAAAGTAGTACTAAAGTGTTAGACTGGGGCCTGAATAGATGACTCAGCAGCACAAGAGAAGATAAATTTCTGTTCTTGCAGAGGACGAAATTTGGTTCCCAGGAACCACAGAGTAGTTCAAAAACACCTGTACTTCATTCCAAGGTGATCTGATACCCTTTCTAACCTAATCAGATTCCTGTATACACTAATACTCAGGCACATCACACACACACACACACACACACACACACATACACAGACACACACAGACACACACACACACACACACACACACACTAGTTTTAAAAGAAAGACTTCGAGAAAATGAGAAATTCTGTTTGAAACACTGAAACATGATTCTTGACCTCATGTATCCTATCATTTTCTAAAGTACTAAGAGGTCACCATTATTGACACAATAAGGCTTTAACAATTGCATGTATAAAAACCTATATTCATTTTGTGTGCCTGTTTATATGTGCAGGTGCACGTCAGTGATAGTGCATAACCATATGTGTGAAAGAGTATGTAGACATCAGTGGACAAGCTCAAATGTTTATGCTCAGTCTATAGTTTCTCAGTGTAGAATTTCTCACTAACTTATAAATTGCCAATTACAATAAATTGGAAACATGGCAGTGTTCCTCTTGTCTTCACATCTCCTGTGAAGCCATTGCTACCAGAAACCATGGGCTGAATTCTACGTTCGACGCAGTGTGTGTGTATGTGTGTGTGTGTGTGTGTGTTTTAAACATAGGAGGAGATCTTAAAATTTGTATATATTGTCCTTCACTTCCAGAAAATTCAGACTTATTTCATCATTTATGTGAGTCATTTAATTCATATTTTAAGTATACAAGTTAGTAATAGATAGTTATAAACATTAGTTAACCGAGAAATAAAAAAACACAAAAGAATCCTTTCATTACAAAACATTATATATGCACACATATATGTGCATATATATATTACACAAATATATATGTGTGTGTCTGTGTGTGTACATATATGTGAATGTGTGTGTGTGTCTGAATACATATATATATATGTATATATATATATATATATATATATATATATATATATATATATAGTGTGTGTGTGTGTGTGTAAACCCAAAGCCTTGCTATTAAAAGCATAACACCTATGAGAAGCTAAAAGAGGCATGAAATAAAATGATGACATAAGTTCATTACAAAATGTAGCACTGTGTGATTGTAAGAGTAATAGCTATGAAATCTCACATTACCACATTTCTAAAGCAGAGTTAATGGCACCATTGCTCATTAACCATATATGCTTAGTCTTACAACATACAAGATAAAGACATACAAATATATTTTGTTACATTTTAATTACACTAACATTTGGGTGTTAAAATCCATGCCGCTTTTGGCTTGTAATTTCATTTTTAAGGTAACAGCAGAGTTTCAGTTCATTTATATACATAGACTTAAATGCTAGAAGACGTCACTTTATTTAAACAACAGAAGCTTACATTTCTGTGTTATACTCCTAAGCATATATAATTTGAGAAGAATTAATGTTTAGTTTTACTTCTGTTGATATGAAAGAGATAGATAAAACCAGTCTAACAATAAAATATAAGTATGGTTTGTGAAGAGATTGTTAAAGTATAATTTGTATCCTAATACATAGTGGGATTTGGTTTTTATTACTTTCTTTAAAATAATCACCCTGATACTTTTCTCCTTTGTATTTCTCCAAATGCTCTTTAGAGAATGTGTAAGAGCATCGATGTGAAGGGTAAGTGATTCTGAGTGTGATAAATATGGAAGAGCCATTTCAATAAAAACTGCAAAGGCCTTTTTAAAAATAATTTCTGTGTTTGCTGAATACTCACATTCTATAGAGTAACATTCCTAGTGGACTGAGTGGATTTTAAATGACTTTACCAAACTTGCAAAATTTGGAAAGATTTTTCTTGGTGTAATAGAAAAAAAAACTGAGCTACTGAAAACTAAACACCACTGAACAGTAAGGAAAAAAATTGCATTACATTTTCTTACTCTCCTGTGACTAATTTTAAGAGATATTTTCAGTCAATTTGAAATAAGCACAACCAGCCATCCCTTATGTTAGTTCAAAGAGCTGAACATTAAGTACACATTATGTGCTCAGTGTTTACTGTACATAAAGTATCCAGTGCACAAGATCAGCAAGCTTATAAAGTCTTACTTTCCTTCTGCAACATTCTCTTCTCCTGTGTTGATGGGGAATTGAACCATTGTATCAATCTTTTACTTCTCTTTCAGGCATTTCAGTGTACATTGAATTACTACATTTTTGCAATGCCATCATTTCTCAGGTTAAATTAACATTCTAATGGTCTACAATTTAAACAAGCATTTAAATGGGGTAAGTTGTTTTCTTTTGGGAAATAATTGTCATGCAAAAATTTTTATAACTCTTACACATACATCATTTTCTTCAAGGAAGATCTGTAAACTGTGCTAACACCATAGAATTTGCAAAAAATTCATATGTCAATGTTCAATATCATGTACCCACATGTCCATTTTAACATGTTCAAGTGCTCAATTACAAAATTTTATTAAAGCTACCATGACAAACACATTAAACTAATGGCATAATTTATGTATTTAACTTCCTTTTCTGTCAGGTTTAACAGATGCTGCTGATTTTTATATGTGATGATGTTCATAAATCATTTCAGCAATATTAAATTTTTTGAAATGTATGAAGAGAATCCAGCTACCCAGAAGCACTCAGGTGGAAAAACAGAGAAAAGTTAAGGTGATTTTTACATAAAGGAGGGTACTTTTCTTAATAATGCACTAAAATTCAAAATAAAATATTTTGTTTCAAAGTTAGTTAGAAATTTTTATTGAAAACTATGTATTCATATCCAACATATTTTCATCAAATTCATTCCCCCATTAACCCCAACTCTCATCATAATCCTAATTTCCTCTCCCTCGAATTCCTGTGTGTCAATGTAGAATCATGCCTTGGAGGATGGGCTGTCTACCAGTGGTCATATGTCATAAGAAGCTGCCTCTTACTCCACAATAACCTCAACTGTCAGCAGTTCCTCAGCTATAAATGAGACCTCATGTGTCTCTTCTACACTCATGCTTGAATGTTGGTCAGCTTGATCTTGCACAGTATTTTCTATGCACCCATGTCTACTATGAATTCTTCTGCAAAACAGCCCTGTAGTGCCATGAAAGAAATTCATTCTGTCCATCTCTTCCATGATGATGCAATATGGTGTTTTGAATATATGTGTTTCTTCTTTGTATTTTATTTGTGGTCACTTCTATTGACTTTTTCATTTCCTAAAAAAGAAGCATATATGAAAGAACATGATAAGGGTTGGAGGATATGACTCATAAGGCAAGTTCAGTTCCCAACACCCACATCAGGTGGCTCATTAGTACCTGTTATTACAGCTCCAGACCATCAGATATCTACTTGTAGACAACTTCACCTAAAAATGCATTTTCTCTACTTTCTCATTCTCTCTCTCTCAAAAAAAGCTTCTCTAATGAGTTTAAGTGTTTCACTGATACCTGAGAATAAAAATGAATATTCTCTCTGCAACAGACAATAACACTGAAGAAAACCACAATGATCAATATCCACGGATGTTGAGGCCCGTTGAGTTTAATCCCAACTGATGTACCTACAACACAAAGCCCTGACTTAATGCTGAGAGAATGTTGCAGAAGAGGGTGCTGAAAGATTATTGTACAAAGCAAGAGGATCAGGAAGTTTCCTGAGAAATAATGACTCCTTGAAAGGCCAGAATCAACACTCATAGCAAATTGAATAACACAAAAGCATAAGCATTAGATGAAAAAGTACAATAGCAATAGACATTTTAACTTAGCTACAAAAAGCACCTGAGGCCTCAACCATATGAAGAACTACTGGCAACTTGGGAATGCTGGTAACAGAAGAAATAGTGTTTAAACACATCATGCCATATAATACTATGTTTTTCATAAGCAATTTTTATACAGAGATTCAGGTTACAGAATATCAAACTCAGATAAAAAAAAAACACCATGAATTCCAAATAAAGAGAAGGTGAAGCTTCAAACTGTTTATTGATTTTATAATACATAGAATGCAGATTATTGTTACTCTCTTTGCCACAAAACTTAATGGTAAAGAAAATATATTCAACTCACTTATAAAGATTTCACTGAGTAATATGTTTTAGGCATTCCAAATGAGACTACAGAACATGCAAACACATGTGATATTTAATCATTATCTGTGAGTAAAAGTTGGTATCAAAGAAAAGAATAACAAGAATGTGAATGTTTCATATCACTTACTTGTGACAATGTGCTAAGGCAGCCTATTTCCCACTGTAAAAACAATAGTAATAATAATAATAATTAAACAACAAAAGAAAAAGCAAGCAAAGCAAAACATCCACAATTATTATTTCTTGTTGCTCTTTTCTGTTAAAAATAAAACAATCCAAATACTACTTTTTACACAAATACAGCTCATATGCTATGTTGTAATTGATTTAAATTTTTAACCAGATAATATAATTATATTAGTTATTTCTTACTTTCTGCAATTAAAACATTTCCAAAAACACCCTGATTTATTATATCATAGGTTAGAGTTCATCAACTGGGAAAGCAGAGCATGAGCTCAGAGCAAGGATCTGGAGGTGAAAACTGAAGCAGAGACCATGGAGGATCACTGCTTACTGGCTTATTTCCAGGTCACATTCAGCTACTTTTCATACATCTACTCCTACCCTCTACCCAGAAGTAGCATCTCCCAAAGAGTACTAGACCCTCCCACATCAACCATTAATCAAGAAATATATACTAAAGCCATGCTCACAGGCCAATCTGATAGAGACATTCCTAATTTTAGATTCTTTCATTCTGGATGAAATTGGTTTGTGCCAAGTTGCAAAAAATACAATTAGGACAATAATATCACATATCAACAGAAAATAGAGGGATTAAAGATCAACTATAGGAGTTACTAGTCATCAAGAATGTTAATTATTCTGGCTTCCCCCCCCCAAACCTTTTTCCACCCAGTTCTGTCCCTCCATCCACACACATTGTCTATTTTATTTCCCCTTCTCAGTGATATGGAAATTTCTTATCTTTTGTCTTCTTTGTTACTTAGTTTCTTTGTGTCTATGGATTGTAACATGTTTTATCCTGTACTTTATGGCTAATATCCAATTTTAAGACGTTACACAGCATGTGTGTTTTTCTGGGTCTGGTTTACCTAACTAGGGATAATATTTTCTTTTTTCATCCATCTTCCGAAAATTTCATAATGTTCTTATTTTTAATAGTTGAGTAATATTCCATTTTGTAAATGTACTACATTTTATTTATATATTCTTTTGTTGATGGACACAACAAGTAAAGCTGTTATAAACATAGCTGAGCAAGTGTCCATGTGGTATGGTGGAGCATCTTTTGGGTACATGCCCAGGAGTAGAGTAGCTGGGTTTTGAGGTAGAACTATTCCCAGTTTTCTAAGAAAACACCAATTTGTTTTCCAAAGTTATTGGAAAGGAGGAGTGTGGGGAGGTGAGAGGAAAAGAGAACAAGGAGTGAGAAAATTAGAATTAGTGTGTGCTTGTGTGGGGCATCTCTGGGAAGGGCTAGAAACCTAGATCAAAGGAAATTCCAAGAAATGTATGAGGGTGACCCTAGCTAAGACTCTTACCAAAGGAGATACACAGTGTGAAACAGCTACCTCCTGTAACTAAGCAAGCCTTCCATTGGAGAGATGGGGACACCAACTCAGCCACCAGAACTTAGATCCATAATTTGTCCTACCTACAAGATGTATAGGGATTAAATATGAGCAAAAAATAGAGGAAATGGTTAACTACTGACTGGTCCAACTTGAAACCCATGCATGAGGAAAATTCCCAACCCTGACACTATTAATAATATTCTCCTACACTTGCAGACAAGGGCCTAACGTAACTGTCTACTGAGACATCTAGTAACTAATGGAAACATATGCAGAGATCCACAGCCAAACATTAGGGAAAGCCTTGTGAAAGAGGAGGGGAAAGGATTGATGGAGTCAGAGAGGTCAAGGACAACACAGAAAACCTACAGAATCAACAAACCTTGGCCCAAGTGGCTCACAGAGACTAATCCACTCAACAGAGAGCATGCACAGGGTTAAACTAGGCACTGTTACAGATGTGAAGCTTTGTCTTTATGTGATTCCTAACAGAAACAGGAGATGTCTCTGACTTTGTTGCCTATCTTTGTATACCTTAACTTCAAATGAGTTTCTTTGTCTAGCTTTAACAGGGGAAGATGCAACTATGCAACTAATCCAACAATATTTAACATATAAGGTAAATATCTCCTAATATCTTGGTGAGATTATTCATTTTAAAACTATTTATTGATTGATTTTATACATGTAAAATAACCTGAGTTGTTTTTGTAATATCATAATTTAGTATTTGTGTAACATGCTTAATCAGTATTACAAAAGTGTTTGTTCCCTAGAATTCTGGAATTCATATGTGAAAACAAGTAATTGGGTGCTTAGGGAGTTGTGTTTCAAGATATCTTGTACTATATCCTGGTTTTGTTAACTTTGTCAATGATATTGTCTTCTATGAGACATATGTTATAGATAATATAAGAAATAATATTTTAAGGCAAGTCAATGGTTTACCAGAAAGCACTAAAAAATCCTGTATGAATACAATGACAAGTACTGAGAAATTGATTTCTTATAGACAATATCCATTTTCCTGCAGGGCAGGTACATTTTATGTTATGAAACATTACAATGCATAGGATAAAGGCAACACAGATATTGAATCATTTTAAACAAACTTCAGCCATCTGTGTATATGAGTTGTGCTTCTGTGACAAGAAGCAGGACAAAATAATGCTTTGCATAAAAAGATCTCATGGATTAGAAAACAAGAGAACTTAAACCACAGATCTATCACTCCTGTTAGAAGGAAAAGTAAGTTTCTTTCAGCCAAGTTTGCAAGTCCAATATAACAAATTTAATAAGAAATTTTGTGCTTGGACAGAAAGAATGAATTATTGGCAAAACATCTATACCTGATGACCTTTTTGATCCTACACAATATCACTGAGATAGAAAAGCAATCACTATTACTCTTCTTGGAGCAGTAATACAAACTAGAAAATAATCCTTTACACTCAGTGCTAAGAAAGAAACAGCCCAATAGACCAATCTGTTCATTAAAGTTCATCATATAAATTGTAGTACTGATTTACAAAAGCTTTAAATGGCACACAGTCATAGATTTAACACGTGGCAAAGAGTTACAGTGACTTTCAGTCTGTACCTGAGAAAGACTTTGAACTATCTAAAAATATGAACTCAAATACTGTCTTTCATAATAATGAAAATTGAATATTGACCTATAACACAAGTGTTTAGTAATTTGCTAGAATTTTACTACTAGAATTTTAGAGAATATGAATGGTAAATACACACAGAGATATATCATGTTATAGCAGAATTGAACTTAGAAAATATTTTATGTACTGGAGCTTTGGTGAACTTAAAATAATTACCACCATCAGTTCTGTGTGCTTACTTCAAATATACAAGATTGTGGTAATGTCCGAAGAAAATTTTTGTGCTGTTGAGCAATGAAGATATAACCAGGTTTCAGCATTTTGAGAACTACAGAGAATTCTAGATTTTAGTATTTTTAGAAGCATTTACAAACTGAAGACTTTATTGATGCAGTTTTAGCTTGTCACACAGAATAAATAGAAAGGCATGTTCACATTCAGATTGGATTTATGAGTAGGTGATAGAATAGACAAATTGAAGATAAGAATGATGGAGCAACCTCAGTTTTGGGCTTAGATAACAGGATGAATGAAAAGATGTGATGAGCTTCTGTTACAGCTGGGGCCCTTGTGGTGCCTATTATAGAAGAGCAGCTAACAGCCATTAGGAGTGAAGTCAAAGAATTATGAGCCTAAAATTCTCAGAGTCAATTTTGAGACTTTTTGGAAATTCTGCAGAAGAGAGAAATCATTTTCAGTGAAGTAGAAATGAGAAGCTATTTTTCTAGGCACATCCCCTACATTGATGAATTGAATTCTCTGATTATATTTTTTGTAGAAACTGAGTCATACCAAATGTTGCTAAAAGAGGATATATGTTGTCTACCAAGACTAATATTTTCTAGAATGTAGAGTAGCAAGTATTTTTCCTTAAGGCAGCTAAAACATAGAAATAATTTCATGTAAGTAAGAGAGAAAAGTCTGGAGAGTTTGAGAATCTAGCTGGCCTGTGTCTGCTTTATTTGACAGCCCAACACACAGTTCCAAAGCAAAGAAAATTTTGGAAAAATAAATACAATTCAATTTTTCATAATGGGAAATAAGACACATCAGTATAAAGTTTACAGTGAGGACAGACAGATTTCAGAAGACATTATGTTTTTGTTCATGATACTGAAATTTTATGAGCTCAAAGGGGTTAAAGGTGAGTCATGGATGCTTTCTGTATACCAAATTAATTTCAGTGTATGTTAATGTGTGTGTGTGTGTGTGTGTGTGTGTGTGTATAAAAGTAATATTGCTCTTACCCTGTAGCCTATAAATTTTATTCATGATGACAGGGAAATAAATATTTGTAATGATATTTGTTTTCTTTGAGCATATGTCCTGACTATAGTCCAAGACTTTAAAAGCCAGTATAAATTCAACCATAAATTTTTATTTTTATTTGAATTTAAAGAACAACAGATTTTAATATTCTGGTGTCAATATTTCATGAAATAAATGTGTAAAACTAAGCATAGAGATCAAAATTAATGAGACATTAATAAGCATTTATTCAGCATTTTTATTCTTGTTTTATTTTAATGAACATTTTAAAACTTACAGACATATAAATGTGAAGACATTTTTAAGATTTTTTTCACTACCCATTTTCCAGCAGCTACATTAGATGTTACGAATATCTGTCAACTGAATGCTTAAAAATATCAATATTATGGAAATCTATGTACCTACTACAGGTTCTTTGTTTGACAACATTATTTTACTTTCATGACATCATCAAAATTTCAAACTAATCAGGTATTTCAAGCCACATTAAAAGAAACCAAGATACACAATGGACTGTTACAATAAATATTCACACTACCAAATAACATATTATCTAAAAGTAAAATGACATATGCTAAGAACATCACACCCATGAGGGTAAACTAATATTGTGAGAAATGCAGTGAGGGGTTGTAATGAGGCCACAGTTGCTGAGTAACGCACTCAAGAATAGTAGAAACAATTTTAGCACTCATTGGAAAATGTATTTCTAGCATCCACCTTCAGTATCTTTGGGGAAAAATTTAATTTCCTATTTAATTTCAGGTATTGTAACTGCCTTAAGGTTATTATAAATTATGTATAGCACAACATAGTACTAAACATTACAGTTTCTATTCTTTACTTGTTATAAAATTTATTTTAAATTGAACATTTTGTAGATTTGTGATTGAACTCACAATCCTGTATCTGTTACATAACCCTTGTCAAAGGAGGTTTTGAGTGAACAACCTCGAAAGCCAAAATTTCAACTCGTTGCCTAGAGTACAATTGCTCCATTCACCACTTGTTAAAATTCATAAACCAATATTTAAACTAATATACAAAACAGCCTTGCCTAAGCTATAAGTTAGCTTACGTTTCAGCCAAATGTTCAAAACATGTACATTTGTCTTCATCAATTTCACTACCAAAATACAATCTTCAAGTACTTTATTAACTTTATTGTATTGGATTAGGGAAACCAACAATATTTTTTCTATTTCTTAGTATTTTTTTATAGAGGCATGTGTGTGTGTGAGTGTGTGTGTGTTTGTTTGTGTGTGTGTGTGTGTGTGTGTGTATTTGAGAGTCTTACTATGTAGCTCTGGCTGGCTTGGAACTTGCTATACAGACTAGGCTTTCCTCAAGTTCAGAGAGATCTGCCTGCCTCTGTCTCCAATGTGATACAATAAAAGCCACTGCCATGATATCTGGTAACTATTCTTTCTGTTCCTTTTGGTATTCCTATAGCAACACAAAATATGGGATGTCTATGTACATAGATATTGTCAAGTTAGTTGACAAAGTTACATTGTTGCAAATAGTAAATATTTTTAATCTATAAAGCTTTTAAAAACTGATCTTGATAGAACAGAAAGAAAATTTGTCTTTTATTGAAGCAAAATATTCCCATTAAACATAAAACATCTTTGGTTTAGAATATCCATTAGCTATTATTTGCTAAATCTCTGATTTGGATCAATTACCGAAAGTTTTAGATACATAATTTGTGTAAATTTTAGATAGCTCATACAATGAAAATCATTAAGAAAGTAAAGCCTTACAAAACTAGAATAGCAAGGTTAGTGCTAGCCTCAAGAATAAAGATATGGCTGGCCTGGACTTAGGAATGATTGATATTCCTATTGAGACTGTTGGAAAGAACTGATTTCTCATTTGCAACTGTTTACTAACTTTACATAGCTTCAGGCTTAGGAAAGGGGTTTGTGTCTACTTCTCGAAGTGCTGGTACCATGTTTGTGGCAGACCTGTGGAGGCCCTGTATACACTGTATATCTGGGAGTTTTCCTATATGTGTCATCTCCCCCTTGTTTCTTTACTGATTCCTTAGTGCCCTCCATCCCCTCTAGCTTTATGTCCCTCTGCTTCATCTTCCTCAGGAACCCCTGGACAGGAGATGGAGGTACCTCACTTATGATTAAGAATTACAAAGTCTTTCCTTCACTCTCTGAACATTGTTTATCTGTAAGTCTATGCTTCTGTTCTCATCTAACGCAGGAGGAAGAATGACTTAAACTTATAATTTACAAATACTTTCGTTTACAGAGATTTTCAAACTAATTCTTAATTAAGCTATCAAAGAGAACTTTAGCTAGAGATAGTGTCATATTAAGACCATTTATTTTTGAGTTTGAGAGGTAAAAGTTGTCTAGTAATTTTAGGAAACATAATAGAATACAGTTTTATAATGAGATGACAAATTATATTAACTACGGTTAAACTTTTCCCTTTAAGCATAGAATTTTTATCATGGGATAAAGTTGATAATTCTTCATCTTAAAGTACATGCCATGAATCTTCAGATACTGTTTTTGTCTGCTGTCCCTCATACTTCTTGGTGGTCATTATTTCTCAATAAAGTTTATGAATGTTTAGATTCCCAGGATTTTCCCTAAGATCCTCAAAATAATAAATCTGACCCTTGACTTTGCTCCCCATTCTTTCTTTAAATTTTGAACATTTTGTTTTCCATAACTTTGCTTATTGTGTAACTGGCTATAATATTGCATGATATTTTTGCCTATTTGTGGCTATTAAAAATCTATGCTCTATTGCCAAGGCTATCCTCCTCTGACATAAATTGTTTTTGCTCTCTTATTTTTTCTGAATCTCTGAACCCTCCACTTTCTCTCATTGCTTCCACAATTGAATACATTTACTAGTTCAATTCATAATATGACCATTTATGTTTTTTTACACAGAATCGATTATAATTCTTAAAACTAATAAAAGATACTTGCTTACCAATTTCATTGTTTCTTCATTGCTCTCTTAATGAAACAAAATATCCTATCTAACCTACAAATGCCCATTTTCATGCTTCCTGAATTTCTTTTCAACATGATTTTGTACCATCCATCCTAGTCCTACCATCAATGATTAACAAAAATCACTCAATTCTCCCTGAAATTTATAAGCTTTTTCTCACTTATATGATTTATCACATTTATTGACTTATGTATGTTGAGCCATCTACTCATCTCAGGGATAAAGCCAACATGAATCTCACGCTTACCTTTTGGTTATATGTAGGTACTCCATTTCCATTGATTTTAGTGAGAATTTATGAATCTATGCCCACTAAGGATGCCAGTCAATAGTTATTTTTTGTTGTTTTTGTGTCTTTACCTGGGTTTCATTTTAAAGTAGTATTAGATTTCTAAAAAGATTTTGGAAGTGTTATTTCTGTTTCTATTTTTTTTTTTAACAGTTTAAGAACCATTGGTTTGAGTTCCTTGAGTGGCAAATTTCTGTTGTAAGCTCATTACTATATCAATTCTCTTGTTTGTTATGGGTCTATTTCAGTTAATGATCTCATCTGGAATCACCTTTAATATTGGCTGTTCGAATGACCCTAGAAAACCAAGTATATCTTTTATGTTTTCTAATTTATTGAAGTATACTTCCTTTTTAAAAGTAACCCCTTATGATGTTGCTAATTATTCATCTGAATAATCTCATTTTACAACCCAATACATGGAAAATTTGTTTTAACACCAAACAGATATCAATATAAATATAACATTTCAGAGGTCCTCTTTTGTGCTCATCTTCCACAAATTTGTCTTTTGTAATTTTATGGTCACCTTGATCACAAGCACTGTTTATTTTCATGTATATCTATACTTTCATTAAGGCAAACCCAACCATGTAAATTATCCATTTTAGGCTTAGTTGCTGATTACAATATCCAAAAAGTAAGTGTTTTATGAGCTTATGAATTGAAAAATTCATGAGTGGCTATCATGCTCTTCACATATGCTGAACCATGTGCCTAAGCTATACATTAAATCAGTGAAAGAAAACTCTAAAATGTTAATCCTCATGTTGATCTTTTCTAAGTCCTAAATTACTTTCAAATCTACTCTCAAATCTGTAGAATCACCTTTGCTCTCCTCATTGATTTTTCTTTAATGTGGACAGAGTAATGGGGACTGCGGCTTCAGAAATGTCTATAACTTCACAATACAAGATGTATATTTTTAAATAAATATGAAGTTAATGTCCTTGAGAGCATGTACAACACTTATTTTACAAAGAGAGTTGAGTGAATTCCAGATTGAGAAAACTGTCCTCTGACCATCAAAGTTCTTTGTTTGTCCTACACAAGTAAATATTGCTACCAGATCTAATTATGGGTACCAAGGAGAATTCAAAACTGTTAGACATCCCTCTGTTCAATGAAACAGAAAAGGCATGTGTTGCCAATGAAAGGATAGACCAGTCACTGCCAACTCTCCAGATGCTTCTGCATTTAGCCAGATGAAGCTTCACAGTTAGCTTTATTTTATCCAGATGCTACCTTTATGATGTTGTGCAAAAACAAAGGCAAATCACATCTATACTAAGGTAAAGTACACTGAAGAGTATGGATAGAGTAAAGAGAAGGAAAATTGTGTAATTATATTAAAATCTCAAAACATAAAAAAGAATAATTTTTAAAGAGAAAATAAACATAAACTATAATTTTGATTAAGACAGACTATATGTCTACACCATTTAATTTTAAATTTAAATATATAAATTTATAAGACAAAAGTTTAGCCACTTAATATATTTCACTAAAATTACTATTCAGAATTAATTTATGTAGTTGAAATAAAATGAAATTTTATGGTGCTAGAATCATTGTTTATTAATTTCTAACATTTTGCTATGCTTTGGGAAGCTTATAGCCAACGAATAGCCAACTTGAACAAGATAATTACCACCCTGAAATGTATAAGTTGTATATCCAGTAAATTGATACTGGTTTTTCTTCATGTTTTAATGTCTATAATGGTGCTGACTGGTGCTGACTTTGAAGTTATGTTTGGGGATCATTTTCGATACACCACTGTCATTGACAATTTGTATAACTACGGATCACCCATGAAGCAGATTTAAACTCAATATTCATAAATTGTATTCTCTAAGACACTAATCCAGAATACTAAATTGGGCTTCTTAAATTCCATTTTAGAATAATTAATAATCAGACCATCAATCTTTTGTAAAAATATGCAGATGAGCAGTTTTCACAGTGAACACAATGTCACCTTAATATGCTTCACCTAATGATGCATTTGAAGAAATTCAGAACTAATGATAGACAGATGGGTGCCTTAAGGTTTAAACTTCATAGGGATATCTCTCAAAGTTGAAAACCACAGGTATGCAGTTACACCAAGGCATACAAAGAAATCCTACAACTCTAATCAGTAACTCTCTGTCAGCCTTATATTTTGATTACTGATCTTAGATCTATCCCGTAACTTTTATATAGATTGAATAAGAGCAGAAAACGTATTCCTATACCTTTTATAATGATTGAATACAGAAAATTAAACTTATCAGGCAAAGTATAAATGTACACACTATTTCAAGTAAAATAAGCCCAAAATTTAACCATTCACTCACTCTCTTTCTCAAAATCTCAGCTTTTTTGTTCTTACAGGCATGCCAATGCATGAAGCTCTCATATCACACATGAATATTAATTAAAAATGAGAATTAATAATTTTCTTCTAAAAATATAACTTTCTTCTCTCTAAATGTCTTGTTCTCATTGGACTATCTAAGGAAATTGTACACTCTATGAAGCCACCTTATAATGAATGGCCAGAGGATGTGGTGTTGAAAAGAGTTTCCTTTTCCAGAATTTTCTATTAATACACACAATCCTATAGAGTTTCAGAAATGTAAATATTATCTGTGTGCCCACACCTCTCTTAGCTTTATTTCTACTGAAAGCTGTATAATGTATAAGCAAATATATTTTTTATATGCTCGTATGATCTTGCAACAGGTCATAATCAAATTCCATTGTCTTAAAACAAATCATTGTTCTCTCTATAATGGTTGTACTAATATATGTGTTCATCAAAGTACTCAAAATATCTTTTTCTTCTCATCAGGTCCAACTTTTGACATTTTTAATATTTTTGACATCACTCATTCTAGCAAAAAGGAAGATAAATCTAATTTCATCTTTAATTAGCATTTCCCTTCTGGTCTGTGATACTGAGCATTCCTTTCAAGACTATTTAAATGGATTTTATGTCTTCTTTTGTTAAGTACAAAATTATATTTGTAATCCTTTTTAAGTTGTCTCTAGTTCAGGACCATTTAAACATCAAAATCTAAAGAAAGCAATTAATATGACACTTTTAATAGAATCAGCACTATGATAAAATTATAGAGTAAGAACAATTATACATTTTAATAATTTCACTAATCAATGAATGAATCAGTAATATACTAAAGCCAATTCAAAGTTTAATCTGAAAATAAATATATATCATCAAAAGATTCATGTAAGAAATGTGTTAATAGGAACAGAACAGTTAAATGTCTTATAAGCTTTAAAACTGAAATGCAATCACCTTTGGTTTAATCTCTCTACCTAACAGAAACATATAAATTAACATTTAATTTCACAGTCTCAGTGCTCAATAAAACAGTAAATAGCAAAGTACAATGGAGCCGCATCCTTCTAGATCCTTAGAGTTAAATAATTCTTGAATCAGCCTGATAACGACATTGAAAGGACATTGCATTTCTCTACCTTATTTTAAACTTACAGATATTTATTTCAACAAAAGTAATGGTTATAAAAATCATGCCACACATAGCAGGCTACGATGGGTTGCTGAAATACAAAAAGCTGTTGTCTGTGACTTTCACTGTCTACTTCTAGAATTTTGTGGGCACTTTTCAGGGAATTAGCCTGTTCTCAGCCACTTATTCTAAAGATATAAACTAAATCTTAATGAATAAGAATAATAAAAATATAAGCCACAAATTTATCCCAATGAAATATATGTTTAAATTTTGGTATTGGTTTCTTTGGAGGAATGATAGAAAAATGTAGGCAGGTCTCTACCAGTTGCATTCCAATATTAGGTCAATGGGAGACATTATTGCCTATTGGAGTGTTTAAAGAATATCTAGATTAAGCATATAATTTTGTAAAATAGAACCTAGTTTTTACATTATTCATAACTCTGTATACTGAAATTTCCAATTTTGTTTGAATTCAGTTGAGTGTTTTAGAAGAAAGACATTTATTTCATGTTTGAAGCAAACATAATTTCTTTAAATGAGGAAAATATCACAAGCAGGTTCAACATTGCTGTCTTTTTCTAACACATCTTCCCTCACTCATATAGACGGCATTTTAAACACCTGCTGTTTTTAAATGATGCTATTATCATTAACAGTTAAATCTGGGGATGGTGTAGCTCTTATTGCCCTCTGTTGTCAAATAGTCCACCTGTTTTTAATTAGATAAGTCATCTATGGCTTCATGTAGCATGCCATTTGGGGTTATGAATGACAGGTTCTATACTAGAACTTCTACTTCACTGATTTTTTTGTTTTCTCTCATAACTATTCCAAACTTTGAGATAAGATACAGTTTCCTATATGACCCTCAAATTTTATATCTTCTTTAATAATCTGAGAAACTATTTAAAGCACAGAACACTTAACAATATCAACCCAACTTGTTCATGAGATTAATTTAAATATCATTTTATAGATTTTTGCCTCAAATAAATATAAAAATAACCAAAATGTCAACTGAACTCCTAGGGAGAGAAAACTAACTTATTTCAAAGGCTTTATTTCTGGAGATATGCAATTGTGATTATTCAATTTTAATATGCCGGTATAAATTTGTTTGCTTTTAATGTAAATAAAAGCACACCAAATTCATGGTCATTTGATTTCACTTGTTTGAGAAAATTACCACAAAATAAAAGTTTCTTGAGATTGTTTTGTAAGAGATGTTAGAAAGTTTCTTTGCATGATTTGGGTATGTGTTTGGGAGATTTTAGTGTATACCAGGGAAATAGAGAATTTCAAAAGAAATGAATCAGTTTTGTGAAATGACTCTTGTCATCATTGTATCATTCCCAATAATTAAGAAATGAAAGCAAGATAAGAATTGAACAATTTAAAAAATAAACTGAGGTGCATAGGCATAACCAAATGCAGTATAGCCACAACAGGGTTGGAATCCTACAGTTAGAGACAACTGGGCTTGAACAAAGATCATGCTGTAAGCCAGAAACAAAATGAAAAGTACAACACATGAACCTCATTAGAAGAAACTGAAAACTTAGAATGTAAAAGTTAAGTATATAGTGGTTACCAGTGGCTGAGTAGTATATAGGTGAGGGAGAGAGGGGAACAAATTAAATGGGAATTAATTTGTAGCTAAATAAGAATAAAACTTCCTATTCTTCTATTGAAAATAGGATTACTACAGATAGAAATATTGAACTACACATCTTAAAAATCTAGCAAAATGGTTATTTAATTGCTTTTCTATTGCATTATTTTGATTATTTTAAGAAATTTGAGAGACTTGTATTAATCTTAATTATATTTTCAAACATATATCAAAATTACACACACAAACACACACACACAAACACACGAGCAATAAATGTCTAAAGTATACAATAAATGTCTAAAGTATATCCTAACCATGTTAATCAAGATGAGGTTAGGATTAACAAAAAAAATATAATAAACTGATAAACAATATTAGACAAAAAATAGAATCCATCAACATTAAATGAATTGATTATAAAAAAATCATAGTTTCTACTCAGATAAATTGCATGTAAGATTACATTTCTAGACAGTTTTAACTGTCCATAATGTCATCTATCATTTTGTATGTACATTTTCTATGTACATACAAAGAACTCCATTATAAAATGAAAATACTTATACTTTTTAATAAAGTACATATTTATAGAAATGTTTCTGGATGCATAATTCCTATTAGTTTCAAGGAAATGAGTGTATAAATAGGAAATAGAGCCAAATGATTAAGGAAATTATGTTTATTCAGCGGAACACTGTACTCAAAGTAGAATGTATAAATTTGTTATGTGTAACAAGTAGAGGATATTTTAAAGACATAGAAAAGAACAAAATGTCAAAAATAAGAAAGTTTGAGGAAAAACCTTGCATTCCACAATGCTAAAAATAAAGAGACTAATCTGCCATGCTACAGATCAGGATTTCTTTAGGACATAAGAATATAGCTCATTGGTTGAATTGTGTATAGCATGTACATAGACTAGTCCAGTCCCCAGCACTGCAAAAACACAGAAAAAGTCAAGATGGCTTACAGTTTGTGTTTATTGTAAGTTGCCTGGAGTAAAAACTCTAATGTGTTTTTTTCCTCCATTTGGATAACAGAGGAGAGGCATGTTACATTTGCAAAATGCAACTTGACTATTATTTTCAATCTTTCTCTAAATTTGACATATTTCACCAAATATGTTCACTGGAACAAGAATCATATATCTTCAAGTATCTATAAAATAAGATATCTATATTTTTCCTTTAAAAACACAGTATTATTTAGTTATTTAAGAAGACATCGAATGCAAAATCCAAGGGTTGTAACTATGTGACAAAATAAAAACACAGTGCACATCAGCTCACTTAAATATAGAACCTGTTTCAAACAAAGATCTGGCCAGGTTTACCAAATTAATTTAATTTTGTAAATTTAAAAAAGATCAAAATTATACTTCAGTTAACTGATGTCAATAACTAATAATAAACACATATGGAATGATGTATAAAAATGCTTATGTATTTTTGCAGATAGGAAATCAAAAATCATTTTAAAAACAATCATCAGAAAGTAACAAAAATATTCATTATTGTAAATGCTTTTTTAACTACAAGTCATTCTTTAATAAACAACAATCTTCTGTGAAATAAATTGTTTATATGTGTTGCAAGATATTTTATTACACTGTGAACCCCAAGATTGTGTTATTTACTGGGGAAAATCTGTTTCTAGTTATGTGGCTTAGCCATTGCAGACACTTTTAATCCCTATGGCTGTAATACAGACCTGCCCTTAGTATACACATTTAATCCCAAAAAGTGAAGGTAAATTAGTTTGTCGAAGAAAGCACTCACGTTCAAAAATGACATCTAATTGATTGACAGACAAATTGTCAAATCAGAGAAAGATTTGACAGAATAGGATGTGACCATCTCTCAGGAGAAGAGAGAGGAAAGGGACAATGGGGAAGGGAGGAGGAGGAGGAGGCAGTATTACTGGGACAGTTGTACAGAAACAGGCTGCAGAGAGAAAAAAAGCTAAACATAGGTATAGACATAACGAGACAGAGAATGAGAGGGAGCCAAAAGATTACAACAGATTACTAAAGAAAGTTAGTTTGAGGCCAAGCAAAGCAAAATTCAGAGGCCTTGAGAGAAACCAGATTGCAACATTCATCTTGGAGAGGAGTTTGGGCCAAAACAGGTGAGTTGAACCAGCCAGCAAGAGTTCAAAATGAACTAGAAAGGATGAAATTATTCAGCAGTAAGTCTCAGAAACTGAATATATTCTATTCCTAGATTAAATTATATGATGGTTAGAAGCTTCTAGGACTAGGCCTAGGTCAGCAGATTGAGGTGGCATATTTTAGAGCCAACAATTTTGTCAGGAGAATAAAGATATTTTTACACTAGGAGTTAAATATGGTTACAAACTAAGAGATGAAATATGTTTCTGAAATCTCCACTACTCACTCATGTACAAAGAATAATTGCTGCTAAAGGCAAGAATTAACTATTAAAACTTAATGATACTTTATCCTTAAAATTATTTTGGGTATTAATTTTTAAAGATAAAATAAAGTTATATAAAAATAAGCTCATTTTTTCTGGTCCCTGGGCCTCAAAAAGGCTGACTAACTTTGTGAAACAACAGATAAATAGTTTGGTAGCAAAACCTATTCAGATACATTATCATAAGTTAGCAACGGAGGACCACGAGACTCAAGATGAGGTTGTTACTCTATTCAGGGTATTCCCAAAACCCATCTCAATCCAATCTAAAAGAGAGGACTTCTGCCCCGAGACCAAGCAGAGAGGGGCCACACAGAACCCCCTCTGACTGGCGATCTGAATTCTTGCTTAGGCTGCGAGGCTAAGCACTGCAAGGGAATATAAATAAAAGTTAAAAATATCTCTCTGGGTTCCCTGAGGGACAAGCCTGATTGCATAGAGGTTGATGTCAAAAGTATCCCCTCTCCAGAAAAAGGACAACGAAATGGGTATGGCCCTCATGTCTCACTGGACAAAGACAGGGGAACCAGAGTCGTTACAATGTCCCCTTCAATTACTGGAGGTCAGGTCTCTATCCCTGCCTTCGCAAGATTAGAATCGCCACAGTCCTTCTATACTTAGAGAAGGGAGGAGATGTTAGGGGCAGCCCTGCTTTATACTGAAGGCCTAAAATCAGCCATAGGCCTAAAATCAGCAATAGGCCTGTCATACATGCATACTAACACCAAGTCTTGGGGCTCTGTTAAAAAACATTGAAACAGATGGTTATAAGCTATTGTAAACAGGCAGCTTTTGTGGAAATTTACCAGCCTGAGTAGTCATAGACCTTGTAATAGGTAACCTTGGCAGATAATACCAACTTGGATTAAGACAAGTAAATCATAGGCAGAATCATAGAGACCTGTCCCCTGAACCTCACCCAGCGGATACCCTGTACTGAAAGATATCTGTATTCCCCCTGAACACCCATGCCCCAGTGTCATCCCTTTCCCCACATCCCACCTTTTTGTGTTTATAACCCCTATGTGAATAAGCAATAATTACAATTTGAAAAAAATAAATAAATAATAGATAAATAATAAAAAAGCACAATATCTTATCCTTATAGCACTATAATGTTTTTTAATTTTTATATGGCTTTAGTCTACATTAGAATTATCTATTCCTGTTGGTCACTTGTTTGGTTCATAGGAAAAACATTAGTGAAATCAGCAATGCTGAAGCTGTCATTAGGTAGTTGAATTTTTAGTTCTAATTTTCTATGTATTTTTTAAGTGTTAACTTTTTAAAGAAATGGAAAATCACTTTTCACAAACATAAAATAAGACAAAAAAATGTGTCTGGAAACATTCAAATATTTCATTTGAAGTAAATAATTTTAAATGTTGAAAGAACAAGATGTTTTATATTTCTTTCATAGTACATAACTGCTTCAAAATTATCAATAATTTTAAAAAGTTAACTTACAGGTTCTTTATATTTTAAATATTAACCAGCTGCATTAAAGGTTTTATGTGTAGGTTTATGCACATGTGGACAATATGGACTTTTAGTCACCAGAACAACTTGCTTTACTATAGGCATAAATTTTTTGCAACCTACTTTTAATAAGGGTTCATTAGCTCCTCTAGGTCACCATCCAGTAGAGGCCATAGAGGAGAAAAGTTATTAGGATGTGGGTGAACTGGACCTGTTCAGCAATAGTTCTTTGAGGGAGTGCTTGATTTTCTTTGACAGCAGTTCAGTACCCATAGCAAACACCAAATAAGATTCACAGCAATCACAGACCAGTCCTTTAGGCAGGTAGACAGCAGGTATGAAAAGGCAGCTACTGATCATTCTTTTCAGCAAGCAGACACCAAGCAGCTGTAGTCCAATATTGAAGAAACCGCTAGACTTGCCAACAAGCCTCAGGTGAGATCACGAAAGCATCAAGCTGCTGCAGGATCCACATGAACAGTTCTTGGGGGCAAGTTTCTCTCAATGGCAGGTTGAGCTCAACAGTGCTATGTAAGCGAACCAATACATGTTTGTCTTCAGTGAAGAATACCAAAGTGGAACAAACCAAACCAGAACTCAGTGCTCGTTTCCCACTGTATGTGTGATCATACTTATACTCCATCACAGGTCCTTCCATGTGTTTGCTATATCCAAATATCCTTTACCTGTTTCTGCTTATGGAAAACAGTCATGTATTTGCTTTAGCAAGACATCCTTTTGCGTGTGTGCCCCAGCAAAACAATATTTTGCATAAATAAATTACCAAACAACTAAAAGTTACCACTTCACTTTACCTTCTTCCTGGCTTCCAATCTTTGATCAGTTTCTAGATTATTCATATTTAAACCAAATAGATATATTTGGGTTTGTTCACTGTATGCTTGTTTATAATTTCTCAGTGAACTAATCTTTTGGACGGCACTCATTTTCTAGATATTATTTTAATTTTGAATAATACATACAGTATTTATTTCTTTTTATTATTTTGTTATCTTAAATAATCAAGTTTCACTTCACAAAACACGACATTTATAAACGCATGTGTGGTACTATGTAGTTATGATGTTATTGCCGTCAACTTACCTGTATGCAATTTACATACAATGAGTTACTGTTTATAGTACTTCAAATAACTGTTTTGATCAATTTAAAAATAATATTTTATTTCCTTAACTTATTTTTCAACATGTTTTGTTAAATCTCAGTCTAAAAGCAGACATCTTTCATCTTCCTTTCCTCTGAACTCTATTTCTTCCTGGGGACTTTATTTCTTACAAGAACCATTTGAAACAATTTCTCTCTGTTCCTTTAAAAGAGTTGATTTCACATTCACTATTTAAAATGTTCGTTTTTCACTAAAAAGTGTATATATTAAGAGTAAAATTTCTGGATTTGCCTCATGCCTACATTGTATAATGTAATAATCAAGTCAGATACATTAATACATTTGACACCAAATTGTGTGTGCTGTCCTTAATTGTGAAAACAGTTAAGAATCTCTAATCTATTTTGTAATTTTCCTCACTTTCAGAGAATAATGTTAAATGCCAATAGAAATCCATGTTGCTTTTCCTTTTCTCTTCTTATTTCCATAGTTTACTTAGAAGACTGATAGACTTTCTTCTCTTCCTCCTCATGTTTTTCTACCTCTCCCTCTTTCCCATTACAGTATCTGCATCCTCCTCTTCTTTTTCCACCCTTAAGATGTTGTCTCCACTTCCTCCTCCTGCTTCTTCTACCCTTCCACAAAAGTTATCCTTAGTCTCTACTTTGTGCAAGGTTTTACTCTTTGAAATTGATTTTCTCAGTCTGAAAAAAGTACAGAAATATGTATACTCTTTTATTATTACTTAGTTTTCCATGAGCTGAGTATTTACAGTATTTTGGAACTACCAATAAATTTTCACTACTCTTATTTAACAAACAAAATTTCTTTTTCCTTTTCTCTGGCCTATAAATCATGTGCCTATTAATTTTATTTTCTAAATGTAAATTTTATATTTGTTTTATCCACATTATTTATGTCAATAGATATTTGTAATTTTGAAGTTTTGGTGTATATTTTCAAGCTTCATATTTTTTCATGAGTCTCTTATATAGACTATTAATTTTATCAGTATAGTATTGATTTCTGTCACACTCGTATATTTAACATTTTCTTTTGATTCTTTTAGTGTTTCATTATCTTTTCTTGTGTTAATTAACCATTTCTATATTAATTGATTCTTCATTAATTCCTTAAAATAGTCATTTAAAATTATCTGCTAATTTAAACATATGTGTTATATGTGAAATAATTTCTAAAGATCATTATCTTTCAGTCAGCTTCATCTTGTCTTCTTTCAGCCCTATTTTTAAGCTTAAAACAATAATAATAGAGACAATTGGATGAAATTTTCGTGCTGTAATATTGTCAGTTACTTTGGCTTCATTTGGTTGTACTTCATCTTCACCATACCAGTTCATATGAGAGACTTTATTTAATGCCAAATAAATATAATTTTAAATTGTTCATACTTGTTTTTAAAAGTACAGAATATGCATCTCAGCCACAATGAGTTATTACTGAGTACCACTCATGCTGAAAAATTTGGAAGTCTAAATCTGACCAAATTATTACTAAAACCATAATATAGTGTATATACTTCAAAATACAAAAAGTTTAGAATTGTGAATTGGATTTTACTTACATCTCACAAAATATAGTAACTGTTATCTTAATTATATTTCAATGTATTAGTGTGATCATGGATGGACATAAATAAAATTACAGTTATTAGCAATGTTATCTCTCTCTCTCTCTCTCTCTCTCTCTCTCTCTCTCACACACACACATTTGGATGATTCATATTTGCACAAAATTATTTGTCATTTTTTGTACAAATTGTGATATAAAAAGAAGTGTGTTGCATTCATAGCATTATAGATGAGTTTCATTCATTAATAATTTTAATGAAGTATATAGAAAATTGAAACAGTAAGAGAAAAACAGCCTTGGATATATTATTTAATTCACATATTCAAATGTTTAAAAATAGGAATTTAAGGATGACCATAACATCCACAGTTGTTCACTGATAAAAACTCCATCCTGTCTTACCCGTGTTAAGTTATTGCCATTCTGCTGCATCCTAGACACCCTTGGAGCAGTTCAAGTTCAATGTGCTTCAGAGCTCATTCTTGTAGATGATCCCTGAAGCACATTAATAACAAATTTCATTAGCTGAGGTGCAAAACAGGAGTATCTGACAAATTAGGAATTAAACTTCATCAAAAAGGCAAACTTATGTCTGAAGTAACTTATGTCAGGATTAAGATGTCTGTTACCTAAAGAAAGAGAACATGCTGGTTGCTCGATACCTCAGCTGGCAATGTTTGTACATAATTTTTTGCACATAGGTGATGGCATCCTAATGTGTATTTTCTGGCTCCATCGTGATGGCAGAAGGCTTCAATGTCTTGAAATGTTAAACTCCCTATTTAAATAACTACAGCAATCACACAATATGGCTGTGAATTATCATGAGTGACAAACTATAAATAACTTTGCAGTATGTTTAAGGCCTTGATGAGGTAGATCTTAACAACAGTAACTCTTCTCACTTTCTTTTTCCTTCATAATAAGATATACATAATTAATATTTAAAATGTGTTGTCTAATAAGGCTTTTAGATCATTATTGTAAATTTCTGAATATTTGCTCATTTCAAACAACAAAAAAGGAATTCCAAAAAACATTGTCATACACTAAAGAGATACGAATACTAAAAGTTTAATAACAGAATTGCTAGTTAATTCTTCTATTTATACAATACACACACACACACACATATATATACATATTCAACATATATAATATATAAATGATATATATTATATATACATTCATCATATATAATATGTAAATGATTATATATATACATACATATATATATATTCTATTGTGTTAAATTCAAATGCTCAGTTTCAAAACTAATTCCATCATGTCCCATCTCAAAAGGAAGTCATAAATTAACCAAAGACTATTTTGTCTTCAGAGTTTGTGTTTTTCCTGATACTAGGTGAGGTATGTAATAGCATAAAATGCATAAATATTAACTTCTGTTTTTGTTTTAATGTTTGAGAAAGGTATATAAATGTAACAAAACTCCAGAAGAAATGTAAGAAAAAGTAGTTTTTATAATTTTGTATCTTGTTTACAAAATTTAATAAAGTTTCCCCTCAAATTACAGAACAGTTAGAATTTCCCTACTGTTTATGTAATAGAAAATATTGATGAATACGATACAGAATATTCTGGTTTTGAAAATTAAAATTGATTTTACTATGAATACTTCTTCACTATGAAATACTATTCAAAGTAATGATAAATAAGGGAAAAGATCTTTTGTGATGAAACAATCTCAGAAATATTTATATTTCCATCGTTTTCTGAAAAAGTAAATCTCTGCATATCTTAAAAGAAAAGAGTAAGAAGAAACAGAAAATTGTATTATTGAAGTATAAAATATCATTCAGGAGAGTCCCTGATGATGCTGTAAAGGTAAAAATTCATAGGTATCACTCTGAAATAAGGCAGCCAAGTCATGTTGTCTTTCTCAATAACTGAAGTAGGCTTACAGCACCAATCTCTTTCCACCTTACCTAGAAAATAAATTGTAACAATTACCATTCAACCTTTTGCAACCTAAACATTTTATTTCCCCACATATTGTGACTTAAATAAAAATATAATGAAGCCTGTTCTGTGGTGTGATTTTTGTTAGTGTTGTTTTTCTGCGTTCCTCCTTGACAAAACTTGGATTTAACTAGAGAAGATTCTTAGTGTGGTTGAATCTCCCAATATTTAAACGTGGAAGTCTGCCATTGTGTACAATTGTGTTAGTTGCTAAACAGATTCACTTAATGATGGAAATATCTAATTTGAGGCTTGGGTGTCTTCTGATCACCACAGTTTGAAGAGCTTGATAGAGGAGCTAAGGTGCATGGTACCAGGAGTGTATACTGTTGTTTTGCTGTTTTGGTGGGATAGAAAGAAAAGGAAGAGTGCAAACCTGTAGGAGGACTGGCATTCTCAATCAACCTGGATCACCAAGAGATCTTTCAGACACTGGACCACCAACCAGCCAGCTGATGTGAGGCCGCCAGCACATGTGCAGAGGGGGACTGCCTGGTCTTTGTTTGGTAGGGGAGGATGCACCTAACCGTTCCCTATTCCCTCGTGAAACTGGTGGCCCTAGGGAGTTTCAAGATCTGGTGATCTGGGGGGTGATGTGTGGGGACATTTTCTTTTCGACAGGGGGTTGGTGGGGATGGGAGAAAGTGCGGGATTTAGGATGATCAGAAAGTGTGGACTAGGAGGGGAATAAAATCTTAAGTTTAACACAGGACCACCAACCA
>NW_021604597.1:19190039-19205674 GCF_004785775.1 Grammomys surdaster | reverse complement strand
AGAAAGAAAGAAAGAAAGAAAGAAAGAGAAAGGAAGGAAGGAAGGAAGGAAGGAAGGAAGGAAGGAAGGAAGGAAGGAAGGAAGGAAGGAAGGAAGGAAGAAAGGAAGAAAGGAAGAAAGGAAGAAAGGAAGAAAGGAAGAAAGGAAAGAAAGAAAGATTATAGCAAAATGAGCAGCCAATTGACAATCTAACATTCAACGACTCATCACTGACAAACAGCTTGTCTGCCTTGTTCCACCTTTTAAGAATTCTAAGACCTCCTCTAACAGTATCCCCGTTACCACTCCAGAACTGTGATTTAATACATGAAACTGTGGCAATCCAAACCAAGTTGTTCCTTCCTTAATAACACTTCAAAGAGTAATTACATAAGGTAAAACCATGGGAATGGGCAACTTTTGAAGAGACTAGAGGGCTAAAAAAATTACAAGGGAATGGTTCTTATCTGAAAATTAAGAATAGAGGGACCCTAATCTCCATCTTCCCTTTTCTAAATTAGAAAACCATAAATTTCTGATGTTTAAGCTAATATGCCCACAGTTACATCTGCCCCACTAAGTTACCACAGTACATTTTATTAGCCTAAAAACAAACAAAATAATTTAGGGCGGCTCTGGGTTATAGTTTGTAGACACTGCCAATTTTACTTCCTTGTTCCAAACAATTAACTGGGTTAGTTTTAAACCACGAACCCGTGACTAGCTCAGAGCTAAAAAGAAAATAAAGAAGTTGGTATTTGAAAAGGAAATGAGTGGAAAAGTTCTGGAGAGTGGTCAAATGTTCCATCTTCATCCAAAGTCACCCAAGCATAACTTGATCAAAGATAATATGCAGAACAGAGCCTTCAGTGGGAGACCACAGGACCAGACGGCATCGGATGGACCCACGCCAGTTCTGAGCAGCACAGCTGACAGGAATTATCTCAGCAGTTCAATTGCTGTGCTTTCCAACTTTTCCTCCATATTAATGTCTATATAAGTTTCCAAACTGCCCAAATGTCCCCTATCGAGGACTGATATTCTTTCTAAAGAGAAAGAGAAAATATTCTCAAAAAAAACTGACCGAAATTGCCATGCAGGTGACAGCTAACATTGTAAGTTTAATTTCACACTTTACCAGGTTATTTAGTAGTGTAATAATGAGAAAACAGAAATGTAGGAATCGATGTATCATTATGATGCCTTTTCAGAAGAAAAAACTCGTGGATATGACTTTGGAATATTACATGCATGGCCTCATCAACTACAGATATTTATTCTTCCCCAGCAGGAACAAGCTATCGTTCCAGTACACTGAGAGAATAAGGCTATCTTCTAAGAGTATACATTCTATCATTATGATATAAAAAGACAACACCATATAGCAAGTTAAAGCACATGAAAATAGAATTCCTTTCTACATTGGTATATAACATTTATTGTTTTTTATTGTTTCAAAGCATCCTAATCTTGAATCTTGGCTACTTTGTTCATTTGATATAATTTTATAATGCATTTCTAGCATTTTAATCAAATTATTTTATATTAGATTTACTTCGTTATAATAAACTCGAGAGAAAGGTATTAAAAGATATTGGTTTGACTCACAGTTTTAAAAAATTGAGTCCACACTTTCATGATTCTACTGTTTATGTTCAGGAAAAGCAAAAATATCAACTTTGTGAGAGTATATTTAGACTGAGTCTGCTCATTAAAAAAGCAATATGGAATGCAATAGACAAATGATCAGAGAAGCAAATTTTGCTTTACAAAGGCAAGAGTTAGCTACTCACTTCCTAGTAATACCCCTTTTATTATCATATTAACCTACTGATTAAGTGTCACCTTCACAATTTCATAGTAACTGAACAGCATCCAATGTTTGGATATATAAAGTTGTATATATATTTACATCTATGTTTATGTCTACTTTTATGTCTATGTCTACATCATCAACATATACATCATCACTACATCTTCATCTCCATGTACAACACCATAGACCTATTCCTATAACCATACCTATACCGTTCCCTATACATATACTTAATACATATAGGTCTATATGTATATATATGTGTGTGTATAAATATATATATATACATATATATATAATATATATATCTACATGTACATATACATCAGCCTATACCTACACATAATATATATGTATAAATACATATATATGTGTGTTTTTCTGTATAGCCTTCAAGATATATATATGATATATATATATGATGTATATATACATAAATATTGTATATGAATATACATATATAATATTTCACTATTAACTCGAAAATTAATAGTAACATATTTTAGTGCCAGAGGATATGAAAATAACACCTTTAAAGTTCATTTATATAGATTTCAGACAAGGTATAATGTTACAGCTGTGTGTGTTTTCAGGAACACTTGACCTTGTTTGGCTCATGTTTACACAATAAATTCCTGGAACATTTTGAGTCTTCTGACATTTCTAGCAGAAAATATTATACAGCAAATTCTCTGAACCTCTAGGTCTTTCAGTTTTTTTCAGCCCACTTCCAAAATATTCCTGAGTCTTAGGTGCTGAAAGTTTTTATAAATGCCTTTATTAGTACTTGAATGAGCAACAGTATTTTGACTGGTTGTGGTCTTTTATAATGGTATCTACTTCTTGCCAAGAATCCATTCCTTGGACAATGGTGAAGACTACTCTTATCTATGAGTATAAGGACATTTTTTTTTTTACTTTCAAATTTCTATTTTATTTGTGTTTTTAAAATAATGATTAGCAGTAGCTCATGATGGCCAGGAATTCACTATTTAGTTTTGGGTAGGCTCAAATGCAGTTACTGTACCATAGCCCCTAGAGTGCAAGAAATAAAATGCCATCACACCAAGAAATTTGTCCACTTTTAACTCACATTTAATCCTGCTACATCCATAACAGTAGTATGATGCTGTTTTACTCATGCTCATCAATTAAATTATCACTTTAAATTTATCTCAACTTTAAAAAATAAGCATTCTTAATTGGTTGTAGATTTATAGCAAATATCTACACAGCATGAGAAGAGAAACCTCTGCACTGTTCATTTACACTATCTTCACGTAAATTAGAATACATCAAAACCAGGGATTTGAAACTTGGAGTCTGTTTCATTTGCTGAGCTAGAAAAACATGCTTTTATGAACATATATTCCTTATGAACATATGTTTTGGGTATGTGTACAGTTGTATAAGGGTATGCAAGTATATAATAAAGTTTAAACTGATATATATATATATACATATATATATATATATGTATATATATATATAATATATGGTATGTTTCATATATATATCAACACAAAAATAGAAGATTTAACCCAAAAATGAATAAGGTAATGTTATAAATTAATTTGCAAAGATTTTCCACAGTGGATATATGTGTCAAGTCATTAGATCTCCATATCGTTGTTCTATTCATTTGTGTATATATAAAGTAATCTTTAAAGATAACTGATTTTTTATTTCCTAAAAGTATAAGGATCTGAGTATAAGCTACTTATATTTAAAATGACCTCAGTGTTTCTTTTTCCACTCCAATTTTCAGAGGCTACTGTTGCCTAGTTATTTTAACTAACTGTATTTAGAAGTATTTTTGTTTCCTTACCCTGAATCTTATAAATATATGGTCTTCAATAATAAATTAACTGTGAAATGTGCATTTTCATGACAAATATAATATAATCCATATTATATTTCCTTGTCTAAACTTTCAGGGTTATGCTGTTATGAAAGAGTGTTTAGGAAGTGGTCTGTTCTTGAGAATCCAAAGCACACACTCCATACTACATTTCATAAATCCAATAATATTTTATAGCATAAGATACTGTTTTCTTCTAGATTTTGACTCAGGACTTTTGATTTATTTTCATTTTCAATGAATAAGTTACAAATATTTTATAAAATTATGAAGAGTTTTTACTTCATTTATTTCACAGTTTCTCTAATATTAGTACATCTAAATTGCATATTCTAGTCCTTATGGAATTAACTACCTAAAATACTGATAGAAATGTGTGGTGGGACAAAGTGTTACTGTCTTTTTTTATATAATGGATAAACTAACCTTGTATTTTAGATAGTTTTCTATAACATATACATG
The DNA here is from genome assembly GCF_004785775.1 of Grammomys surdaster. NCBI lineage: Eukaryota > Metazoa > Chordata > Mammalia > Rodentia > Muridae > Grammomys > Grammomys surdaster. Next base: position 19,201,556 of record NW_021604597.1, on the reverse strand, counting down.
TACCCTTAGTTTTGTCATAGTAGAGATAGCAGATTTCATATTAAATGCTTACCCTTTTGAAGCTAGATGAACACAACAAGAAGAAAAGAATTCCATTTTTGTTTTTTATTTCTTTGTTATAGAGAAAAAATCCACACTGAAAGTTTTAGAGTATATTCTTCATTCAAGATTTGATTCAATATAAGAAGTAATATGGGACAAATGGCTTTATGATATTCTAAAGATTACTACCATCTAAAGACTTCAAGTATACAGAATGACCTCTTATGAAATACATAACTTGGTGCATAAAAATGATTATACTTTGTCAGTCATTCAAATAGAACTGAGCATATAATATCAGACTGTTGAATAAACATGAAAAAGGAGAATAGGTGAAATTTATGTTTCAATTTCCCACACATAGCTAAAGATTCAAATATCATTTAACATTGAGAAGTATTACCCTTATTTAAAAAATATAGTAATTTATCTAAAGTTGCAAAGGAACCCAATATCAAAGATAAGATTCAAATTCAGCAATGACTGCTCAAAGTTGTTTATTTCAGTAGTACAATCAAAGACTTCTTTAAATGGTTATTTGATTTTAAGAGTCTGCCAAAAAAAAGACAAACAGATGCTATCTTTTCAACGTATCTCAAAGCAATAACACATAAATAGTGAATGATGAGAACGTTTTCTAAAAATATCATCATTAAAATAAAGAAAGAGTATAAACTAGTTCGATAACTGAATCATATTTATGATAACAACTTTTGTAAGTGTTGAGTATAATGGGCACTTAACATCAAGAGTTAGCTATGATTTCATATATTCCATCTCATATAGAAAATCAGAAATTTCAAATAGAAATAAATTTCAAATAGAAAATTTTCTATTTGCTATGAATCTACCTAGCTATCTATAGACCCACTCATTAATCTAGCTATTTAGCTATCCATCTATTCTATTACTTCTCATTATTTTCAGTACCATGACTGTATCCAGTCAAGAGTCTCAGCTTGAAAGTATAGAAATATCACCTGATTATAGGAGTATATGAGATGGAATATATGAAATCATAGCTAACTCTTGATGTTAAGTGCCCATTATACTCAACACTTACAAAAGTTGTTATCATAAATATGATTCAGTTATCGAAAATAGAAAATAGATTATCTATAGAGAGATTATAGAATAATATATGATAGAAAATTTATAGATAGATAGATAGATAGAAACATAGATACATAGATATGAAAGTAGAGGTTGAGATGCTTAATGATTTGCTTTGTATAACAAAAACAGAAACTCAGGAAAGGAAATAAAATAATTCCAATCCAAAGCTAGATACTGAGAAGAAGGACCACTGTATTCCATAGACAAAAAATGTCCTTGCAAATGCAAGGAGAGGAAACTTGAACTTTCTATATCATTGCTCTGCTCTGGATCTCAGTATTTTATTTAGATTATGTCTTTCTCACAATTATGGAGGCAGATGTCTACTCAATGCCATTCTCTTACAGGAAAATTCCTCATAGAAATACATGCAAACAATGCTTTACTATTTATTTGATTATCCCTGAAGCTAGGCAAATTGACATGTAAATTAATTCTTACATATTCTACTACTGTACAATCTGTGAGTATTTCAAAAACATCAGCTAGTATTTTGGAAAAGTGAAGAAACATTACTTTCAAATTGCTGACAGAGTTAGAATTGATGTGTGTTTAGAAAAGTTTCAAAAGCAGAGCATATTTTTCGGCAAGAAAAGAATCACTTGCAGCAAAGTACAGAGGAAATAATTTTGATCTGAAATGATCAAATCCCAAGATCAACAGCATCCATTTCTCAACTCTTGGATGTCACATGTTCCCCTCAGTGGCAAGAAACACTATAGAGGCATGCTCAGTTACAAAACGAACTCTGAAGATAGTCTCAAACTGTTCAGTTGGCTCTAAGATTTATTTCTACAAACTCTCATTTCTCCTTAAGACAAGACATAACACCACATCACATTCTTTTTGGTTATATTTAATTGAAACATAAATGCATCACTTCTTCCTCTTACTTTTTACTCTCTAGACCATCCAAGATACCCTCCCTTGATCCTATCATGCCTTCCACTCTTAAGTTGACAGTATTTATCTTTGTCTGTGTTTGTTACAGATGTCAAGAGTATTTTCTGGAACCATGGAAGATAGATCATAGAAAAAAGTCTTTCATGTCAGATTTAGCTCCAGTTATTTGAGCTCTATGTCCTAAATGTGTGGTGTCTTCATCAACACAGTCCCAAATTATATATCAACAAAATATTGTACATTTAAGACTCAGGCAACGTTGTGAAGTCAGGCAAGAAACCTTGTAAGAGACAGAAGATCAGAGAGTTTTCCATGAGAGTGTATATACTAGTAATATCAGAAGCAATACTCATAAAGCTTCACCAACGTGACTGCTCCAATTGGAGTAAGCTGAACAAGGACAACAGAAATGAACACACTAAAACGATGGAGAAAAGCCCATGAAGCCTCAACCCTACCCAAAAATAATATAGATGATTGAAGACAGTTTGATTTGGGAGAAGTACCCTTATCCAGAGAAGACCGTACCTACTGGTTGTACAACTGTACAATCAGTTGTACAGTGTCAGAGAGTCACACTTGAAAATATATAAACAGTTAGATTTATATGAATTGAATAATTTTTATATGTATATGTGTGTTTACCTAAATATACATATGAATTCCTAAATATACATATTTATTCATTCATAAATATATAAGTGTGTGTATGTATTTGTGTGTGTGTATGTGGGTGTATACACATACATACATGTATGTGATAGAAATCAGTAAAAAAAATAAAGGAGACATGAATATGAAGGAGAGTGAGGAAGTGTACATGAAATAGTTTGGAAGGAGAAAAGAAAAGGGGAAAATATCATTATTATTATAATCTCAAAAATAAAGGAAATATTACTGGGAATCTAAACAGAAATTTCTCAATAGAAGAAATAAAAAGGGGTAATAAATATCTCAAAAGGTGTTGATCATCCTTTGTGATTAAAGACACAATTTAAACGAGAGATAATGAATATGTGGTATATGCAAGATGTGTTACTGCTAAATACAGCAGTAAAGAAAAAAAATCAAGAAATTCACAGGTAAATATATGGGCCTAAATAAGATCATACTGTGTAAATTGTCCCAAACCTAAAAAGACAAACTCAAGATATTCTAACTCTCCTAGAGTTTCTTGCTCCAAATCCTCAGATGTTAAGTCTTTTAAATTTTTAATGGGTCTAGGGATGTTAATAATGTTGTAGATGTAATTATAAAAGCATTTCTCTTATATTTTCAGTTGTGAGCCTATGCAAAACATTCCTGAAAAATAAAAGAACTTCTAGAGGAATCACTCACCATCCATGACCTCAAGCTGTACTATAGAATAGTTATAAAAACAGCATGGTAGAGAAACAGATTGATCAATGGAATAAAATCAAATATCCAGAAATAAACCCACACACTTATGGACACTTAGTATATGATAAAGAAGCCAGAACTATACAATGGAAAAATAAAGGCATCTTCAACAAATGATGTTGGTCTAAGTGCATATTTGCATATAGAAGAAATCAAATAGATATATATATTTATCAGCATGCAGAAAATTGAAAAACAAGTGGATCAAGAAACTCAACATAAAACTGGATACACTAAATACCATAGAAGAGAAAGTGGAAAATAATCTCGAATAGGAGACAATTTTCTAAACAAAATACCAATAGCTCAGGCTCTAAGATCAACAGTTGATAAATGGAATCTCATGAAACTTCAAAGTATCTTTAATGCAAAGAACTCTGTCAATAGGACAAAATGGCAGCCTACAGTTTGTGAAAAGATCTTCACTAACTCTACATCTCACAGAAGCTAATAAACAAAATATATAAAGAACTCAAGAAACTGGACTCTAACAATCCAACTAACCCAATTAAAAATGGAGTACAGTGCTAAACAGGGAATTGGGCGTAGGAATCTCAAACAAGTGAGAAACACTTAAAGAAATACTGAACATCCTTAGTTATCAGGGAAATGATATTCAAAATGACCCTGAAATTCCACCTTATATCAATCAGAATGGTCAAGATTAAAAATTCAAGTGACAGCACATCCTGGTGAGGATGTGGAGAAAGGGGAACTTTCCTCCATTGCAGACAGGATTGCAAACTTGTTAACCACTCTGGAAATCAACCTGGCAGTTTCACAGAAAATTAGTTCTACCTGAAGACCCAGCTATACCACTCCTGGGCATATGAACGTGATGTTATACCATACTCCAAGTAACTGTGCTCCACTATGTTCAAAGCACCTTTATTCATAATAGCCAAACCAGGAAAGAACCCAGATTTCTGTCAACTGAAAAGTAAACACAGAAAATGTGGTTCATTTACACAATGGAATACTAGTTTGCTATTAAAAACAAGGACCTCATGAATTTTGCAGGCAAGAGGATGGAGCTAGAATATATCATCCTGAATGAGTTAACCCAGATCCAAAAGGCCAAGCATGGTATGTACTCACTGATAAGTGGATATTAGCCATAATGTACAGATTACCCATTATACAACCCACATACATGAAAAAGTTAAACAAGAAGGAAGGCCCAAGTGAGGATGCTTGAATCACACTTGGACAGAAGAGAAAAATTGTCAGAAGAGGCAGAAAGAGGGAGGATAACGGGGAAAGAGAAAGGAATGGTGGGATAGGATCAAGTTGCAGAGAGACAGGAGAATGTCCCAGAGTGCCAGAAAAATTAATGGAAATTTGTAGCTTTAGGCTATCCTTGGTGGTGAGAATCTTTAAAAAGACACAGAAACAGGAGAAGGGGGAGGCTCCCAAAAGTCAGTACTGGTGACCTCAGCCAAATGCCTAGCAATGGGGACATGGAATCTTTAAAAGGCTATCCACTGTATCCGGGCAGGATTCTCAATAGAGGGATAAAAACACCAATCCATCCACAAAGCTTTTGACCCAAAATTTATCTTGTCTAAAAGAAATGCAAGACAAAGAAGGAGCAGAGAATGAAGAAATGGCCAACCAATAACCAGCCTAGGCAGACACATATCCCATAGGCAAACACATTAATGAGACTCTGTAATGCTTGGCAACAGGAGTTTAGCATAACTGTTCTCTGAGAAGCTCTACCCAGCAATTAACTGAAACAGATAGAGACACCCACAACCATTGGAGAGAGGTAGTGCTCTTATGGGAGAGCTGGGTGAAGGATTGTACTCCCTGGATGGAATAGGAACTTCATGGGAAAACCAACAGAGTCAACTCACCTGGACCTCTGGGAATTCTTAGAGACTGAGCCACCAATCAAACAGCATACACTGACTTGAATGATGACGCCAGCATATATACAGCAGACATGCAGGTCAGTCTCTGTGTAGATCCCCCAACAACGAAAGTGGAGGCTCTCCCTAAAGTTGTACCCTGACTGTGGAATCCGTTCCCCATAGGGCCACATTATATGGCCTCAGTGAGTGAGGATGCTCCTAACCTGGCAGAGACTCCATGCCCCATGGTGGGAGGATACAAAGGGGCCCAACTCTCTCAGAGAAGAAGGGGAGGGAGATAGCAAAGGGTCTTCTTTTACTTGTTTCCTATCTCTTTGTAGCTATGTCTGAAGTTCCCTCTCCCTGAGTGTCCTTGCTTTCTGTTTTCCACACCATTGCTTGAAAATAAAAAGGAGTTAAACAAAACATAAACTGAACAGTTAGTAGGGCCCTCCTGATATTTTTACTATAATACCATAACTCATTTGCATCCAGGTAAAACAAGTTTTTTCCTGTTCACTAGGATATGTTTTGGAAGTTAGTACAGCGAAAGTAAAGACAATGGCACATATTCCAAGTGTATTGGATGTATCATATCCAAGTAAAGAATCCAAGAGTATATACACATGTTCACATTATAATAAAAAAATCACTCCAGGAAGAACTAGAAGGATGCCAGCGGCTGTGCTCGTCTTTGTAACATTAGCATTCTCAACACACAGAATAGTATTTATGACAGAAAGGAAAATCATTTCTGAAATAATATTGAATCTTTGCTAAACTTGCATATTTGATTTGCATATCCTGAATATTTTGTGTTGTATTTCAAGACCTGCCTGATCAATTCAGCACTACACCCGAAATTATGTGTATGCACTTCTGTGGATAACACCAACCACTTATTGAGATGGAGTGGATGGCAAGCTCCTGAAGTCCCAGATTTGAATCTCTAGAATTCACAGAGAAGCCATTTGCAGCAGCAGCATTCTGTTGACCACTCTGAATGGAAGTTAGAGAAGAGAGAATCCCAGAAACTTGCCTGCTTTGTGCAGTAGGGAAACAGAGGCCTGTTTCAAACAAGCTTCTAGGAAAATACCCAAATAAATTTTTCTTTGACCTCAATGAGCACAGTTTGGTGTATGCAAATCTACACTCACATTCAAAAACACACATGTATATGCTCATGCATGTACTCACATTCATTTTCCGATGTGTGTGTGCTTATTGTTTATATTTTATCAATTCACATGTTTATTCTGGTACTAAGAAATTACAACTTCTTACTTCTTTAATTTCACAACAAATATCAACATATCTTTTTAATTTGAATATGAGCAAAACCAACATTTATACATATTAATGTGGTAACATATAGTTTGCTTATAGCATTTATTTTCAACTACCATGCTGAATGTGGTGTCTCATATGTTTCTGCTTTTGCTAACTATAATGTAACACACACACAATAACATTTTACTATTCTTGTAATTGAAAAAAAAAACACTACTCATGCTTCAATGCTGTACTTCCAGGTATTGATACTTTTCCCTATTGAAATCAAAATGGTTTTAGATAAAGGAACAAAAGAAAAAGAAAATTGCAGATGAAGAAAAAATATGAGATGCAAATACATGAACATTGTTTTCAATGACTCTCACTACAGAGTGGAGGTGAATAAAGAGTACCACAGATTTTGTTTGTTCAAGCCTGAAATTTCTATCCCACTGACCCACACAAATGCATCCTCATTCTTTTCAGTTCCTCATTATCTCCAATTTTTCCATTAATTTACTTACCAGGAATAAAAATTATAAAACAAACCAAAAAATATGCCACAACCGAGTAGCATTCCATGGTAAATATGCAACACATTTCATAGCACTTTCTTAAATATAGCTAGGCAGCAACATTTAGATTCTATGGTTAATCTTCAGAGCAAAAGGACATAATGATATATTATACATTGTGCATTGTCTTTTATTAGAAAATAAAATATGATTAACCAAAAAAGGTAGTTTGATACAAAATTGAGTTAGATTTTGGGAAAGGACAGCATAAAAAAATTGATCTAGGTATTTAGAAGAATAATGAATTCACATACATTCACTGTAATTATGTAAGCTTCTCTGTTTATGTAATAAATGCTTTAACTCTCTTCTAATAAATTTAATAAAGAAAACTTAAAATATTCCCTCCTAAATTCAGATGCACTGTCTCCCTCCATTATGATGTTTGACTTCCTATTATCTTTGCTGTTATTATTGATGATGATTTCTTTATTTGACAAGGCCCCACTATGCAACCCTGGCTGCCCTGGAACTTGATAAATAAACCAGGATAGCTTGACATTCACAGAGATCCATTTATCCCTCACTCCTAAACTCTGTGACTGACAATGTTTATTGCCATGACAAGAGGTTATGACTTTTAAAACAGGTTCTAGTACTGTAGCCTGAGGTAACCTTAAACTCATTATGTATATCATGGTGGTCATAAAATCACAATTCTCTTGCCTTATCTTTCTAAGGGCTTGGATTACAAATGTAGCCATGTCTGTTCTTTCTTGTTAAAAAACTATTCATAAGGGTCTAGAGAAAGCAAATTCCTCTCAATGTGCTTATTTTGTACACCAACTTAATGCCGACATTGTCCTCCAATTCATCAAATTGGTAAATATTAAAATGAATCTTCCCATAACGAGAAAATATTGCAATCTTCTTAAGTTTCAAAGCATATTAGTTACTTATGTAGAGTTTTCATTATCTTTAAGTGAATAATAGATGTCATCTCAAGTAAATGTCAAAGTTATTCTAGATTAAAGCTATTATCTCTGTTCTAGAATTATGGGAATGAAATCATGAGAGCTAAATAACTTATTCAAACAACAGATCTAGGATTGACAAAGACCCTTCTGTCATCAAATCACATGTACACAGGGCAGACATCTTGAAATTAGACAACATATTTGGGAGCAGATACTCCCTCCTCTGCTGAAACTGACCAACTCTAGCATTTCGTCTGTGGTGAGATCATGTTGAATTCCCCTGACTATATTTGTATGTAAATTGGTATTGTCTGTATGCTGGTCTTCTTCAGGCAACCATACTGTCGAGTATGTTGACGGTACTTGAGACTTTATAAATAACGTAGATTGATAATGTTGTCCTCTGTTTTCCCCAAGAATTTGATTGTATCTCTTTATTGCCAGTGAGAACACATATTTCAAACACAGATTTTGAAGGAATGGAGATTGAATTGATCAGAAAACCTCCTTTCTCAGGCCCTGCTCTCATAGTATCAGCCCAGGGGAAAAAGAAATCTACAGTCTGATAGTATTATAAAGTCCGTGAACCATAGCAGTGACTGGACTGACGAGATTTCCGTAGTGTTGTAATAAAGCCACATTTATCTTGGGGATTATCAAAAGCTATTCAATTGGACCTAAGGCTATTCTTCAGGAGAGAATTCGTGGCTGATATTGTGAAAACCAAGGCAACTACCTTAGCTTTTGTGTTGATTAGTGTTTTGTTTTTTGTTTTGTCTTGTATTGTTTTGTTTTCAACTTCATACAAGCTAAAGTCTCCTAGGAAGACCAAACCTTAGGTGAGAAATCGCCTCCATCAGATTGCCCATACACAAGTCTGTGGGTAATTGTCTTGATTAAAGGTTGATATGAGAGTTCTCAGTTCACTGAGGGTGCAGGCAATCCTGGGAAGGAGGTCCTGGGTGGCATAGGAATGCAGGCTAAGAAACCCATGAGGAGAAAGCCAGTAAGGAACAATCTTGCAATCCTGCATGGTCTGTGCTTCGATTTCTGCCTCCTAGGTCCTCTTTCTGCTTCAGTTTATGCCCTTGTTTTACTCAAAGAAGTACTGTGATTGGGTCACGTTGGCCAAATAAATCATTTGCTCTTCGAGTTTCCTTCTGTTTTGCTCATTGCCACAGAAATAGAATGCAAACTATGATAGCTAGAGAATCTGTATCTTTTTGAGGAGAACTTTCTTTTCAAAAATCTATACTCTTATTTTTATTGAATATGATTTGTAGGTTCAGAAATAATTCTCTACCTATATGCCCCATAATAGTCCCATTCCCCTATAATAGTTTTGTGATACGGTGTGTGATAAAGGGCCAGTTTCTTTCATCTGTGAAATATAATTTTCCCAGTATGAATTACTGAAAAGACTACATTTTTCCATTTTTCTTGACATCATTTACTAATACCAGTAAGCATGCCTTTGGTGTGCTAATGTATATCTGTGCTGTTGCTTCAGGTCCATTGTGTACGTGTCTTACATATTAGATTTTTATGTCAGTAGTGTGATATTCTGAATAATCTAGTTTCACACTATACTTTGAAATCAAATGATGTATAATCATTATTAGGGTGATTTTTTCCATTTGTTTGTTTTGTTGTTTTTTTTAATTCAAGTTCATTTTGGATGTTTAAGATAATTGTTTTATCTTGTGAATCTAAGACAATTTTCTATTTCTTGAGAAAATATTGGGAACTTGATAGGGAGAATATTATAAATCATATGGCATTTCTATAGCATTAATTACCCAATATGCAAATGCTAGTGAATTTCTGCTATTTATTTGTGTTATCCTCAATGACTTCCACCAATTTTTATGGCTGTCAAGCCCACAAATGTTCATGTTCTTTGTTGATTTGTTTGAAAATATCTTATTTACTGATACTTCTATATATTGATTGCTTTCTTTATTGTTTTGCCAAATATTTAATTGTTCTTGTATAGATAAATTACTACATTCTGCATACTGACTTCCTATTCTCTGAGATTATTGAATTTTTTCTGCTTTATTGTTTATATTAACAATAAACATGTTTTCAAATAATTCATGTGTTGAAAGATTTAAAGAACATCAAGACTGTGCTTTGAAAATGCTGTGGTCTGCTAAGGACTGTTTGAAGCACACAAGTCTACATATATCTAAAATCCATTCATGTTACACAGAATGTCAAAAAGATAATCATTCAAAGATAATCATTCAAAATATGAGGAACCAGCGAGCGTGTGTGCTAATCAGTGAGGCAGTGTGGAGAGACCACACACTGCGTGGGAGTGTAGGTATTAAATGCAGCCCCATGGGGAGAGCAACAGTACCAACCAACCAGAGCTCCTAGGGTCTAAACCACCAGCCTGGGAGCACAGAGGGAGGGACCCATGGCTCCAGCTGTATATGTAGGGAAGGATGATATTGTCAGGCATAGGTCTGAGAGGAAGTCCTTGGTCCAGTGAACACTGGATACCCCAGTGTCGGGGAATTCATGAATGGGGAGGTGGAAGTGGTCTGTTGGGTGGAGGCACATACTCACAGAAGCAGGAGAAGGGAGGATGGGATACGGGGTTCCTGAGTGGGGGTGTGGGGGAATTGGGAAAGGGGATCACATCTGAAATGTAAGTAAAATATCCAATAAAGAAACTAACAAAACAAAGAAACAAAAAAGAAATACAATTAAAACGTAGACCCAAAAGTGTTGTGGCTTTTAGGTAAATGTAGTTCCAATTTTCTGAGAAATCTCCAGATTGATTATCAGAGTGCTTGCACCAGTTTGCAATACCACCAGCAATGAAGGAGTATTTCTCTTTCTCTACCTCCTCCCCAGCATCTGCTGTCACCTGAGTTTTTGATCTTAGCCATTCTGATTGGTGTGAGGTGGAAACACAGGGTCATTTTGAATTGCATTTATCTAGTTACTAAGAACTTTGAACATTTAAGTTTTTCTCAGCCATTCCAGATTCCTCTGTTGTGAATTCTTTGGTTAGCCCTGTACCCTATTTTTTAATTAGGTTATTTGCTTTTTTGGAGGTTAGCTTCTTGAGTTCTTTATATATTTTGAATACTAGCCCTGTATTGGAAGTGGGGTTAGTGAAGATTTTTCCTATTCTGTAGGCTTCTGATTTGTCCTATTGTGTCGTTTGTCTTACAGAAGCTTTTCAGTTTCATGAGGTTCCATTTATCAATTCCAAAAGCCTACACTCAACAAAACCGGAAAGTCTAGATGAAATGATTGCTTTTCTAGACAGACATCAGATACCAAAGTTAAATCAAGAGCAGGTAAACTATCTAAATAGTCTCATATCCCATAAGGAAATAGAAGTAATTAAAAACCTCCCAACAAAAAGAAAGAAAGAGAGAGAGAGAGAGAGAGAGAGAGAGAGAGAGAGGGAGG